>NC_134358.1:358319391-358636846 GCF_048569485.1 Anomaloglossus baeobatrachus | reverse complement strand
TTATGTGTTTGTGATTGCCTCCCATTATAGCCTATACGTTCGAGTTCGGTTCGTCGAACGTTCGACGAACCGAACTCGAACGGGAGCTCCGTTCGGCGAACCGACCTCGAGCCGAACCGCGACCGGTTCGCTCATCTCTAGTCCTCTCATGTGATTGGTTGCAGACAGACGCGCCCCCAGCCTGTGACAGTATCTGCCTGCCATGCAGTCATCGCGGCTCAGTCATTGTCTGCACAGCCTGCGGTCATGCTCTATGGCTGCTGGCTGTGTTATGTAGCAGAGCTGAAGTGGCGTGGGACCTCGTGTGGATTACGCCGGACCTGCAGGGTGTTGAAGGTTAATAAAGAAGGGAAGGAGGGTGTGTACTTTATTCCAAATAAAGGATTTTTCTCTGTGTCTGTTTTTATTTATCGTCATTTACAGGTTAGTGTGATGCAGGTATCTCATAGATACCTGTGCCATCACTAATCTAAAGCTTAGCAGCAGCTGTGCGCTGCTACTAATTACTTATTACCCCAATTGCCACCGCTCTAGGGCAATTAAGAAGAGCCGGTAAAGCACCGGGAATGTCACATGTAATAGATGCAGGAATACCGGGCGGCTGCCAGCTGCGAATACCAGCCCCCAGCCAGCTTTATCATGGCTGAGGATCAAAATTAGGGGGGACCGCACATCGTTATTTTTTTAAATTTATTTAAATAAAAAAAAAAAACTGCATCACCGACACAGCCGCACACTTCTGACAGGAGCGTGCATGTGTTTCTGTGTACATGCACGCTCATGCTCAGAGTGCGCTGTGGCGGCTGATGTCATGTCAGACTTGTATGAGTCTGACAGCGCATTGCCGTCACAGCCACGCACACTTCTGACAGGAGGGTGCATGTGTTTCTGTGTACATGCACGCTTATGTTCAGAGAGCGCAGATTGTGCCGGCTGATGTCATGCCAGACTTGTACAAGTCTGACAGCGCATCACCGGCACACCGGCACACACTTCTGACAGCAACGTGTATGTGTTTCTGTGTACATGCACGCTCATGCTCAGAGAGCGCAGGCTGTGCCGACTGATGTCATGTCAGACTTGTACGAGTCGGACAGTGCATCACCGGCACAGCCGCACACTTCTGACTGGTACGTGCATGTGTTTCTGAAACACATGCATGTTCACCATACTGACGCATAGACACTTGCACTGGTTTCCCCGCCCACCGCCCATCCTGCCACCTGTGATTGGTTGCAGTCAGCTGACACGCTGACACTCAGGATGGGGGCGCGTCTAACTGAGACCAATTACACGCGTCGGTAGGCAAAACAATGAATATTGAATTGTCAGCTCCGGAAAAGAAAAGCGTGACCCAGAAGGAGTTTGCTGCCATGACTCAGCCGTGGGTGAGTACATCGCGCGTGCTCCTACGCCCCTATCCCCTCCACAAACGTTTTTAATCTTAGACTTATTTGGGCACCGGAATCCAGAGCGGATACAGATTTTTTTTTCAATCCGGCAGTAATCTGCCGGTCCCGGATTTAGGTGGACTTGATCAACTCTACCCATGACCATATCTGTACAAGTTGACCAGACGCATGTGCAGTATTACCTATTCCCACGCTTTGCACTGCATTGAACTTTTAACGCATGCAAATATACAAACTGCGGGGTAAAAGCCGCTCCACATATGATTTTGCGTTTTTTTAACCCCTTTTATACATCACTGCTTTGGAATTCAAGTCATCAATCTTTAAATAGGGCAGTAATGAGACTCCCAGGCTATAATTGTGAACTTTAATTAATATCCAAGATCTTATGGCCAATTTTACCGATCATCTAGTTCTTCTTTTATAATTATATATAACATAAAAAAAAAATATTTAATTGATATAATTTTTAACCAAACAGGATTTACTTAATTGTTATTTTATCTTTAATTCTATAAATATTTTTTTTTAGGTTTTTACATTTTTTAAGGTCAACCTACATTTATATTTATATTTATACTTTATATACTTTATATTTTATGTATTTTAACAATGGAGGCCTTTCCTCTTCTCCTCTGCTTTTTTCTTTGCATTTCAAAATCTTTGAAAAAAGAGTTTTTTATCTAATATATGGACAGATGTCTATGGATATATATATATATGTATATGTATATATATGTATATGTATATATATGTATATATATATATATATATATATATATATATATTTCATATAGAACTCAAAAATGGAATATTAAATCCCTTCTTTTATAATTTTTTCTAATTTTTTTTAACAATTTTAAAAATATTTTAAAAAAATATTTTTCTACTAAAACTTTTTATCTACTGAAGCTTTTTCTAAATGATCATTTTTCATCACCACCTCATTGTCTCTGTTAGTGGCTCACACTAATGAGCACTTTGATCAAGGATATTAGTAAAGGGGTTGTGCAAGTTCTAGTCACCTTAAAACACATAAAAACACAATAATATAAGGAATATATATATATATTTTTTTTCTTTTTATTCCATTGTTTTTTATTCAATGTTGTACAACATATCATCTAATGAGTGAACATCTTTTAATTTATTTGAAAATGTTCTTGGACACGGGATAATGTTTTATTTAATGAATTTGAATTGATTTCACAATTCTTGTCACTGCATGACAGGCCTGTCATCTGATTTTTTTGTATCCTCAGTGGGCGGGCTTTATATCTGTCAGCAGGTATATATGTTTGTTCAGCTGTATTCTTTGACACTGTTGTTGATTTCCATGGTCCTGAGGAAAGGGGACTTGATCCCAGAAACACGTCAACTTGTAAAAAAAAATACTAATATTAATCAACACATTTTTTCACATTGGTGGTAGCACGGCAATACATCCATTCTTTTTCTCCAGTATCTACAAGATCATTCACGTTGAGCTGCAGCAACTGCCATTAAATCATATACCTTTATCGGAGTTGTGCCTGCTACAACCCTGAAAGTTGAGTGGTTTCATTTTACTTAACTCACCATTTATCTGGTAAAGCCCTGTTTTGCGCTCTCTATTGTTTCAACTAATGAAATGAAAAAATGCATAAAAACCTTGTTTTTTTGCCAGGAGGTGTAGATTGGGTGCAGGAATATGGTGTAAAAATTTCAGCACCAAATCTGCATCTCTTTGTCAAAAAACCTGTGATTTTCTGCAAGGAGATGCAGGTCTGTGAACTCAGTGACCTCCACCTGAGGTCAGGTTACCTGCGATCACAGGTGAAGGACCGTGGGAATCTCCAGCTGTTACCACAAATGACCTTAGTGATGTCACTGCTCATTGCGCATGTCACTGGAGCTCACAGCGAGTGGTCGTGTTCTATGGCCACTCGCTGTGATATTCAGATGTGCCAAGAGGAGTGAAAGATGTTGCACATAATTCATAGTTTCATAGTTTCATAGTTTCATAGTTTTTTAAGGTTGAAGGGAGACTCTAAGTCCATCTAGTTCAACCCGTAGCCTAACATGTTGATCCAGAGGAAGGCAAAAAACCCCAATGTGGCAAACAAGTTCCAATGGGGAAAAAATTTCCTTCCTGACTCCACATCCGGCAATCAGACTAGTTCCCTGGATCAATACCCTGTCATAAATTCTAATATACATAACTGGTTATATTAAATTTTTCAAGAAAGGCATCCAGGCTCTGCTTAAATGTTAGTAGTGAATCACTCATTACAACATCATGTGGCAGAGAGTTCCATAGTCTCACTGCTCGTACAGTAAAGAATCCTCGTCTGTGATTATGATTAAACCTTCTTTCCTCAAGACGTAGCGGATGCCCCCGTGTTCCAGTCGCAGGCCTAGGTGTAAATAGATCTTTGGAAAGGTCTCTGTACTGTCCCCTCATATATTTATACATTGTGATTAGATCTCCCCTAAGCCTTCGTTTTTCCAGACTAAATAACCCCAAGTTTAATAACCTGTCTTCGTATTGCAGCCCCCCCATTCCTCTAATAATCTTGGTCGCTCTTCTTTGCACCCTCTCCAGTTCAGCTATGTCCTTCTTATATATCGGTGACCAGAATTGTACACAGTATTCTAAGTGCGGTCGCACTAGTGACTTGTACAGAGGTAGAACTATATTTTTTTCATGAACACTTATACCTCTTTTAATACATCCCATTATTTTATTAGCCCTGGCAGCAGCTGCCTGACACTGTCCACTAAAGTGAAGTTTACCATCCACCCATACACCCAAGTCTTTTTCTGTGTCTGTTTTACCCAGTGTTCTACAATTAAGTACATAATCATAAATGTTATTTCCTCTACCCAAGTGCATGACCTTACATTTATCTACATTAAACTTCAATTGCCACTTCTCAGCCCAATCCTCCAATTTACATAAATCTCCCTGTAATATAAAATTATCCTCCTCTGTATTGATTACCCTGCAGAGTTTAGTATCATCTGCAAATATTGAAATTCTACTCCGCATGCCCCCAACAAGGTCATTTATAAATATGTTGAAAAGAAGCGGGCCCAATACTGACCCCTGTGGTACCCCACTATGAACTGAGACCCAGTCCGAGTACGTACCATTAATAACCACCCTTTGTTTCCTATCACTGAGCCAGTTTTTAACCCAGTTACAAGCACAACCCAATAGAAAAATATTAGTAGAAAACCTTTATTGAACAGCACTAAAAACAGTTAAAATACAGAACTGCAAACCCAGTAACCCATGCTCTCAAATAGCCCCATAACATGATATATTCATGATATATACAACAATAATTTGTAGTGCATCACAGAAGCATCAAACCCCAATATAAAAGACACATCAACAACCATATATAAAGCCCTACAAAAAAGTGACAATATAATCACAATGCAAATAACAGGGGCAGGGATTTTTGATAGTGGCTAAGCTGGTTAAGGCGGATATTTTGGAACTTCATCTTGTAATCCCCCAATTTGACGGTCGCCGAGAGGAAGGCCATAGATAAATTGCGAACTAATAACCAATTTGTTATTAAGGAGGCAGGTAAAGGGGGCAATGTGGTGATCTGGCCTATGAAGTTGTATCTCGAGGAGTCTTATAGGCAATTATCCAACACGGCTTATTACAGCCTTCAGATCCGACAGGCCCCTTCACCACCAAGCTTCACTGTCTCCTGAATTCAGCGCATCGTGTGGGCATTATTTCTACTGATGAGAAGAAATTCATGTGGGTTGAGCATCCCATCATCCCAACATTCTATATACTGTGCAAGATACACAAGTCTACCACACGACCACCAGGAATACCTATCGTGTCGAGTATAGGTAGTTTGTGTGAGAAAGCTTGTGTCTATATCGACTTTTTTTCTTCAACCTATGGTAACCAGACTACCCTCATTTGTACAGGACACCTCTCATTTCATTAACATCTGCAGGAATGTCAGACTCCCATCGCGGGCCCCTCTTCTTGTGACCTGTGATGTGGAATCTTTATATTCCAACATCAAGCACGATGAAGGAATGCATGTGGTCATGCACTTTCTGGATGCAGAGGGACATTCTGACCGTATGCATGACTCTTTTCTGATTGACATCTTGGATTTCGTGCTTAAACACAATTAGTTTTTGTTTGATAGAGGGTTCTATAAACAAACCTCAGGCATGGCAATGGGTGCGAGTTGCGCACCTTCCTTCACCAACCTGTTCCTAGGGTGGTGGGAGGCTACTGTCGTTTTTCCTTTGGAATCCTTTCGGAGTCTGGTTCGCCACTGGTGTTGATATATCAACGATATTTTCTTTATCTGGATGGGGGCTAAAGACGAATGTGGTCATTTCATCTCATCTCTTAATGACAACACTTTTAACATTTTTTTGACCCACACTAGTTCGCGTGTATGTGTGTTCTATCTGGATTTACAAGTTTCGGTCAAGGAAGGTGGTTTGTCTACAACTCAGTAGCTATTTTTTTATGAAACAAACAGTCTTTTGGAATATGACAGTTTTCATCTGCAGCATATTAAAAATGGTGTACCTACAGGTCAGTATCTTCGTATCAGACGTAATTGTTCTGGAGATAGTGACTTTCACCAACAGGCCATATTGCTTACCGACAGGTTCCATGCTTGTGGATATCCCAGAAGGGTTCTGTCCAAAGCTTATCAATGTGCTTCGTCGGTGACACAGGCCTCCCTTGCTGTTGCCACTCCTGGGTGGACTGATGGTAAGGCTAGATTTATTACAACCTTCAATGACCAGTGGGGGAAAATCAAGAGCATATTATTACATAATTGGTGGTCTGTCTTGACCACGGATACACAAACATCGGATGTGGTATATTCATATCCCCAGATTACAGCACGCAGGGCACCCAACTTAAGAGATCTCACTACGAGAAGTCATTTTGTTAGACCCTTGACAATCCATCGGGGTATAGTCCTCACGGGGTCATTCCCCTGTGGGGAATGTAACGTATGCAGTTTTATGCACCCCTCTCCCAACGTTTTTACAAATCTCAAAACTCTAGGGATTATGCCATTACCAGTTATATAAATTGCAAGACCAGGAATATGATTTATTGTTTCTTATGCCCATGTGATAAGGTCTACGTGGAACAAACAACTCAAGAATGCCATAAAAGGATAAAGAAGCATTTCTCAAACACCAATCTGGCTGCATCAGATCTGAAAAAAAGGCAAGTGCGTTACTTTGGTTGCTACCCATTTCCTGCGTATCACAGGCAAATTTAAAATTCAAGTAGCTTTATTTCTTACATTAAAAGTCCACATCATGGAATCCAGGAGACGGGTACAAAGATTGTAGAAATAGCATCACCCAACGTGTTTCAACATATTAATTGTCATAAAGTCTTATTCATGGATGTATGTTACATAGAATGGTAGCTTTAAATACGCTACAAAAACCCATAATGCATCTAATACAAGGATTTCCAATCATTTGTCCCCCACCCAAAAACACAGCTGTGTCATTCAAAAGTGTTCACTAGAAACATTCAAAACAATAGTGAATAAAAGCAAAAAATACATGAATAATCTACATTTATTCCTTGCTATTGCAAAAAGAATTGTATGTATAGCTGTTTGTTTTGGCTTTAACTTGAACTCTTAACAATCTTTTTGTTATTGTTCCAAACAAATATGCATATTGTTCTTTTCATTAATAAACAAAAATATTTCACTTATTATTTTGTATTTCTACTCTACAAGTACAAATGAATACATGCTAACTCACACATGTGACAAAAATATTAGTAATTTGAGTATGGGGATGGTTACTCGCTACAAGTATATCATTCTTTAAATCACAAAATATCTGCATAAATAGTACTAAAAAAGCGGTACCTACTAAAAAACTGTTGTCAATGTTATCTATCTGGCAAAACTCGACTCCAGTGCCTTCATATTAAACATAATATTTTGGATCATGAACCAAAATGTTTCAATAGACCATTACATTTGCAAGTGGTACCTGTTAGAAAAACTGCTAGTACTATCATCTATCTGACAACGTTCCACTCCAATATCATCATATTAAATTGTCTCTTACTATAATGCTGATGCCCACAAAAAAAGGTAAAAAGTATATTACTTTCTTTAAAACTGCCTCGTTATAGATGGCAGTCAAAAAATTAGTATATGGACCAACAATTATGGCTACATCATGCATTACACCGCAAAACAGACTATGCGACTATTTTAAACTGGAAAAAATATCAACAGACTATTTCACAGTTATAAACTATGTTACTAAATATACGCAAAAAAATGCTGTAAGTTCTATTGAACGCGATAGTCTACCAACCATCCCCATCTCAGAATCAGAATATCCCAAAACTTCATATTAATTTGTTATTTTATAAAGGAATTTTTTTTATTTTAATTAGTTATAACATACATGGAAGAAATAATCACATATGTATGTCCCCATGTCCTCCATACTCTCCACTTTCAATATTTGTCTATGTAAAAAATGTCCCAATGTGCTATATAATATGATAAGTAGGGGGAATATTTTAATAAAAAGAGTTATAAAATTGCAAAGAGCTAATTTAATTATCTTTTTGTACGTGATAATGCTTTCAACCCCATAATCTTAGTTATATTGTGTGATGATCTCCTGACGTATATTTAAGCCCTGTGGTACTCTAGTCCCTAATCTAAACATCCAAAATGTCTCTCTATTCGAAACCTTTTTCTGAAAATCCTCTCCTCTTTCTAGTTTATTTACCTTCTCTATTGCCCTAAATCTGAATCCAGACAAATCTCCCCCATGTACTAATGAAAAATGTTTGGATACCGCTGAAGAACCGCACAGCTGTGTTTTACCAACATCTGACATATGTCTTCTTATGCGGATCTTTAGTGGTCCTACTGTACATCCCACGTACTGTTTACAGCATATGGTACAAACTTAGCGAGTAACCATTACCGTACTCAAATTACTAATATTTTTGTCACATGTGTGAGTTAGCATGTCTTCCTTTGTACTTGTAGAGTAGAAATACAAAATAATAAGTGAAATATTTTTGTTTATTAATGATAAGAACAATATGCATCTTTGTTTGGAACAATAACAAAAAGATTGTTAAGAGCTCAAGTTAGAGCCAAAACAAACAGCTATACATAAATTTCTTTTTGCAATAGCAAGGAATAAATGCAGATTAATCATGTATTTTTTGTTTTTATTCACTATTGTTTTGTATGTTCCTAGTGAACACTTTTTAATGACACAGCTGTGTTTTTGGGTGGGCGACAAATGATTGGAAATCCTTGAATCAGATGCATTATGGGTTTTTTTGTAGGGTATTTAAAGCTACCATTCTATGTACATACATCCATGAATAAGACGTTATCACACATAATATGTTGAAACGCGTTGGTGAAGCTATTTCTACAATCTTTGTACATGTCTGCTGGATTCCATGATGTGGACTTTTAATCTAAGAAATAAAGCTACTTGAATTTTAAATTTGCCTGTGATCCGCTGGATATTTTATCTCATGAATTGTGGATGTACTCACCTGGGATCATCCGTGCAGGATCAAGTGATCCAGTCCAATATTGTGAGCGGTGAGCTGGTATTGTGGTTATCTACCCATTTTCTGGTTCACCATCAGGGGAGCACACATGGTATTTGGGTTTTTGGCCTACAGAAGTATGTTGGTAATGGCAGAGGGGGCTCTTGTCACAAATGGTTACTGCAACATGAATCCAAATGGATTTTTCATCTACGCACGGTTGCCCCTGCGGGCTTAAACGAAGAACTCCTGTTTACAGGATTTCTTGGATAATCTGGTTCCTTGACATCTGGTATCGATTCTTCTTTTTTACAATAATAAAGATTTTTTTCACAATCTGTAAGTCTCTGGACTTTTGAGATCTATCTTTCTCTGGCATCTAGTTGACAATGGCCCTCTAAGGGATCCAAGTCGTGAATTGGAAGACATCCCTATCCATCGAGGAATGTGAGTCTTGTTCTGAAGCATAATCCGCATCGGAACTGTCATTGTTGAATTTTTCCTTTTAGAGACTACATATTATAGATTGTGTTGGCTTCCCTGTGTCTTAGTCCTATGAGAACTAGTTTTACTTACCATTTTGTGCTTCCTCTTGGTTCTGTGCCCCTTCTATGGTCTTTATGCCTCGCTCTCATTCTTTCATGAAAATTGTAATTCTTTCATCTTCAACATCGGATCTGTTATTATTGAACTTTTCCTCTTGGAGATTTTGTATTACGGATTGTGTTTGCGTCCCCGTGTCCTGGTCCTATTAGATCTAGTTTTGTTTACTATACTGTGTGCCCTTGCAGTTTCGTGCTCCCATATGGACCTCCTTTCATTTGGATGCCCAGCTCTTTCATGACTTTTTCAACCCACACCCCCTGTTTGTTTTTTGCTGTATCACATATAGTCATTGGATGCTCATTTTTTTTTAAGGCACCCCTGTGAGGACATAGGGATATATTCTGAGCTATGAAGCCATATTCCTATAGCCGCCATCTTGTCAGGCTTCAATCAGAATGCTAATGAATCTGAGGAACCTGTCTATTTAGCAGTGGTGTAACAAAGGAAAAAAGTCTATGATATGGAAATTAGGTGAGCCTTGGGAACACAAAGAGAGAGGATGACCCCCATCCGTGACACTGTAGCAGAAGTTCCTATCTAATTACCAGGCTCTGGAAGCCCCAGACAGAGAGGCTCCAGTAATAAATTGTTAATATCTCGTGAGCCGTGCTTCCTATGGATATGTCGAGCAGAGAAATGGCAACGGGGCAGGCTAACGACTCCTGCACATATTTTACATAGGAGTAGGACCTTTGGAAGTATCCCAAACGTGATATAGGCCAGTGGGGAACCAGCAGACCAGCCATGTGTCCTCTCATGGGTGGCACGGTGGCTCAGCGGTTAGCACTGCAGTCTTGCAGCGCTGGGGTCCTGGGTTCGCATCCCACCAAAGACACCATCTGCAAGGAGTTTGTATGTTCTCCCCGTGTTTGCGTGGATTTCCTCCGGGTACTCCGGTTTCCTCCCACACTCCAAAGACATACGGTTAGGGACTTTAGATTGTGAGCCCCAATCGGGACAGTGTTCCTGATGTATGTAAAGCGCTGCGTAATATGTTAGCGCTATATAAAAATAAAGATTTGATTTTGATTTTTTTGATTTTCTCATTTTGAAGATAAAATCATAACTGAAAAAATTAGAGCATTGGTGTTCGCCTACGACATTCCCAGGCAAAGTTATGGCCAAAAATCCCTTTGGAATATTACTTTGACTCAAGGCAGGGGGTGGAGCAGTGCTCCCTCTGAGGTCACTAAGGAAGGAGGGGATAGGGATTGAGCCAAGTTGATAACCTCAGTGCAGCAATTTTTTAGCTGTTCTTTGCCAGGGGTCATGTGTGGATACACCTGTGGGAACGTTCCTGGAATCCTGGTGTACAGCGCCCCCCTGTGGCCAGATGCACAAGGTAACTGCTTGAACTGTATGCTTGTTTGTAAACCATATTTTATTTGTAACTGTACTCTGACCTATGTATATCCTGTAGATTCCATATTGTATATATTTTAGTTTCTAGTGTGCCTTAGGCTGATTAAAATATATAATTAATCTTGGGCTGTTCTGTTATCTCGATCTTGAATCCCACGTCTGTGTGCTCGGTTAATAGTTACCATAAATCGGTTGGTGGCAGCGAGTTTGTGCCAAGGATTATTGTTGGGCGGCCAGTGAGATTTGGGGAGGTTTTTATATATTCCGTCCGCTGAGGTCGGAGGAATATATACCCTACTCTCACCGGGAGCTCTTCAATCATCGGCATAAGTAGAAGAGCGGCCTCCTTGCTTATTATTGGGCAATTCTATAATTGGACTGACTATAAGAGGGGCGCTAGAGAGCGCGCCACGTGCTCTGTCTGTTGGTCGGACGGGTGGTAGAAGGGAAGGACGTTATTCCCACTTCCTATACCCTCCTTTCGTGACATATTCCTGACAACCCCCCAGCGTATTTTGTTTAAGGTACAGTCGTTTTCAGCTACATTTTGCTCATGAGGTTTTGTATATGTGGGAGATAGCTAATTGTATATCCCCTTGCGTGACTCATAACTGTCCCTTGTATATATTCATGCCCCGGGGCTCCTTAGATGTAGTTTTCTTTATGTTTAGAGAACACCTTCTTTGCACATATGGGAATATGCATGTCATATAGTACATTAATTGCATTGGTTTTTTCATTTATAAGTTTATCTTTATATTATCATAATAAACGGTTGTATCATGCTGCCATGTTTGCCAGCAATTACGATCTTTATTTACCATACTATATTTATGTAATTTATATTATATATCATTTGGTATGTACTGCTATATGTGTTTTCTCATTTCATCTATATATACACCTTTACCCTTGCACTTTTTTGTACTAGGTTGAATCTGGCTTGCTGCACGGGCACTCTGCCTTGTGTTTAATACGGTAGCTGTGCTTGCATCTTGCCTTGTGTAAATACGGTTGCTGTGTCTTTTGATGTTTTTTGTCCTGCTTGGCTTCCCATCCTCTTGCGCCCGCACTTTCTCCTCCACGGCTTGGACTGTGCCAGCATCCACAAACAGGTGACTACAATATTACCTGATCTTTTCATGTGATTATTTATACCTACTGAAAATCGCACCCCCCACACTTTCACTTACGAAGCCGTAGCAGCGGCGATACGCGTGGGGCTTTGCTGCATGCCCTTATATCCACCCCGTCTCTGTCAAAGGAGCTTCTCCCCTGGCTGCACAATTTTTGCATTGGTGCCATACCAGGCTCATTTCTAACTAGAGATGAGCCACCCCCCTAGTGTTTGAGTTCTGTTCAGTTTGTCGAACGGCAGGTTTGTTCGTCAAACGTTCAACGAACACCTTCGAACCCCATTGAAAACAATGGCAGGCAAACAATTACAAACACATAGCAAACACCTCCTAAAGTGTCCAAAAGGTGACAAATAACTCAGAAGACACCACAAACACATGGAAAAGTGACAAGTACATATACTCATGCTGAAAGAAAAGAGCTGGACGAATAAAAGGAGGAGGAGACACAGATGTAGTAGTAGCTGAAAATGAACATCGATGCCATGACTGTGCAACTAGAGACTTGCTCATTTTGGGCTTCCAATCAGAAAAAATGGCCTGAGCTCGCCACTTACGCCTTGGGGATCTTGTCGTGTCCTGCAGCCAGCATTCTCTCAGAACGTGTATTCAGTGCTGCTGGGTGTGTGCTGACAGATAAGCGCACGCATCTGTCCAGTGACAATGTGAACAGACTAACGTTCATCAAGATGAACAAATCAGGGATCTGCAAGGACTTTTCAACCCCTGTGTCATCCTGGGGAGAGTAAAGGCTTGTGTGTTTTTGATTGTGCTTCATGCAAATCAACATTTTAAGTTTGCAACTGTGGGACAATTGATGTCACTTAAGTGGTGTCTGTGGCCAAATTTTTGGAAAACATGGAGACTCTTGTTGGAGTCCCCTTGTTGTGTTTTACATGATCATTCATCAAGATGAACAAGTCATGGATCCGCAAGGACTTTTCTACCCCTGTGTCATCCTGGGGAGAGTAAAGGCTTGTGTATTTTTGATTGTGCTTCATGCAAATCAACATTTTATGTTTGCAACTGTGGGACAATTGATGTCACTTAAGTGGTGTCTGTGGCCATATATTTGGAAAACATGGAGACTCTTGTTGGAGTCCCCTTGCTGTGTTTTACATGATTTTAGAAGGGCATGACATGCCTAAGAGGTTGACTTTCAGCATCTGCAAGCTGTTGGCTACAGAAATGCTGCCTTTCCGCCCGGTGGACACACAGGATTTTTGAGACCTTATGTCCATCGCAGTGCCCCAAGAGCAGATGCCCAGTCGCCACTACTTCTCCAAGAAAGGTGTGCCTGCGCTAAACCCGCATGTCGCACACAACATCACTGCTTCCTTCAGAAACTCTGTGTGTGACAGGGTGCATTTCACCACAGATACTTGGAACATTAAGCATGGACAGGGGCATTACATGTCACTGACTGGGCACTGGATAACTATGGTGAGAGATGGAGAAGGGTCTACTGTACAAGTCTTGCCATCCCCACAAGTTGTGCATCAATCCTCTGTATGTAGAAGTTCCTCCACTGCTTCTGACTCCTCAACCTCGTCTGGGTGCTCCAGTTCCAGTGTTCGAATGATTCGAACACTGCCCAAAACAACTCGAAATTGAAATTGGCGAACGGTTTGCTTCGAACATCGCTCATCTTTATTTCTAACTTTCTGCCCTGCATCAGTTCAGATCTTTTCTTTGGCTTCTTTTATCCTTGTATAGAGCATTTGGTTGGTATTTCACCTTTTTTCAGATTTCCCGGGCAATTGGGGAGTTTTCTGTCATCTTTGTCTCCCAACCCCCAGAATTTTGCTCTCACTTTATCACTTCAATTTGTTATAGTGTTGTTGCAGGTATTACCGACCAGCTTAGCTACTATCAAGAATCCCTGCCCCTAATGTTTGCATTGTGATTATATTGTCACTTTTTTTGCAGGGCTTTATATGTGGTTGTTGATGTGTCTTTTATATTGGGGATTGATGCTTCTGTGATTCCCTACAAATTATTGTTGTATATATCATGAATATATCATGTTATGGGGCTATTAGAGATCATGGGTTACTGGGTTTGCAGTTCTGTATTTAACTATTTTTTGTGCTGTTCAATAAAGGTTTTCTACTATTATTCTTCTATTGGTTTGTATTTGAGTTATGTGCAACATCTTTCTCTCCTCTTGGCAAGTTTCCCCTTGTTGCATCTTCAAGCACCCCCTTACATCGTACTGCCATTTATTTGTGGTGCACTCCTTCCTTTCGTTAGCATGATATTCAGATGTAGAAGAGCTGAATATCCATGGGACCTTGTGTGGATTACGCCGGACCTGGACGGGTGATTATAGGTTTAATAAAGTAGTGAAAGAGGGTTTTTTGTATTTTATTCCAAACTAGCTGTAGCAACCGGGCATTGCTCGGGATAGTAACTGTCTCTCTGCTAGTCTCTGTCTGTTTTTCTCTGTCTGTTTCTCTGTCTGTTTGTGTCTGTTTCCCACTGTCTGTCTCTGTCTGTCTGTCTCTGTCTGTCTCTGTGTGTCTGTCTCTCTGTCTGTCTCTGTGTGTCTGTTTCTGTTTGTCTCTTTCCCTTTCTGTCTATGTGTCTGTCTCTATCCATGTGTGTCTCTGTCTCTATCTATGTCTATCTGTCGGTCTGTGTCTATCTCTCTTTCTGTCTGTGTCTACCTCTCTGTCTGTCTCTGTATCAGTCTCTCTCTATCTCTGTGTCTGTCTATTTCTGTGTCTGTGTGTCTCTCTCTGTGTCTGTCTGTCAGTCTCCTTCCCAGTCTGTCTCTTTCCCCATCTGTCTCTTTCTGCGTCTGTCTCTGTCTCTTTCCCTGTCTGCCTCTTTGACTGTCTCTCTCTCTGTCTATTTCCCTGTCTGTCTGATTTTTTCCTTGTTTGCCTCTTACTTTGTCTGTGTCTATGTCTCTTTCTGTCTCTCTCTATCCGTCTCTCCACCGACATCTTATTACCTCACACATAAGCTTCTTATACTAATAATATTTTTTGTTCCTATAGCAACCAATCACAGCTCCTATTAATAATATATAGTTTGCAGCTCCATTGACTTTAATGGAGGCAGTTTTTTGGAGAGTAACTGTAAAGTGCAGGGTTAAATTTACCCATCAAAGCATAGTCTGTGACATTCCCTGAGTCAAATGGGGTGTCTATGCAAAATTTCGTTGATTGCAAATGCAACGGTGCGGATTCCTTTAGTGGACATACACACATACTGTACATACATACAGTCATATGAAAAAGTTTGGGCACCCCTATTAATGTTAACCTTTTTTCTTTATTACAATTTGGGTTTTTGCAACAGCTATTTCAGTTTCATATATCTAATAACTGATAGACTGAGTAATATTTCTGAATTGAAATGAGGTTTATTGTACTAACAGAAAATGTGCAATCCGCATTTAAACAAAATTTGACCAATGCAACAGTATGGGCAACTCAACATAAAAGTGACATTAATATTTTGTAGATCCTCCTTTTGCAAAAATAACAGCCTCTAGTCCCTTCCTGTAGCTTTTAATGAGTTCCTGGATCCTGGATGAAGGTATATTTGACCATTCCTGTTTACAAAACAATTCCAGTTCAGTTAAGTTTGATGGTTGCCGAGTATGGATAGCACGCTTCAAATCATCCCACAGATGTTCAATGATATTCAGGTCTGGGGACTGGGATGGCCATTCCAGAACATTGTAATTGTTCCTCTGCATGAATGCCTGAGTAGATTTGGAGCGGTGATTTGGATCATTGTCTTGCTGAAATATCCATCCCCTGCATAACTTCAACTTTGTCACTGATTCTTGCACATTATTGTCAAGAATCTGCTGATTTTGAGTTGAATCCATGCGACCCTCAACTTTAACAAGATTCTCGGTGGCGGCATTGGCCACACAGCCCCAAAGCATGATGGAACCTCCACCAAATTTTACTGGGGGTAGCAAGTGCTTTTCTTGGCATGCCGTGTTTTTTTGCCGCCATGCATAACGCCTTTTTGTATGACCAAACAACTCAATCTTTGTTTCATCAGTCTACAGGACCTTCTTCCAAAATGTAACTGGCTTGTCCAAACGTGCTTTTGCATACCTCAGGCGACTCTGTTTGTGGCGTGCTTGCAGAAACGGCTTATTTCGCATCACTCTCCCATACAGCTTCTCCTTGTGCAACGTGCGCTGTATTGTTGACCGATGCACATTGACACCATCTGCAGCAAGATGAAGCTGTAGTTCTTTGGAGGTGGTCTGTGGATTGTCCTTGACTGTTCTCACCATTCTTCTTCTCTACCTTTCTGATATTTTTCTTGTCCTGCCACTTCTGGGCTTTAGAAGAACTGTACCTGTGTTCTTCCATTTCCTTACTATGTTCCTCACAGTGGAAACTAACAGTTTAAATCTCTGAGACAACTGTTTGTATCTTTCCCCTGAACAACTATGTTGAATAATCTTTGTTTTCAGATCATTTGAGAGTTGTTTTGAGGAACCCATGATGCCACTCTTCATAAGAGATTCAAATAGGAGAACAACTTGCAAGTGGCCACCTTAATTACCTTTTCTCATGATTGGATACACCTGCCTATAAAGTTCAAAGCTCAATGAGGTTACAAAACCAATTTAGTGCTTTAGTAAGTCAGTAAAAAGTAGTTAGGAGTGTTCAAATTAAGAAATTGAGAAGGGTGCCCATACTTTTGCTCCTGTCAAATTTTGTTTAAATGTGGATTGCACATTTTCTGTTAGTACAATAAACCTCATTTCAATCCAGAAATATTACTCAGTCCATCAGTTATTAGATATATGAAACTGAAATAGCTGTTGCAAAAACCCAAATTGTTATAAAGAAAAAAGGTTAACATTAATAGGGGTACCCAAACTTTTTCATATGACTGTACATACACACACACACATACACTCCGCTTTATATATTAAATAAAGGATTTTTCTCTGTTTTTGTGTTTATTTACTTTCATTTACAGGTTATTGATGCAGGTACCTCATAGACGCCTGTGCCATTATAACCTAGTGTTTAGTAGCAGCTGTGCACTGTTATTAACCCCTTATTACCTCAATTTCCACCACACCAGGGCAACGGGAATAGCTGGTAAATCTCCGGGATTGACACATCTAATGGATGCGGCAATACCGGGCTGATCCATAATGGATGCGGGCTGAGAATACCAGTGCCCAGCTGGCTTTATCTTGGCTGGGGATTATTTTGTCTCCAGAAGGGAAAGCTTGACCTGGAAGCAGCTTGCCTCCATGACACAGCTTCGCCACACGCGCTCCTAACCCCCTATCCCTTCCACCGACATTTTTAATCTCTGGATTCTGGTCCCCATAGACCTATATGGGTACCAGATTCCAGAGCAGATCAGGTTTTTTTTAATTGAGCAGTGACCCGCCGGTCACGTTTTTTTGCAAGTCCGAGCAGCTCTAGTTATGAAATAAAAATTAAAGTTACAGTTACACAGTTATGCTTTAACTACTGAGTTCTGATTGACTTATTGATTTATTTTCTGCCATTTTGACCTTATTTTTGTATGACATAATTTCTATGTAATGACATTCTAAGGAACCCAGTCAGATGGGAAAAAAATAAATAACAATAAAAATAATCCTTATATTTCTTTGGTACTTTCTTTCTCCTTGCCATGAAACTTTTGATCTCATAGCAAGGAATCTTTGGAAGCATTTCACCTTTAAACAAAAGCTAGATAATAATTCTTAATTATCCCATCAATGTGTTGAGTCAGGACTTTTCTCTTTTTCATTTTTATTACAGTTTCATAACCATAAAGAACCTGACAATTAATCTCAATAAGCGGACTAGATTTTTACATGAAACTTATAATGTATTCTAAAATTCTTAGACACAGAAAAGTATCTCACTGTAATTAAAATATTTACTAAACTTCATTTAATAGTTTTTTTTAAATTGATGAAAAGCTAATATACAACTTTGATGGAATTTTGTCGAGATTGAAAAAAAAACTTAAAGATATCATTTTGTTAATATTTCCATAGGAAGTAATAAGAAATAAATATTTTCTAGAGTTTTTGTCATTTCCTACTCGAACAGGAAATTGCTTTTCAATATATTTAGTTCTTCCATAGTGGAGAGATATTTTATGCATTTTCAAATTATATTTACGTTTCAAAATCAAAGTCTAGATTGTAGAATGATCTTAGCTTATAATTACATCTCAGTCTGAAATATTCATTACATAGAGTACATTAATCTAAAATGAGAAACTGGGAGATTATAAAATAATAACATCTATAAAATCTATCATTTTAATTTTAAATATAATATTCATAGCATCTTTTATTTTATTAAAGGCAATGACATTCAGTTAAATGTGAAAAGAAGAAAGTAACAGGAAAACATTTTACTGACCTTTCTTCTTTTAATTTCAAACTTTGTTCGAGTAGAAATGTCAACCCACTCTTAATTGCCATTTTAATCATCTTCAACAAGGATGCCAAGATGTACAAAAAGAATATTACATTGCCAACTCATCCTAAGGTGACTTTAATGCCATAACAGATTTGAAATCAAAAGCTTACCCATATCTGTGTTTCTTAACATATTTTAGAATTTTGCATTTCTGAATTGTCGTTAATTTTTGTTCCCTAGGATGTCAAAATGATTTCATTTTCTTTTCTACCTTTTTCTGTTTAAACCCTCCCCTCTTCATAGAGGCAAAACATCAAGTATTGAGCGATACTTTAAAAAGTATGCCATCTTTTTATTGAACAAAATAATTGAATGTGTAATGCCCAACTATCTAGATTACTCAAATCTATTATAGAACGCAATGAAGTGTGTTTATTCAAGATATTTCAAGTGTTTGCCATATAAATTTACATATAAAACATCAATCTGCAGTGGAAATAAAATCTTAGCTAAAATAATTTAAAGAAAAAGTACAGTATAAATAACTATTTAATAAAAGCACTACTCAGAGTATAAATAGCAATACATTCCTGTTTTCTGATATTGATGTACATTTATATTGTCATTGATTGACAGTGACATTTAATAGACATTTGTCACATGTATATGAGATGTCAAATAAAGTTGTAGGGTGTGTGACCAAACTGAGCTTATCAACCTACAGTAAAAACTATATGAAACCAAATAATGTGTATGATGCTCACCAGACAATGACAGATTAAGCAGAGCAAATGTATAGACAGATGTGGGAAAACAAATATTAAAATATAACTTTTAATCTCATGGCTAAAAAATTAAAACACACACAACATATATATTTGGTTGCATAGCACCAATACTAAGAACAGTAGGATATAGAGAGGCACCAGCAAGGTTAACCAGGTTTGGGTACACTTTAGTTAAAAGTTTTTCTTTGGAAACCGGTCTTGACCCGAACTTGACTCTGGATCCTGAACTTCATATAAGTCAATGGGTACTAAAACTTCTGTGCTGTAAAATAACTGTAAAATGGTTGTAGTAAGGGCTAGGGGGTTGCAGAAGGAAGAAAAATTGGGCAATTTCCCTGCAAACATGTGGATATGGAATAAATTAAGAAAAAATGATGTAGCTCTTGCCTTTTTTTTTATAACCAGCGCAGGTAAAACAGACAGCTATGAGCTGCAACCCACAGCTTTCAGCTTTACTTTGGCTGATTATCAAAATAAAATGGATCTCATGCTGTTTTTAAGTATTTAAATGAAGAATTAAAAAAATGTGTAGGCTCCACCCATTTTAATAACCAGCCATAGTAAATCAGACAGCTGGGGTCTGGTATTGTCGGTGTGGGAAAGTCAATGATTAATTGGCCCCTCCCAGTCTAAAAGTAGCATCCTGCAGACAGCCCAGGAGCAGTGCATCCATTAGATGGGCCAATTCTGGTGTTTTGCTCACCCCATTCTAATTGCCCTAATGTGGTGGCAATTGGGTAATGCATTTTGGGGTTGATGTCAGCTGTAAATTGACAGTTGAAAACAAGCACAGGGGTTAGAAAAGGATAGGCATCTATAATACCCCCCATTACTAACCCGACAAGTATAATTTTAAAAAAGTCACTGAAAAGGAAAAAAAAGTTTCCCCCACACACCCTTGTATACAAATGTAAAATTTCAAAATAAACCTTTGAATTTTTGATGACTAAAGAATCCTGTATACTCCCTCATTCACCAATTTATTAAATCAAGATAAATCCTTGAAGCTCCGATGTAATCCAAAGAGTAATGTCCCAAAACATCCATCAATTTCTATGGAGCCTCATACTGAGAAGATTTTCAGAACGAGCATCCACAGGTCACTGCTAGTCAGCAGCTGCACAGAATTTCTCAAGCGCATTAGAAATTCTGGGCCTGCCTCTGACTGGCAGTGACCTGTGGAGCCTAATGCTGAGAATTGTATCAGAATGAGGCATCAGAGGTCACTGTCAGTCAGTGGTTGCACTGCTCTGTACAGCTCACGGATTGGTTTATTTGGAAGTAGGATTGGAATGGGGATTGTGCCGTGCTGCCACATAGAGAGACCAACCAGATTAGCTTTTAAGAGATTTATTAGTCAAAGCGCTTCAACGAGAACCTTTGCCTTTTTCAGGACAAAATCACATTGTCAGCGTGGCACAATCCCCATTCCTCTTCTACTTCCATATCTGCACAGGGGTGCTGCAACAGCCGTTCTCCATGATGCCTTTAGCTTAGCTAGCTTAGCTGTGGCTTTACACATCTATCACAGGTGAGCCTGGTAAGAATATGCCCACAAATTTTTACTACTGATAAGACCCTATTTGCGCACCTAGTTTTTTTCCAGATAATTATTTAAGATTGTATGACTGAAGCCTCAAGTCCCCTAATGGGACTGGTAAAAACAATAACAGTGAAAAAAAAAGTTTTAAAATTATGAAAAAAACCCACAAAAGTTCACATCACCCTTTTTTGCTACATTGAAAAAAACATTAATGTCCAATTTATCAAAATATAAAATAATTAATCGCTAAACAGGGTAAAAGAAAAATCAAAAAGTCTGAATTCCACTTTTTTAACCAACGTAACATTGCAATAAAATGCAATACGAGGCATCAAAACATTGCATCTACTCAAAAATAGTATTTTTAAAAATGTCAGCTCAGGGTGCAAAATATAAGCCATCCAATCCTGAAAAATGAGAACGTTATGTGCCTCTGAAAATAGTTATTAAAAACGTCAATGTTTTGGGACAAATTTCTGATTTTTTTTCACCAATTAAATAAAAAAAACTTATAGATGTTTGGTATCCCTGAAATCGTATTGATCTGGGGAATCAAATTGCCAGGTCAGTTTTACCAAATAATGAACAAATAAAAAAAAAACAACATCTGTGGAATTGCATTTTTTTTTTATTTCACCACACTTGGAATTTAGTTCACTATTTTCCAGTACACTACATGATAAATTTAATGGTTTTTTGCAAAAGTAGAATCATAGAATATTAGAGTTGGAATGGACCTCTTGGGTCATCTAGTCCAACCCCTGCTCAAAGCATGATTCACTAAATCATCCCAGACAGATCTCGGTCCAACCTCTTTTAAAAGACTTCCATTGAAGGAGAACTCACAACCTCTCGCGGCAGCCTGTTCCACTTGTTGATCATCCTCACTGTCAAAAAGTTTTTTCTAATATCTAATCTGGGTCTCCTCCCCATCAGTTTCATCCCATTGCTTCTAGTCTTTCCTTGTGAAAATGAGAATGAAACTGATCCCTCTATAGTGTGACAGCCTTTAAAATATTTGTCGACAGCTATTATGTCTCCTCTCAGTCTTCACTTTTGCAAGCTAATCAATATGAAATCCTGAACCCGTTCCTCATAGGACATGGTTTGCAGACCAGTCACCATTCTGGTCACTCTTCTCTGAACTTGCTCCAGATTGTTAATGTATTATTTAAAATGTGGTGCCCAGAACTGGACACAATATTCCAGATGAGGTCTCACCAAAGAGGACTAGAGGGGGATAATGACTTCACGTGATCTAGACTGTATGCTTCTGTTAATACATCCTAGAATGGTGTTTGCCTTTTTTGCTGCTGCATCACACTGTTGTCTCAAGTTCAGTCTGTGATCTATTAGTATACCTAAGTCTTTTTCACACATGCTGTAGGATAGCTCTATTCCTCCCATGCTGTATATGCTCTCTTCATTATTCTAGCCAAGATGTATGACTTTGCATTTCTCCCTGTTAAAAAACATTCTATTAGTTGTTGCCTACTGTTCCAGCTTGTTTAGATCTTGTTGAATCCTCTCTCTTCTCTAGTATTAGCTGATATGATACGATGTTCAATGACTACCATGAACACAATTCACCAGAGTCATAGGTAATAAAGTCCCGACCGCAAGCTCTGAACTTAACACCACACTAGAAGTAGCTGGGCAGCATGCCTAACAACCTAGATGCCTCAAACCCAGCCGGAGGACTACTTAACCTACAAGGCAGAAAGTGGAAAGAAACTATCTTTTCTTAGAGCAGATTTCCCCAAAGAAAAATAGGCAGCCTCCCACATGTACGGACTGAGCGAAGATGAAAAAGACATACACAGTAAGAGCAAGATGGAGTAAAGAGAGGTCAAACTATACTAATTACAAAAGACAGGATAGGGAACTCTTGCGGTCAGCATGAAAAACCCTATCAAAACTTACTACACGGAATGTGCAAAAAGGAAGAGTAATCTAATACTCGCACGTTCACACTCCGTACAAGACTCTGATGAAACTGTAGGATAAAACTAGCAATTACCCTGCTGACTAACCCTTGCTAAGATAAATAGCATAGACTGACTAGGAAGATAAATCTTCCTTATCTGAAGGCACAAACAAAAAAGAAAAAGAAGAAGAATCCAGCTTCTGGAATAGTAAAAACTTATGTAAAATTTTATTAGGGACGTAAAATTGATATAGTGACAAAAATAGGGAGCCCGTGTGCGGCTACGCTTTTCAAATGCCGCCTGCACTCTTTGTCAAGCCTGAGTAAACATATGTTACTCACCAGCATTTAAACTCACTCCTACCAATGGGAGGAGTGGGTTTAATCAGAAAGCACATGTGCCAGCACAGGGTATATAACATGCAATACACATAATGCAAAAATTCAACAATAAGTGAACAAGAGAAATATATACAAAAGAAAAACTTTTTTTAAAAAAAAAAAAAAAAAAATTCATATAAAAAAAAATCCTATGTTCGAAATGTACATGCAAACCACCAAAATTTAATAATGAAACATGACATCTCGTCTCAGATTAAGACCATTGGGTATTCTAGTTCCCAGATGAAATATCCAAAAGGCCTCACGTGTGAGAACCTGGTCTTGGATATCACCACCACGTGGAGAAATTTTAACTTTTTCTAAACCACAAACACACAGGGAATCAGTATTGCAATTGTGTTGTGAAATAAAATGCCTGGATACCGATGAGAGATTTCTGGTTGGAATAGCAGTGCTTTTGGAAATATAAATATCCCGAATATGTTCATTAAAATGCACCTTAAGCCTTTTCACTGTACAGCCAATATAACATAAGTTGCAACTAGTGCATTTAATGCAATAAACCACATTAGTGGTATTACAATTAATGTACCTAGAAATAGGATATGTGACAGTCTCACCAGTATTAGAAAATGAAGTACAAGGTAAGGCAAATTCACATGTGCGGCATCGTGAAGTGCCGCACCTAAAAAATCCCTTGTGTTCAAGCCAGATAGAAACAGGTTTATTTTTTACAAAAAAACTAGGTGAAAGAATGTTGCCTAGTGAAGGTGCTTTTTTGGCAACCACATTGCAACCTGATTGCAGTATGTTTGCAACAACGGGGTCCTCGTTTAAAACTGGTAAATAACGTTTGATAATATTTTTGATGTGATTAAATTGTGTGCTATATTGTAAAGAAAGCACTATTTTATTATGCAATTCAGCATTGTCTGCTATAATTGTGTGCTATATTGTAAAGAAATGGTGGGAACAGCATTTGGACGTAGCGTTCGACCACATACATTGACAATAAAACTGTTATCAGAAAAGTGCAGAGAACAAAGGCGAAACTTGTTGTATTTCCTTTGCTTGTTGTCCAAAATTTGTCTGGCGACGTTGTCGATGTCCTTGAAGTTTTGCCCCATTTCTAGAAGCCAATCTTTTTTTTTTGCAATGAATTTGGAAAAGAGTGTAGTTTGATCTCATGGCCGTTATGAACCCGTCCTGGGGTATATTTACAGCCTGTAATCCAACAAACCGGCATTTTGTATTGCTTATGTACTGGGCTTGAGCTACTACTGCCCCTCTGTGGTGGCCAGTCCTCCTCTGCCCTGTGCTAGCCCCTGCGGACGGGCCCCGGGAGATCCACCACAGAGATCCACCAAAGAGGGGCAGTAGTAGCTCCAGCCTAGTACATAGGCAATACAAAATGCCGGTTTGTTGGATTACAGGCTGTAAATATACCCCAGGACGGGTTCATAACGGCCATGAGATCAAACTACACTCTTTTCCAAATTCATTGCAAAGAATAAAAGATTGGCTTCTAGAAATGGGGCAAAACTTTAAGGACATCGACAACGTCGCCAGACAAATTTTGGACAACAAGCAAAGGAAATGCAACAAGTTTCGCCTTTGTTCTCTGCACTTTTCTGATAACAGTTTTATCGTCAATGTATATATTGTAAAGAAAGCACTATTTTATTATGCAATTCAGCATTGTCTTTCTTGTTATTTTCACATTTTGATGTTTTATTTGAAAAATCTATCAAATAATTGCGTTTTTTATTTTCTACTATTTTTTGTGCTCTTTGAAGTGTCCAGTGAGGATAACCCCTTGCACTTAATCTGGATTCAGCTAATCTAACCTCATTATTAAAGACAGAATGCTCACTGCAATTTCGGAAAACCCTAGTAAATTCACCCACTGGCACGGCTTTAATCGTATGATTGGGATGACTGCTCTCAGCATGTAAAATTGTATTGCCGGCCAGTGGTTTGCGATAAATACACGTAGATATAATCTGGTTCGGCATGCCTGTAAAAGTCAAATCCAAAAAATTAATATTATTATTACTAAAATGGGTAAATATTAGATTAAATTGATTACTGTTTAAATAATTCATAAACTCCGGAATTAATGAGATGGGACAATTCCAAATGAATAACTCATCATCGATAAATTTACCGTGACAGTGGATGACAGAGCCATAACCAAATTCGCAATTGAAGGCAAAAATTTTGCACCCATAGAAACTCTGTGGTACTGTAAGTAGAATTGTTTATTGAACACGAAAAAATTATGCGCCATCAAAAATTGCGCAACCTTGATGATATAATTTTGAAACGCTAAGGAATAGGATCTGTATTTATTCAGATGAAAAATCAAAGCCTGTATAGCTACAGATAAAGGAATAACGGTATACAGCGATATGACATCGCAACTAAGCCAGCTAAAACTTGTCTGCCAGATTTATTAGAAAACTGGTCGAGAATATCAATGCTGTCTTTAATTTACCCTGGAGTTCTATGAGTTAAAGGCTGAAGTATTGAGTCCAGCCATTCACTCATGTGTTCATTAGAAGAACCGATACCTGAGACTATTGGTCTCATTGGGGGAGGTGATATTCCCTTGTGTGTTACGGTTGCTGTGGCTCTGGAGACTATGTCCGGATTTCTTGCTACTGCACATGTGCAAGCGCTGGAGACTAAGTCCTATCTTGGAGCCATTGCACATGTGGGGTGACATCATCGCTGACACAAGGTCACATGTCTCTGACACCTTCTAAGCTGATTGGCCACTGGTCTTGTGCTTGTGACACGTGGTCACATGTCTCTGACACCTTCTATGCTGATTGGTCGCTGGTCATGTGCTTGTGACGCTTTGCTCGGTGATAGGCCAGCGTGACATCATTGCTGTCATTCTGGCAGCGGATTGGCTCTGGTGTCCTCCATCTTGGATGAGGCACAGAGTCTACATAAGACCCTGACGCACGCCGCCCGGCGCTCAGTCCTCTTGGTTCATGCATGAGGGTAGACGCCCTGTGCACGTCCCTCTAGGCGTCTCTCTGTCTATGTTAGGTGAGCGCTACCGGCAGGGTAGCGTTCTTATACCTTACAGCTTCGGCTGCAGTCCGTATCCTTACCTTGAGCGGACATAGGCAGGTGCCTGAGGCACATGGTCCGGCTGGGCCTTGTGATTCTACTTGTAGGTGGACGTTGCCGCTAGGGTAACGTTCCTTATACTGCGTCTGACAGTTGGTCGTATCCTCGCACACTAGGGGAGCGAACAGAGGTAGGAGCTTTTTGCGGCTTATGCTGCTGTTCGTCTCTTTTGCACCACTAGAAGAGCGGACCTAGGAAGGTGCCATATCTAGTGGTTCGTGTCCTCGCACACTAGTGGAGCGAACACAGGTAGGAGCTTTGTGCGGTTTACGCTGCTGTCCATCTCTTTTGCACCACTAGAAGAGCGGACCTAGGCAGGTGCCATATCTAGTGGTTCGTGTCCTTGCACACTAGTGGAGCGAACGCAGGTAGGAGCTTTGTGCGGCTTACGCTGCTGTCCGTCTCCTGGCACCACTAGAGGAACGGACCTAGGTAGGTGCCATTTCCCACTCACTGCTTTTGTCTCTGTGATCTTTAACAGAGGTATTGCACTCTGCACTTGTGCTATTATTTTTTACAGTGGCACACTTATATACCCCTTATCCTCTGCCATAGTCTGCAGCAGAGTCTTTGCACGGTGGACCCTGACTGTCTGACATTCCTTTAGGTTTTATTATCAGACAGCCCCCCGTAACATTGTGTGTTTTGGGTAAAGCGTGCAGAGTAGTGGTGACAGGATGTTATACAATGAGATAATCCCTCTGTTTCTTAGTAATATAGTTCAAATGTACACCTTCATCAATCAGCCGAATAATTAATGCAGAAAATTTCTCAGTAGGATCAAAATCCAATTTCTTATATACAGTGGGGTCGTTGAGCATGGAGTCAACCTGGGTACAGTAAGCCAGTGAATCCATGACTACAACAACCCCACCCTTGTCTGACATTCTAATTACAATATCAGTCATTGTTTCAAGATCATGTAAGCCTTTCTTACTTTAAAAGATAAATTATGCCTGGCAGGTAGAGCGCGAACACTGTCTTGCAGTTTTTTAAATCCTGTTCTATTGAATCCTGAAATCTATCCATACATTCAACCCGTGAATTTATTGGATAAAATGCAGGGTTTTTGGAAAAAACTGGGTGGCTTGATCAATAGGATTATCATCAGCAGTATTCACACTCAAATCCTCCAAACACAATACTGCACATTGTTCTGAAAAGTCATAAGAGCGATAAGGGTTAATACTGATTGAATTATTCACATTGGAAAGATTGTCATCAACAGCATCATGAAAAAAGTGTTTCTTAACCGTGAGAATTCTGATAAACCTGTTAATGTCCAGTAGTGTTGAGAATAGATTAAAGTCCCGTGCAGGAACAAAGTTCATACCTCGTGATAAAAGTTCAATATGGTCATCTGATAGAAGACGTGATGACAGATTGAGAACGTTGTTCTGATTTAGCGGTAATTATGTTTCTTGCCTCTTGTTATAACATTGTAAGTTCCTCAGATGTTTCCTCCCCCTCCTCCATTTTTTGATTTAGAAGGTACAAAAGTCCTGGGTAATTCATTAAAGGAGGATATATTGGAAACATTACACAGGTCTGCGACTAAAAAGCTGTTTGATTATTTTCATCTAATTTCCATGTATTTTGGTGTGCTGAATATGAAAAAGTATGGAAAAAAATCCTGGACGTCAGGATTTGCCACAAAATGCAAAATTTTCTTCTAATTTAGTACGTTTTTCATAATTTTTTTTTTTTTGGGGGTTTTGAAAGTTAAAATTACTATTAATTAATTAACATCAATGAATTGAAGATATATAACGCCAAAAAAATATAACTTTCAAAGAAAAGAACTTTCAGAGTGAGCTAATGAAACCAGCATCAACATTTTGCAAGCTGAATGAGCGGGCTCTGACATGCCCGGGCTTGTTTCAGTTATTTCATCTTTGTTCTCGCCTGTTCACACTTTTTAATCTCAGTTCGTGTTAGCTCTTCATATTCAACCATGTTTCCCAAAATTCGCATTATCGCTCAGCGGAAGTATATTAATTCGTCTGACAGTTTCTGGTACACTTCTGGTGAATATACAGTGTTGAAGCAACAGCTGAATATTACAGACTTTGTGAAAAAAGTATACTTCACATATTTCGGACTAAAACTTTGAGATCAAGATAAAGATTGAGCACCTCATAAAGTGTGCAAACGGTGTGTCGAGGACCTCCGAAATTGGTTCAAGGGTAAAAAAAAGCTTTCCGTTATGGGATTCCTATGGTATGGCGAGAGCAAAAGAACCATAGTGTTACTATTGTTATAGTTATGTTGTATAGTGTTTACAAATTGTTACTTTTGCTCATGCGATGTGAAAGGGTATAATTCAAAATGGAAGCATTCCATTTCATACCCCAATATTCACTCAGCAATTCATCCCATCACCCATGGCACAGATATACCAGTACCCAAGGCTCCTGCTACCTTGGAAGAGATAACTATGTCCGATGAAGGTAGAGTCATACCTGAACCAGATGAATCAAGTTCTGACTTTGAAAATGATACAAGACCAAAATTGTTTTCCCAGGAGGAGATGAATGATTTGGTAAGAGACTTAAATCTTCCCAAAGATGCTGCTGAGTTACTCGACTCAAGGCTCAAAAGCAAGAATTGAATGTTGCCAGGTATGTCTTTTTCATGGTTCAGACATCGTGAAGGCGAGTTCGTTCTTTACTTTGCCCAGGAAGATAAGTTGGTTTATTGCATCAATGTCAAAAGTTTGATGGGTCACTTCAAAATCCAATATGATTCAGCGCAATGGCGTCTTTTTATAGATTCTTCAAAAAGAAGTCTTAAAGCAGTTTTACTCCACAATGGCAGTTTTTATGCTTCCATCCCTGTAGGTCATTCCGTACACCTCAAGGAAACCTACGAGAACTTGGAATTGGTTCTTCGTAAACTTAAATATGAAGACCACGGTTAGCAAGTGTGCGCGGATTTGAAAGTCTTGTGCATGCTGCTCAGGCAACAAGCTGGGTATACAAAATACCTTTGTTTTCTATGTCTATGGACAGTCGAGACCGACAAAATCACTGTACCATGAAGAATTGGCAGATGAGGATGCTCACAGTTGGTGAAAAAAATGTCCTCTGAGAAACTTTGGTTCCTCCCCATAAAGAAGTTCTACCACCTCTCTACATCAAATTGGGATTGATGAAGCAATTCGTAAAATCACTTCCAAAAGCTGGAGAATGCTTCAAATACTTGGTCGCCAAGTTTCCTGGCCTCTCGGAGGCAAAATTGAAGGAAGGTGTGTTCGTTGGACCAGACATTAGAAGGCTTATAGCTGATCAAGAGTTTATCAATACCATGACGCATCCTCAAAAAGAAGGGTGGATTGCATTTAAAAAGGTCGTAGAGAAATTTTTAGGCAATAACAAAGACCCTGACTGCAAACAAATCGTCGGACGAATGCTGAAAGCATTTCAAGCTTTAAGTGAGTTTTTAGCTTTAGATGAGTTTGCAAGTGCATTTCCTCCATTCCCACTTTGACAACTTTCCTGAAAATTTGGAAGCTGTGAGTGAAAAGCAAGGTGATTGATTCCATCAGGACATTAAAGAGATGGAAAGAAGATACCAGGGAAGATGGAGCATTACAATGATGGCTGACTATTGTTGGAGGCTTCAGAGAGACATTACAGATGCTAATCACAAGCGTAAATGTACCAAGAGAAGCCTCACAGGGAAGAAGAATCGATTTTAGTGTGTGTTAGTGAGCTCATTGCAGTTAAAAAAATGATTTTCATAAAACATTTGTAATAAAAAAGTAATTTTATGAGTATTTTCATTTATTTTGAGATATTATCTTATTTAACATAGTTAAATTGTCAGAAAATATGATGTCGTATGACAAAACGGAGATAATTTTCGGACTCAGCACACTCAAAAACATAAAGATTAAATTTTTTTTGCAGACCTGTGTTATCAGTGTCCACATTATGTCCATCAGACATTTCTGCCTCAGAAGAGCTGAAACTTACACGTGAAGCTCGATTTAATTTTTTCTTTTTGAGAATGGATTTTGGTGTCCTGTTGTAAAAGAAATCTTCATGGCAATCATAAATTTTCTTTATAGCGTAGTCATTGAGATCTCTTTGGAACTTTTTCTTTTTTAAAAACATGATGTTATCATCCAAGTTTGAAAATGATTTATTAATTCGTTCCATGGCAATATCAAATTCTTGTTTGTTATATTGTGAAATAACATTCTGTTTTAATGTGGTAATGTCCTTTTGAAGTTCCGTTAGCTTGAGCTCCTCATATTTAACAATGAGTCGCATCAGGTTTAGTGAACAGGTACTAAGAATTTGATTATATTCCAATCCAGCGCTCTTAAATGCCACGTGCGCACGGCCCCTGCACAATCTCCATAGACTGTGCAGGGGACGCAGGAAGCATGCAGTTACGCTGCGCTACAAAGCGCAGCGTGACTGCATGTATTTACGCAACGTGCGCACATACCCTAAAACGCGGTAAATACGCATGCGTTTTTAGCGCTAAATTTCTGGAAAAGGCAACTTTGGCAAAATCAATTAAGGCAAAAACGTGCGTTCTGAACTGCAAGTAGCACAACGCAAAGTGTGGTCATAGCCTAAGCATATGTTACTCACCAGCATTTAAACTCACTCCTACCAATGGGAGGAGTGGGTTTAATCAGAAAGCACATGTGCCAGCACAGGGTAGATAACATACAATACACATAATGCAAAAATTCAACAATAAGTGAACAAGAGAAATATATACAAAAGAAAAACTTTTTTTTAAAAATTTTTTTTTCATATAAAAAAAAACAATCCTCCGTTCGAAATGTACATGCGAACATTCTCTACCAAAATTGAATAATGAAACATGACATGTCGTCTCAGATTAAGACCATTGGGTATTCTAGTTCCCAGATGAAATATCCAAAAGGCCTCACGTGTGAGAACCTGGTCTTGGATATCACCACCACGTGGAGAAATTTTAACTTTTTCTAAACCACAAACACACAGGGAATCAGTATTGCAATTGTGTTGTGAAATAAAATGCCTGGATACCGATGAGAGATTTCTGGTTGGAATAGCAGTGCTTTTGGAAATATAAATATCCCGAATATGTTCATTAAAACGCATCTTAAGCTTTCTCACTGTACCATATACCATAAGTTGCAACTAGTGCATTTAATGCAATAAACCACATTAGTGGTATTACAATTAATGTACCTAGAAATAGGATATGTGACAGTCTCACCAGTATTAGAAAATGAAGTACAAGGTAAGGCAAATTCAGATGTGCGGCATCGTGAAGTGCCGCACCTAAAAAATCCCTTGTGTTCAAGCCAGGTAGAAACAGGTTTATTTTTTACGAAAAAACTAGGTGACAGAATGTTGCCTAGTGAAGGTGCTTTTTTGGCAACCACATTGCAACCTGATTGCAGTATGTTTTCAACAACGGGGTCCTCGTTTAAAACTGGTAAATTACGTTTGATAATATTTTTGATGTGATTAAATTGTGTGCTATATTGTAAAGAAAGCACTATTTTATTATGCAATTCAGCATTGTCTTTCTTGTTATTTTCACTTTAGGATGTTTTATTTGTCATTGTCATTATATCAATTTTACAATGACAATTTTACGTCCTTAATAAAATTTTGCATAGGTTTTTACTATTCCGGAAGCTGGATTCTTCTTCTTTTTCTATTGGACCCTTGCATTGCCAGAGTGCTTTCCTTGCATGCCGGATTTTTCCTCAGCTGAGCTGGATCACCTTCCTTTTTCCTCACAAACAAAAAAGGATACAATACAAAAACCTTCAGATTTAATTCACAGAAACAATAAGCAAATAACACACAAAAAGTAAGCAAAACCAAGAACTTATCTTAGCTTGATAGCGGTCAGCCAGGAGGACAAGAGACAGATTCCTATTCACTCAGGAATTTCAGACAACTGGCAGAGATAAACAGCCAGCACACACCTATATCGAAAATCAAGGTTTGAGCTGGAAACCAGGTGTGTAGAACTGGGGAACAGAATCTAACCACTAACATCAGTGACCACAGGAGGGAGTCCAAGAGCGGAACTCCACCAGACAGTATTCACAACAATTAGATATTCCCCCTAGCCTTGTGCCATCAGCAAATTTAATCAGCTTACCCTTAATTCCTTCATCTAAATCATTGATAAAGATGTTGAACAACACTGGGCCCAGGACAGAGCCCTGTGGTACCCCACTTGAGACAGTCTTCCAACTGGATGTGCAGCCATTTATGACCACCCTTTGATTCCGATCACTAAGCCAGTTACGAATCAATCTAACAGTTGCCTTGTCCATTCCACACTTGGTCATTCCGCAAACAACAAGCCCTGAAACAACTATGTTGATGTAAAAATAAAAATGATATGGCTCTTGGAAGAAAGGGAGGAAAAATAAAAAACAGAAAATCGCCGGATTGTGAAGGAGGTAAAGGGTAGAGAAGGCTTTTTTCTCTCTTTTTAGTTGTGGCTTATATACAAGTCATCATACAGCAAACAATGTTTCCTAACATTTGTCCCTGTAAAAAACATGTTATCTTTGGTTTGGTATGTTTTATTGTCAGTCTGTAAGTCGAGAAATATTCTGAAAACATTGCTCCCAGCAGTGACCTGGGTGTCAGAGATGCATCCATGCGTCTTCTTCATGCTGTTTCCATTCTATTTGAGTGCTGTGTCCATCCACTTCAGTTATTTTCCTGCCTCACCAGCCCTCCTGTTAGGGTCTTCCGTAAAAAATGCTTGCGTTTCCCATTGACTTCCATTATATTCGGTACTCAAGTCGAATCCATCGAGTGTCCGACCTGCTCGATTCGAGTACTGAGCTCTTGAGCATTTTAGTGCTCTCTTAACACTAATGACCATTTAAATGTGTCTCAATTATCAGACAATAATATCTTTACATATTTTTTGTGCATATATATCCTGGTATTGTTTTCTCAATTGCTGATTTTTTTGTTTTAAATTGATAAACTGATAAACTAAAATGGTGGAGAACCTTTACAAGTTTTCAAATGCTATGATACAATTTTTCCTCTAAAAGAGTCAACACATAAGCACAGAATTCATATGAAGAAAAATGTGTATCAGAATAAATGTGTGTCACTTGTATCTGCAGGAATATACTTAGTGTCCACAGGGAGCAATCTCTTCAGCATACAACTCCTACATTACCCTAGGACTTAATTAATGCATAGCCTTCAATGCTTGCTTTACAAAATAATTGAATTGCTGGAGGTAGTTGGTAGAAAAAATAATTATTACACTTGAGAATAATGCTAATCTTATTTATAATATAGACTAAAACACCAAAACTGAAGACATATAAAGACAAAAAACGATCAGCCATAACAATAAAAGCACCTTCCTAAAATGTGTATGCCCTCTATTATCACCAAAGCGGGTCTGATTTCTTGAGGTAGAAACGCCATAAGAATTGTAAGCTAATGCTGCCAATGAGCATTTTTACTGCAGACCTCTCACATTTGAAATACCACTGCAAATCATGGTGTGGTAGAGATGCACATTAACATAATAATAGCTCCAGCATGGTGTTTTCACCATTGCAACTCATTTTGATCTTTCCCCCCATTTGTCAATACATTATATTTTAAGGTAAATGGTGTCAAGGAAAAGAAAATAATAATTTATATGTATTTAGTGTCAAAATATTTTACAGCACTTTACAATTCAGAGGGACATGTACAAACTAAATCCGTTACAGAATAACACATCATTTAGCATTTCAAATAAGAGGAGTAAGGGTCCTGCTCAGAAGAGCTTAAAATGTTTAAGAAAATGGGGGTAAAAAAAGGTAAAAAATGGTTGTACTGTGTGCTCAAGCCATTTTTTTATAAAGATGTTCATGTAAAACTTCATGAACCAGTCACCAGCCAATCTGTATATACAGTCATATGAAAAAGTTGGGGCACCCCTATTAATGTTAACCTTTTTTCTTTATAACAATTTGGGTTTTTAAAACAGCTATTTTAGTTTCATATATCTAATAACTGATGGACTGAGTAATATTTCTGGATTGAAATGAGGTTTATTGTACTAACAGAAAATGTGCAATCCGCATTTAAACAAAATTTGACCGGTGCAAAAGTATGGGCACCCTTATCAATTTCTTGATTTGAACACTCCTAACTACTTTTTACTGACTTATTAAAGCACTAAATTGGTTTTCTAACCTCATTGAGCTTTGAACTTCATAGGCAGGTGTATCCAATCATGAGAAAAGGTACTTAAGGTGGCCACTTGCAAGTTGTTCTCCTATTTGAATCTCCTATGAAGAGTGGCATCATGGGCTCCTCAAAACAACTCTCAAATGATCTGAAAACAAAGATTATTCAACATAGTTGTTCAGGGGAAGGATACAAAAAGTTGTCTCAGAGATTTAAACTGTCAGTTTCCACTGTGAGGAACATAGTAAGGAAATAGAAGAACACAGGTACAGTTCTTGTTAAGCCCAGAAGTGGCAGGCCAAGAAAAATATCAGAAAGGCAAAGAAGAAGGGTGAGAACAGTCAAGGACAATCCACAGACCACCTCCAAAGACCTGCAGCATCATCTTGCTGCAGATGGTGTCAATGTGCATCGGTCAACAATACAGCGCACGTTGCACAAGGAGAAGCTGTATGGGAGAGTGATGCGAAAGAAGCCGTTTCTGCAATCACACCACAAACAGAGTCGCCTGAGGTATGCAAAAGCACATTTGGACAAGCCAGTTACATTTTGGAAAAAGGTCCTGTGGACTAATGAAACAAAGATTGAGTTGTTTGTTCATACAAAAAGGCGTTATGTATGGAGGCAAAAAAACACGGCATTCCAAGAAAAGCACTTGCTACGCACAGTAAAATTTGGTGGAGGTTCCATCATGCTTTGGGGCTGTGTGGTCATTGCCGGCACCGGAAATCTTGTTAAAGTTGAGGGTTGCATGGATTCAACTCAGAATCAGCAGATTCTTGACAATAATGTGCAAGAATCAGTGACGAAGTTGAAGTTACGCAGGGGATGGATATTTCAGCAAGACAATGATCCAAAACACCGCTCCAAATCTACTCAGGCATTCATGCAGAGGAACAATTACAATGTTCTGGAATGGCTATGCCAGTCTCCAGACCTGAAGATCATTGAAAATCTCTGGGATGATTTGAAGCGTGCTGTCCATGCTTGGCGACCATCAAACTTAACTGAACTGGAATTGTTTTGTAAACAGGAATGGTCAAATATCCCTTCATCCAGGATCCAGGAACTCATTAAAAGCTACAGGAAGTGACTAGAGGCTGTTATTTTTGTAAAAGGAGGATCTACAAAATATTAATGTCACTTTTATGTTGAGGTGCCCATACTTTTGCACTGGTCAAATTTTGTTTAAATGCGGATTGCACATTTTCTGTTAGTACAATAAAACTCATTTCAATCCAGAAATTTTACTCAGTCCATCAGTTATTAGATATATGAAACTGAAATAGCTGTTGCAAAAACCCAAATTGTTATAAAAAAAAAAGGTTATCATTAATAGGGGTGCCCAAACTTTTTCATATGACTGTACTGTATATACATATACTTAGTGCTACTTAGTGCATGGTGTGGAGTGTGTGAGAAGGGATCTAATGAAACAAGGGACCTGGTTGTAAGCACAAATATGAAAACTAGAGATGAGCGAACCGGTCGCGGTTTGGCTCGAGCTCGGTTCGCCGAACGGAGGTCTCGTTCGAGTTCGGTTCGGCGAACCACTCGAACCACATAGGAAACAATGGGAGGCAATCACAAACACATAAAAACACCTAGAAAACACCCTCAAAGGTGTCCAAAAGGTGACAAACAACTCACAACACAAACACATGGGAAAGTGACAAGAACAAATTCTCATGCGAAAACAAAACAGCGTTACAAGGAAAAGAGGATGAGACACAGATATAGGCATGGCATGCCCTTCTAAAATCATGTAAAACACCGCAAGGTTACTCCAAGCGGAGTCGCCCTTTTTTCCAAAAATTGGGCCACACACACACCCACCCCTTCAGTGGCAGCACTTGTGCCCCAGTTGTACACTTCACAGGTAGATTTGCATCAAGCACATTCAAAAATACGCCATCCTTAACCGTCCTTAGGATGACACCGGGGTAGGTAACTAAGTCTTTCCTGATCCCAGTCTGTTCATCTTGGCTCCTTTTAAAAATCACAGCAAGCAAGGGTTACTCCAAGTGGATTCTCCCTTTTTCCAAAAATTGGGCCACATACACACCCACCCCTTCAGTGGCAGCACTTGTGCCCCAGTTGTACACTTCACAGGTAGATTTGCATCAAGCACATTCAAAATCCACAAGCATTTACTCTCCCCAGGATGACACAGGGGTAGTAAATTCCTTGTGGATCCATGACTTGTTCATTTTGATGAACGTTAGTCTGTCCACATTGTCACTGGACAGACGCGTGCGCTTATCTGTCAGCACACACCCAGCAGCACTGAAGACACATTCAGAGACAACGCTGGCAGCTGGACACGACAAAATCTCCAAGGCGTAAGTGGAGAGCTCTGGCCATTTTTCAAGATTTGAAGCCCAAAATGAGCAAGGCTCCATTTGCAAAGTCATGGCATCGATGTTCATTTGGAGATACTCCTGTATCATCCATTCCAGCCGTTGACTTTGTGTCAGACTTGTTGTCTCTGGTGGCCTTGCAAAGGATGGTCTAAAAAAATTATGAAAAGATTCAATAAAATTGCTGTTACCAGCACTAGATATGGTGCTACTGGTACGGGAAGACCGTTGAAGGTGACGAGACCATCCCATGTTTGTCAAGTTACAACTGGGAGATTCACTCCCTGCACCACGGTTGTCTGGTGGAAAAGCCGAGCTAAGATCGAGTAACAGCTTCTGCTGATACTCCTGCATACGTGCATCCCTTTCTATGGCTGGAATTATGTCACAAAATTTGGACTTGTACCAGGGATCTAATAGTGTGGCAAGCCAGTAGTCATCATCACTTCTAATTTTGACAATACGAGGGTCATGTTGGAGGTAGTGCAGCAAGAAGGCGCTCATGTGTCTTGCGCAGCCATGCGGACCAAGTCCACGCTGTGTTTGTGGCATAGAGGTGCTAACCGTTCTTTCTTCCTCTGACATCTCCCCCCAACCTCTTTCAACAGAAATTTGACCAAGGTCTCCCTCATCCGCTGAGTCTTCTATGTCCATGGACAGTACGTCCTCCATTTCTTCATGTTCTCCTGCACCTTCCTCAACATTTTGCCTGCTACTATGCGCCCTTGTTGATCCCTGTCCCCCATGGTCCCATGCCTGCCTTGTTGGTGATGATGAACGTCTGCACCTTGGTGATGTTGTGTCTTGCGCATATGATTCCTCCTGTAGTTCCTCCCCTTCCTGTTGTCCAACCCCCTGACTCCGAATAGTGTTTAGCGTGTGCTCCAGCATGTAAATGACTGGAATTGTCATGCTGATAATGGCATTGTCAGCGCTAAACATATTCTTCGCCATGTCGAAACTGTGCAGAAGGGTGCATAGGTCCTTGATCTGAGACCACTCCATCAGGGTGATCTTCCCCACCTCTGCATCTCGTTGACCCAGGCTATACGTCATGACGTATTGCACAAGGGCTCGACGGTGCTGCCACAGTCGCTGTAACATGTGGAGAGTAGAATTCCAGCGTGTCGGCACATCGCATTTCAGGCGATGAACTGGCAGGCCGAAAGACTTCTGGAGCGATACAAGTCGCTCAGAAGTGGTGGTTGAACGGCGGAAGTGAGCACACAGTTTTCGTGCCCTGTTCAGAAGAACATCTAGGCCGGGATAGTGTGTTAAATATTGCTGGACAACAAGGTTCAACACGTGAGCAATACACGGCACGTGTGTCACCTTGCCCAGGCGAAGGGCCGCACCCAGGTTTGCAGAATTGTCGCACACGGCCTTACCAGGCTGCAGGTTGAGTGGAGACAACCATTTATTAAACTCAGTCTCCAGAGCTGCCCACAACTCAGCCGCTGTGGGACTCTTATTTCCAAGACATTTCAAGCTAAAGACCGCCTGGTGCCGTTGCGCTCTGCTGCCAGCATAGTAATGAGGGGTGCGTGATTCCTTCTGCAGAGTTAGAACGCTGGTGGCCTGACCAGGCAGGCTTGGAGCGGAGGTGGAGGACCCAGATGAGGTGGAGGAGGCAGAAGCAGTGGCGGAACTTGGACAGACAGAGGATTGACACAAAAGTCGAGGGGACGGCAAGACTTGTGCAGCAGACCCTTCACCAGCTATCACCATAGTTACCCAGTGCCCAGTCAGCGACATGTAACATCCCTGTCCATGCTTACTGGTCCAAGTATCGGTGGTGAAATGCACCCATTTACACAAAGAGTTTCTCAAGGAAACCGTGATGTTGTGTGCGACATGCTAGTGTAGCACAGGCACACCTTTCTTAGAGAAGTAGTGGCGACTGGGCATCTGGTACTGGGGCACAGCGACAGACATAAGGTCTCTAAAATCCTGTGTGTCCACCAGGCAGAAAGGCAGCATTTCGGTAGCCAAGAGCTTACAGAAGGATAAAGTCAACCTCTTAGCTTTGTCATGGGTCGCAGGAAATGGCCTTTTATTTGTCTACATCTGAGGGATAGAGATCTGGCTGCTGTGTGTAGACAATGTTGAGTAGGGTGTCCCTGGAAAAATACAGGTTTGTGAGGAAAGTGCAGGCGTAGACATGATGTTGCCTTCATCCAACGTTGGTGCTATCGATGTCTGAGAGAGCTGTACACATGCACTTGTTTCCCCTTCCAAACCAACTGACGACCTACCAAGCAAACTGCCTGTTGCGGTTACAGTGGTGGAAGTTGTGCGTGGAAAACCAGGTGTGACAGCTGTCCCCACAGTCCTAGAAGATGAAGAGTGCGCGGATGCACTGGAAGGGTCAGGCGGCGGATGGTTCGCTCTGCTAGGCCGCTTTGCAGCACGGTGAGCTTCCTACTGGGACATATGATATTTATTCATGTGACGATTCATGGAAGAAGTTGTCAAACTGCTGAGGTTTTGCCCTCTACTAACAGAATCACGACAAATTTTACAGATCACATAATTTGGGCGATCTTTTGCTATGTCAAAAAAGGACCAGGCTAGGCAAGGCTTAGAGGGCATGCGACCTGCTGATCCACCCCGACTAGTGCTCAGAGGCACAGTGGTGGCTGAGGATGCAGTTGTAGATGTGCTACCAGTACTCCAACTCTGTCCAGGAAGGCGCAAGGTAACTTCGTCGTCAGTGGCATCCTCCTCCACCGCCTCTGTTGACCTTCTCGAGTGCCTGACTGTGGGTTGACATTAGGTGGGATCTAAAACTTCCTCATCAATTGTTGTGTTTGCACTCCCCTCACCCTCAGACCGAGCCTCTTCTTGCCCTGACCGAATATTTAAGTTGTCATCCCAATCTGGTTTCTGCGTCTCATCGTCATCAGTATGTTCCTCATTGTCTATTACAACAAGTGTTTCAGTTTGTGAATAAGGGTCAACATTATGCTCAGAAACTTGTTCATCACGGCCTGAATCTGAGTCACAAAGGTTCTGGGCATCACTGCAGACCATTTCCTGGTCTGAACTCACTGTAACTTGGGAGCAGACCTCTGACACCCAGGCTATAGTGTGAATGAACAGCTCTGCAGACTCAGCCATCTCAGTTCCACCATACTGTGCAGGGCGGATGGAGACTTCAGAGCTGGGAGAAAGCAAGTGTGATTGGGATGACAACTCAGAGGACTGGTGTTTTTTGGATGCGGTAGTTGAGGTGGCGGAGAGGGCACTTGTTGGACCACTTGAGATCGATTCAAGCATTTTCTTTTTTTGGCCATCATCTACCTTTGTTCCAGTTGTTCTTGTCCGTAAAAAAGGGAGCACATCGGATTGTCCACGGTAAGTAGTAGACGTCTTACTTTTGCTGGAAGATGGTCTATCTTCAGCAGATGTTAATGAGGCTTTGCCACCTTCCCCATGGACAAACCCTTTTTTTCCTTTTCCAACACGCCTCTTCCCCTTTCCACCAGCATCTGTCATTTTTCCACTCATTTTGATTGCGACAAGATTGTGCACTTAAAATGTGGTAGTAAAAATTGAGAGGTGGTGTAGACTGCAGCGGTGGTCTATCTTTATTAACAGCAGAATAAACAACAATAACTATCCCTGACAATGCAACTACGGCCCTTAAACTGGCAGCATAGTTTGCTAGTATAATGGCTTAGTAACAATGAGCTTTAGTGTGCAATGCAGTGGTGCTGCAAACAGCTTTGCACTAGTGGGACACTAATGGAAGTCCAACAGCCATTTTAGGATGCCACTAAGTTTACTCAGTTTTTGCTAGTATAATGGCTTAGTAACAATGAGTTTGAGTGTGCAATGCAGAGGTGCTGTAAATAGATTTGCACTAGTGGGACACTAATGAAGTCCAACAGCCATTTTAGGATGCCACTAAGTTTACTCAGTGTTTGCTAGTATAATGGCTTAGTAACAATGAGCTTGAGTGTGCAATGCAGAGGTGCTGCAAATACATTTGCACTAGTGGGACACTAATGGAAGTCCACCAGCCACTTTTAGGATGCCACTAAGTTTACTCAGTGTTTGCTAGTATAATGGCTTAGTAAAAATGAGTTTGAGTGTGCAATGCAGTTGTGCTGCAAATAGCTTTGCACCAGTGGGACACTAATGGAAGTCCAACAGCCACTTTTAGGATGCCACTAAGTTTACTCAGTGTTTGGTAGTATAATGGCTTAGTAACAATGAGTTTGAGTGTGCAATGCAGAGGTGCTGCAAATAGATTTGCACTAGTGGGACACTAATGCACTTTTAGGATGCCATTAAGTTTACTCAGTGTTTGCTAGTATAATGGCTTAGTAACAATGAGCTTGAGTGTGCAAAGGGCAGGAGGGTACAGTAGCAGGGTTGTGGGTCAGTGTACAGGAAAGGAAGCCTCACTTTTTATCCCTCCTAATGGGGAAATGCAGCGAGGAAGTCCCTGACCTTAGCTACACAGCCGCTGTTATCTGTAGCTGTTAAAATCTGTTTCCACGGACCTGACTGTCACCTATGGCTCTGAGCCTGCTGTTATTAGCCCTTACAAGGGCTAATTGAAACTTCTAGCCCTATTCTGTATAGTGCTATGTGTAGAGCGTACACAGCAGTATCGGAGACAAGAGCTATGCCAGCGGTGACTGACACCCAGACGCAGAAGAGATAATGGCGTCCGGACGGGCAGATACACGTTTTTAGAATGCAGGGACATGTGACATGGACATCCTATCACACATGCCGTTGCTTCTCTGGCTAAAAGTCCACTTAGCTGTGTGTGTGTCTGGGATTGGCTGACATGCTGGCCTGCCCCACTACACGCACGCGCTTAGGGAAGGAAGACAAGGAAAAAAAAAAATGGCGATCGCCATTATCCCAGCAGCAGTGATCTGAGTGCGCTGTTCCGCACACTATACGCTGAAATTTCATAATAGTGTGAGTCACAGAGTGACTTACAATATTACAGCGGAAAGCCAGCTAGTAATTAGCTTGGCTTTTTGCTGCTAGAACCGTTCTCGAACGTAACTAGAACTATCAAACTTAAGCAAAAAGCTCGAGTTCTAATTCGATCTAGAACAGCCACTAAAATCACTTGAACCGCGAACTGGAGAACCACGAACCGCGAACCGCGCTCAACTCTAATGAAAACATAGCATCTGAGAGAAGTGGGATTATTGACTACAGGTGGTATAATAGAATTGTCTAAAAAGATGGGCTTCTAGGGCACACCTAAGACTAAATTGGATTTTCTGGGGTAGTGTATTCCAGAGAACTAGTGCAGCATAAAAAAGTATTAAAGTTAGAAATGGAAGGTTCAGATTATTTAAAATGTTAGTGTTAGATTATTTGCATTATTTGCTTAGAGCACCGCAATAGTGGGAGAAAGAAGTGTGAGAAGAAATAGATGTATGGTGTTAAAGAACTGTGGAGAACTTTGCGGGAAAATGTAGAGGTGAACAGATTGGTCCATGGACAATCAAATTTGAGTGCTGAATTTGCTGAAATCTGCAGTTTCATGGAAATTCAAACATTTTGAGATTTGATTTGTGGCTAAAAAATTGCCAGACACCACTTCCCACACTGGCTAACATCATTTTGAGATATTTTTAAATGTATGATGTGCAAGTGACATGATCATCTATATAATTGGATATAGGGAGTGAGGGAAAGATCACAGTAAAAAATAATATGGCAGCACCAAACAAAGAAATGGAAATATCAGGTTTAGGTGGAGTAGGAAACATAAAGTCCCCACTTCATCATTTGCATTCAGATGCAATAACAAGCAAAGAATGAAAAAGAAAAGAGAGAGAGAAAAAGAAAGAGAATAAAGAAAAAAAAGAAGGGGGGAGGGAAGGGGTTCATCCCATTTACGTTGAGGCATTACTGATGTTTGTAGGCCATAAACTCCATTTTTGTACTATGAACTGAAAAGATTATTGTATATTGCATATTTTCTCTCATGTTCTTGGTGTTAATTCATAAGCTTAATTATTTCAGAGGTGGTGGGGATAACGTTACTTCTCCAGTTTACTGTTAAAAGTTGCTTAAGAATCAGAAAGATATATATATATATATATATATATATATATAAACATGGGAACTAAGGTAGGGGACAGTGTTCTCCAAATCTAGAGACAGAAGGGCCATTTGTGGGGAGACAGTAACCTTTGAAGTAGATATTCGATTCAAGAGGTTATTGATTTCTGACCACATGTTTCCAATTTTAGGACACTCCCATAGGATATACAATGGGCTACCCTTATGTCCACATCCTCTCCAACAATCAGGAGAGTTTGACTTATCAAATTGGTTTAAACGTACTGGAGTAAGATACCATCTTGATAATGTTTTATAAAAGGTTTCTTGCAAGATAGTGGAGATAGTGGAGGAGTACGTAGCTTTAAGGGTAAAATCACACAGATGCGTTTTTCACGGCGTTTTTGAGTGTTTTTCAGGTGCGTTTTTGGCCTCATAATTGCATGACTTTGCTTCAACAGCAAAGTTTATGAGTTTTCATTTTTGCTGTCCGCACACAACTTTTTTTTTAAGCTGCATTTTTGAGCTTAAAAAAAAATGGACATGTCAATTCTTTCCTGCGTTTTTCTGCGTTTTACCCCCATGCAATGCATTGGAAAAACGCAGAAAAACGCAGAGATCAAAAATGCAGCAAAACGTAGCCAAAAACACGCCAAATCGCGGCAAAAACGCAAGTGTTTTTTGCCACGGGTGCGTTTTTGTGCGTTTTTAGCGGCCAAAAACGCACAAAAACGCAGCGTCAAAGAAAACGCAGCTTGCGCAGTTTTGCCATTTCTCATCAAAGAAACATATCTTTAAATCCTTCAACCATCTTTCCATGTAGGTTTGCTTACAAAATATATAGTCATCATTTTAGAATCTATGTATGGTATAAGTACTCCAGGTGCGTTGCTTCTCTAAGTTGAAGAATATGGTACTAATAAAGTCCGGGAGGGGTAGTTAATGTTTAGGATTTTCTGGAGGGAGATTCTCAGAGAAATTAGGAACTTAAAAACAGAGTCAGGTATATTATATTTTATTTTAATGTCTAAGAAAGAGATGAAATCTCTGCCATTGTGTAAGTCTTTTATTATTTTTAGGCCTAAAGTATTCCATATTTCAAGAATGGTCTCATTTGTCATTAAACAACGAATTTTAGAGGAAAATTACTGATTTGTTCAAATTTGGTTAATTTGCATTTTTGCTTGGTAAAGTTTTTCCAGATAGATATAGTGGATGCAATGGTAGGGCAGTTTGGGAGATGTAGCTAAGGTTTATGATATGAAGAAGGATAAGGGATAGAGTTGAGCGATGTTCAAAGTTCGCCAATTTCATGTTCGAGTGATTTTGGGGGTGCTCGAGATCAAACTCGAATGCGAGCTTTTTGCTAAAAGCTCGACAGCTTGAGTTAAGTTCGAGAACGGTTCGATCAGCAAAAAGCCTAGCTAGTTACTAGCTGGCTTTTCACTGTAATAGTGTGAGTCACTCTGTGATTCACACTATTATCAAATTTCAGTGTATAGTGTGCGGGGGGGGGCGCGTTTAGATCAGTGCTGCCATTTTTTTTTTTTCTCCCTAAGCGCGCGTGCAGTGAGGCGGGCCAGCATGTCAGCCAATCACAGACACACACACAGCTAAGTGGACTCTTTTGCCAGACAAGCAAGGGCATGTGTCATAGGCTGTGAATGTCACATGCCCTTGCATTTTAAATACTGCCATTTTCCCTCACGGTGCCATTATCTGCCTTCTGCGTGTAGGTGACAGTTACCGCTCACACAGCTCCTGACGCCGCTCCTGCTGTGTACGCTACACACACAGCGCTCTACAGATTAGGGACAGAAGTTTATTTCAGCCCTTTTCAGGGCTGATTTCCTGGGGCTCAGAGCCATAGGTGACAGGCAGGTCCGTGGAAACGCTGTATACAACTTCAGATAACAGCGTCTGTGTACCTAAGCTCAGGGAATTCCTTGCTGCATTTCACCATTAGGAGGGATAGAAAGTGAGGCTTCCTTTCCTGTCCATTGACCCAGAGAACCTGGCCACTGTACCCACCTGCCCATTTTTGCCACGCTATTTTTATAGCAAACAGTGCTGAAACTTAGTGGCATCCAAAAAGTGGCTGCTATACTCCATTGTTGTCCCACTGGTGCCAAGCAATTTCCAGCACCTCTGCATTCTACCCTCCTACCCATGTTTGCTACGCTATTTTTATAGCAAACAGTGCTTAAAATTAGTGGTATCCACAAAGTGTTCGCTATATTTTTTGTGTTTATATATATAATTTAGTGTCCTACTTGTTCCAAGCAAGTCCCACCACCTCTGCATTCAACCCTCATGCACATTTTGCTACGCTATTTTTATAGCAAAAAGTGCTGAAGCTTATTGGCATCCACAAAGTGTCTGCTATACTAATTTAGTATCCCACTGGTGCCAAGCAAGTCCCAGCACCTCTGTATTCTACCCTCATGCACATTTTGCTATGTTATTCTTATAGCAAACAGTGCTGAACATAAGTGGCATCAAAAAAGACTCTGCTATACTAATTTTGTGTCCCACTTGTTTCAAGCAAGTCCCAGCCCCTCTGCATTCTACCCTCCTGCCTATGTTTGCTACGCTATTTTTATAGCAAACAGTGCTGAAAATTAGTGCCATCCACAAAGTGTCTGCTAAAATAATTTAGTGTCCTACTGGTGCCAAGCAAGTTCTAGCACCTCTGCATTCTACCCTCATGCACATTTTGCTATGCTTTTTTTATAGCAAACAGTGCTGAAAATTACTGGCATCCACAAAGTGTCTGCTAAACTAATTTAGTGTCCCACTGGTGCCAAGCAACTCCCAGCACCTATGCATTTTACCCTCATGCACATTTTGTTACGCTATTCTTATAGCAAACAGTGCTGAACATAAGTGGCATCCAAAAAGTGTCTGCTATACTAATTTTGTGTCTCACTTGTGCCAAGCAAGTCCCAACATCTCTGCATTCACCTCTCATGCACATTTTGCTACGCTATTTTTATGGCAAACAGTGCTGAAAATTAGTGGCATCAACAAAGTGTCTGCTATACTAATTTAGTGTCCCACTTGTGCCACGCAAGTCCCAGCACCTCTGCATTCTACCCTCATGCACATTTTGCTTTGCTATTTTTATAGCAAACAGTGCTGAACATAAGTGGCATTCAAAAAGTGTCTGCTATACTAATTTTGTGTCCCACTTGTGCCAAGCAAGTCCTAGCCCATATGCATTCAACCCTCTTGCACATTTTGCTATGCTTTTTTATAGCAAACAGTGCTGAAATTAGTGGCATCCACAAATTGTCTGCTATACTAATTTTGTGTCCCACTTGTGCCAAGCAAGTCCCACCACCTCTGCATTTAACCCTTATGCACATTTTGCTATGCTATTTTTATAGAAAATAGTGCTGAAAATTAGTGGCATCCAAAAAGTGTCTGCTATACTAATTTAGTGTACCACTTGTGTCAAGCAAGTCCCAGCACCTTTGAATTCTACCCTCATGCACATTTTGCTACGCTATTGTTATAGCAAAAAGTGCTGAAACTTATTGCATCCAAAAAGTCTCTGCTATACTAAATTAGTGTCCCACTGGTGCCAAGCAAGTCCCAGCACCTCTGTATTCTACCCTCATGCACATTTTGCTACGCTATGCTTATAGCAAACAGTGCTGAACATAAGTGGCATCCAAAAAGTGTCTGCTATACTAATTTTGTGTTTCACTTGTGCCAAGCAAGTCCAAGCACCTCTGCATTTTACACTCATGCACATTTTGCTACGCTATTTTTATAGCAAAAAGTGCTGAAACTTAGTGGCATCCAAAATGTGTCTGCTATACTAATTTAGTGTCCCACTGGTGCCAAGCAAGTCCCAGCACCTCTGCATTTTACCCTCATGCACATTTTGCTATGCTATTTTTATAGCAAACAGCGCTGAACATAAATGGCATCCAAAAAGTGTCTGCTATACTAATTTTGTGTTTCACTTGTGCCAAGCAAGTCCAAGCACCTCTGCATTTTACACTCATGCACATTTTGCTACGCTATTCTTATAGCAAACAGTGCTGAAAATTAGTGGCATCCACAAAGTGTTTGCTATACTAATTTAGTGTCCCATTTGTTCCAAGCAAGTCCCAGCACCTCTGCATTCTACCCTCATGCACATTTTGCTACAATATTTTTATAGCAAACAGTGCTGAAAATTAGTGGCATCAACAAAGTGTCTGCTATACTAATTTAGTGTCCCACTTGTGCCACGCAAGTCCCAGCACCTCTGCATTCTACCCTCATGCACATTTTGCTACGCTATTCCTATAGCAAACAGTGCTGAACATAAGTGGTATTCAAAAAGTGTCTGCTATACTAATTTTGTGTCCCACATGTGTCAAGCAAGTCCCAGCACCTTTGAATTCTACCCTCATGCAGATTTTGCTACGCTATTGTTATAGCAAAAAGTGCTGAAACTTAGTGGCATCCAAAAAGTTTCTGCTATACTAAATTAGTGTCCCACTGGTGCCAAGCAAGTCCCAGCACCTCTGCATTCTTCCCTCATGCACATTTTGCTACGCTATTCTTATAGCAAACAGTGCTGAACATAAGTGGCATCCAAAAATTGTCTGCTATACAAATTTTGTGTCCCACTTGTGCCAAGCAAGTCCCACCACCTCTGCATTTAACCCTCATGCACATTTTGCTATGCTATTTTTATAGCAAACAGTGCTGAAAATTAGTGGCATCCACAAAGTGTCTGCTATACTAATTTAGTGTCCCACTTGTGTCAAGCAAGTCCCAGCACCTCTGTATTCTACCCTCATGCACATTTTGCTACGCTATTCTTATAGCAAACAGTGCTGAACATAAGTGGCATCCAAAAATTGTCTGCTATACAAATTTTGTGTCCCACTTGTGGCAAGCAAGTCCCAGCACCTCTGCATTTAACCCTCATGCACATTTTGCTATGCTTTTTTATAGCAAACAGTGCTGAAAATTGGTCGCATCCACAAATTGTCTGCTATACTAATTTTGTGTCCCACTTGTGCCAAGCAAGTCCCACCACCTCTGAACTCAACCCTCATGCACATTTTGCTACGCTATTGTTATATCAAACAAAGCTGAAAATTAGTGGCATCCACAAAATGTCTGCTATACTAATTTTGTGTCCCACTTGTGCCAAGCAAGTCCCATCACCTCTGCATTCTACCCTCATGCACATTTCGTTATGCTATTCTTATAGCAAACAGTGCTGAACATAAGTGGCATCCAAAAAGTGTCTGCTATACTAATTTTGTGTCTCACTTGTGCCAAGCAAGTCCAAGCACTTCTGCATTTTACACTCATGCACATTTTGCTACGCTATTTTTATAGCAAAAAGTGCTGAAACTTAGTGGCATCCAAAAAGTGTCTGCTATACTAATTTTGTGTCTCACTTGTGCCAAGCAAGTCCAAGCACCTCTGCATTTTACCCTCATGCACATTTTGCTATGCTATTTTTATAGCAAACAGTGCTGAACATAAATGGCATCCAAAAAGTGTCTGCTATACTAATTTAGTGTCCCACTTGTGCCAAGCAAGTCCCACCACCTCTGCATTCCACCCTCATGCACATTTTGCTATGCTATTTTTATAGCAAACAGTGCTGAAAATTAGTGGGATCCATAAATTGTCTGCTATACTAATTTAATGTCCCACTGGTGCCAAGAAAGTCCCAGCACCTTTGAATTCTACCCTCATGCACATTTTGCTACGCTATTGTTATAGCAAAATGTGCTGAAACTTAGTGGCGTCCACAAAGCGTCTGCTATACAAATTTAGTGTCCCACTGGTGCCAAGCAAGTCCCACCACCTCTGCATTCAACCCTCATGCACATTTTGCTATGCTATTGTTATAGCAACAAAGCTAAAAATTAGTGGCATCCACAAAATGTCTGCTATACTAATTTAGTGTCCCATTTGTGCCAAGCAAGTCTCAGCACCTCTGCATTCTATCCTCATGTACATTTTGCTTTGCTATTTTTGAAGCAAAAAGTGCTGAAAATTAATGGCATCCATAAAGTGTCTGCCATACTAATTTAGAGTCCCACTGGTGCCAAGCAAGTCCCACCACCTCTGCATTCAACCCTCATGCACATTTTGCTACACTATTTTTATAGCAAACAGTGCTGAAAATTAGTGGCATCAACAAAGTGTCTGCTATACTAATTTAGTGTCCCACTTGTGCCACGCAAGTCCCACCACCTCTGTTTTGTACTCTCATGCACATTTTTCTATGCTATACTTATAGAAAATAATGCTGAACATAAGTGGCATCCAAAAAGTGTCTGCTATACTAATTTTGTGTCTCACTTGTGACAAGCAAGTTCTAGCACCTCTACATTCTACTCTCATGCACATTTTGCTATGCTATTTTTATAGCAAACAGTGATGAAAATTAGTGGCATCCACAAAGTGTCTGCTATACTAATTTAGTGTCACACTGGTGCCAAGCAACTCCCAGCACCTCTGCATTCTACCCTCATGCACATTTTGCTAAGCTATTCCTATAGCAAACAGTGCTGAACATAAGTGGCATTCAAAAAGTGTCTGCTATACTAATTTTGTGTCCCACTTGTGCCAAGCAAGTCCTAGCCCCTCTGCATTCAACCCTCTTGCACATTTTGCTTCACTATTTTTATAGCAAACAGTGCTGAAATTTAGTGGCATCCAAAAAGTCTCTGCTATACTAATTTTGTGTCCCACTTATGTCAAGCAAGTCCCAGCACCTTTGAATTCTACCCTCATGCACATTTTGCTTTGCTATTTTTGTAGCAAAAAGTGCTGAAAATTAATGGCATCCACAAAGTGTCTGCCATATTAATTTAGAGTCCCACTGGTGCCAAGCAAGTCCCACCACCTCTGCATTCAACCCTCATGCACATTTTGCTATGCTATTTTTATAGCAAACAAATCTGAGAATTAGTGGCATCCACAAAATGTCTGCTATACTAATTTGGTGTCCCACTTGTGCCAAGCAAGTCCCAGCACCTCTGCATTCCACTCTGATGCACATTTTGCTACGCTATTTTAATAGCAAATAGTGCTGAAAATTAGTGGCATACACAAAGTGTCTGCCATACTAATTTAGTGTCCCACTGGTGCCAAGCAAGTTCCAGCACCTCTGCATTCTACCATCATGCACATTTTGCTATGCTTTTTTAAAGCAAAGAGTGCTGAAAATTACTGGCATCCTCAAAGTGTCTGCTATACTAATTTAATGTTCCACTGGTGCCAAGCAAGTCCCAGCACCTCTGCATTCTATCCTCATGCACATTTTGTTACGCTATTCTTATAGCAAACAGTGCTGAACATAAGTGGCATCCAAAAAGTGTCTGCTATACTAATTTTGTGTCTCACTTGTGCCAAGCAAGTCCCAACATCTCTGCATTCAACTCTCATGCACATTTTGCTACGCTATTCTTATAGCAAACAGTGCTGAAATTTAGTGGCATCCACAAAGTGTTTGCTATTCTAATTTAGTGTCCCATTTGTTCCAAGCAAGTCCCAGCACTTCTGCATTCTACCCTTATGCACATTTTGCTACACTATTTTTATAGCAAACAGTGCTGAAAATTAGTGGCATCAACAAAGTGTCTGCTATACTAATTTAGTGTCCCACTTGTGCCACGCAAGTCCCACCACCTCTGCATTCTACTCTCATGCACATTTTGCTATGCTATACTTATAGAAAACAGTGCTGAACATAAGTGGCATCCAAAAAGTGTCTGCTATATTAATTTTGTGTCCCACTTGTGACAAGCAAGTCCCAGCACCTCTAAATTCTACCCTCATGCACATTTTGCTATGCTATTTTTATAGCAAACAGTGCTGAACATAAGTGGCATCCAAAAAGTGTCTGCTATACTAATTTTGTGTCTCACTTGTGCCAAGCAAGTCCAAGCACCTCTGCATTTTACACTCATGCACATTTTGCTACGCTATTTTTATAGCAAAAAGTGCTGAAACTTAGTGGCATCCAAAATGTGTCTGCGATACTAATTTAGTGTCCCACTGGTGCCAAGCAAGTCCCAGCACCTCTGCATTTTACCCTCATGCACATTTTGCTATGCTATTTTTATAGCAAACAGTGCTGAACATAAATGGCATCCAAAAAGTGTCTGCTATACTAATTTTGTGTCCCACTTGTGCCAAGCAAGTCCCTGCACCTCTGCATCTAACCCTCATGCACATTTTGCTATGCTTTTTTATAGCAAACAGTGCTGAAAATTAGTGGCATCCACAAATTGTCTGCTATACTAATTTAGTGTCCCACTTGTGCCAAGCAAGTCCCACCACCTCTGCATTCCACCCTCATGCACATTTTGCTATGCTATTTTTATAGCAAACAGTGCTGAAAATTAGTGGGATCCATAAATTGTCTGCTATACTAATTTAATGTCCCACTGGTGCCAAGAAAGTCCCAGCACCTTTGAATTCTACCCTCATGCACATTTTGCTACGCTATTGTTATAGCAAAAAGTGCTGAAACTTAGTGGCGTCCACAAAGCGTCTGCTATACAAATTTAGTGTCCCACTGGTGCCAAGCAAGTCCCACCACCTCTGCATTCAACCCTCATGCACATTTTGCTATGCTATTGTTATAGCAACAAAGCTAAAAATTAGTGGCATCCACAAAATGTCTGCTATACTAATTTAGTGTCCCATTTGTGCCAAGCAAGTCCCAGCACTCCTACATTCTACCCTCATGCACATTTTGCTACGCTATTTTTTATAGCAAACAGTGCTGAAAATTAGTGGCATCCACAAATTGTCTGCTATACTAATTTAGAGTCCCACTGGTGCCAAGCAAGTCCCAAGCACCTCTGCATTCTTCCCTCATGCACATTTTGCTCCGCTATTTTTTATAGCAAACAGTGCTGAAAATTAATGGCATCCATAAAGTGTCTGCCATACTAATTTAGAGTCCCACTGGTGCCAAGCAAGTCCCACCACCTCTGCATTCAACCCTCATGCACATTTTGCTATGCTTTTTTTATAGCAAACAAATCTGAGAATTAGTGGCCTCCACAAAATGTCTGCTATACTAATTTGGTGTCCCACTTGTGCCTAGCAAGTCCCAGCACCTCTGCATTCTACCCTCATGCACATTTTGCTATGCTTTTTTAAAGCAAACAGTGCTGAAAATTACTGGCATCCTGAAAGTGTCTGCTATACTAATTTAGTGTCCCACTGGTGCCAAGCAAGTCCCAGCACCTCTGCATTCTACCCTCATGCACATTTTGTTACGCTATTCTTATAGCAAACAGTGCTGAAATTTAGTGGCATCCACAAAGTGTTTGCTATACTAATTTAGTGTCCCAGTTGTTCCAAGCAAGTCCCAGCACCTCTGCATTCTACCCTCATGCACATTTTGCTACACTATTTTTATAGCAAACAGTGCTGAAAATTAGTGGCATCAACAAAGTGTCTGCTATACTAATTTAGTGTCCCACTTGTGCCACGCAAGTCCCACCACCTCTGTTTTCTACTCTCATGCACATTTTGCTATGCTATACTTATAGAAAATAGTGCTGAACATAAGTGGCATCCAAAAAGTGTCTGCTATACTTATTTTGTGTCCCACTTGTGACAAGCAAGTTCTAGCACCTCTACATTCTACTCTCATGCACATTTTGCTATGCTATTTTTATAGCAAACAGTGATGAAAATTAGTGGCATCCACAAAGTGTCTGCTATACTAATTTAGTGTCACACTGGTGCCAAGCAACTCCCAGCACCTCTGCATTCAACCCTCATGCACATTTTGCTATGCTATTTTTATAGCAAACAAATCTGAGAATTAGTGGCATCCTCAAAATGTCTGCTATACTAATTTGGTGTCCCACTTGTGCCAAGCAAGTCCCAGCACTAGAGTTGAGCGCGGTTCGTGGTTCGTGGTTCTCCAGTTCTAGGCTCGAGTGATTTTGGGGCATGTTCTAGATCGAACTAGAACTCGAGCTTTTTGCAAAAGCTCGATAGTTCTAGAAACGTTCGAGAACGGTTCTAGCAGCAAAAAACAGCTAAATCATAGCTTGGTTTCTGCTGTAATAGTGTAAGTCACTCTGTGAATCAAACTATTATCACATTTCAGTGTATAGTGTGCGTGAACAGCGCCTTCAGATCACTGCTGTTTCTATAATGGCGATCGCCATTTTTTTTTTTTTTTTTTCTTGTCTTCCTTCCCTAAGCGCGCGCGTCTTGTGGGGCGGGCCAGCATGTCAGCCAATCACAGACACACACACAGCTAAGTGGACTTTGAGCCAGAGAAGCAACGGCATGTGTGATAGGATCTGCATGTCACATGTCCCTGCATTATAAAACCGGACATTTTCTTCACGGACGCCATTCTCTGCCTTCTGCGTCTTTGGTGTCAGACATCAGTGTCGCAGCTCCGTCTTCCTGAGTCCTATAGCCGATACAGCTGTATGCGCTGCATACACAGCGTTAGACAGCATAGGGAGAGCACTTTATAGCAGTCCTTTTAAGGGCTCAAACCGGCAGGGTCAGAGAGCCATAAGTGACAGGTCCTGCAAACAGCAACAGCGTCTGTGTAGCCAAGGTCAGGGATTTCCTCCCTGCATTTCACCATTAGGAGGGAATAGAAAGGCAGGCTTCCATTCCTCTACCCAGAGCACCACAATCCTGGCACTGTACCCTCCTGTCCTCTGCACACTCCAACTAATTATAACGAAGCCATTATACTAGCAAACACTCAGTGTACCTAGTGGCATCCTATCTGTGGCTATTGGACTTTGCTATAGTCCCACTAGTGCAAAGACATTTGCAGAGCACGTCTGCCTGCATTGCACACTCCAACTTTTTTAAACTAAGCAATTTTACTAGCAAACACTCAGTGTACCTAGTGGCATCCTATCTGTGACTATTGGACTTTGCTATAGTCCCACTAGTGCAAAGACATTTGCAGAGCACGTCTGCCTGCATTGCACACTCCAACTTTTTTAAACTAAGCAATTTTACTAGCAAACACTCAGTGTACCTAGTGGCATCCTATACGTGGCTATTGGACTTTGCTATAGTCCCACTAGTGCCAAGACATTTGCAGAGCGCATATGCCTGCGTTGCACACTCCAACTAATTATAACGAAGCCATTATACTAGCAAACACTCAGTGTACCTAGTGGCATCCTATACGTGGCTATTGGACTTTGCTATAGTCCCACTAGTGCCAAGACATTTGCAGAGCGCATCTGCCTGCGTTGCACACTCCAACTAATTATAACGAAGCCATTATACTAGCAAACACTCAGTGTACCTAGTGGCATCCTAAACGTGGCTATTGGACTTTGCTATAGTCCCACTAGTGCCAAGACATTTGCAGAGCGCATCTGCCTGCGTTGCACACTCCAACTAATTATAACGAAGCCATTATACTAGCAAACACTCAGTGTACCTAGTGGCATCCTATACGTGGCTATTGGACTTTGCTATAGTCCCACTAGTGCAAAGACATTTGCAGAGCACGTCTGCCTGCATTGCACACTACAACTTTTTTAAACTAAGCAATTTTACTAGCAAACACTCAGTGTACCTAGTGGCATCCTATACGTGGCTATTGGACTTTGCTATAGTCCCACTAGTGCCATGACATTTGCAGAGCGCATCTGCCTGCGTTGCACACTCCAACTAATTATAACGAAGCCATTATACTAGCAAACACTCAGTGTACCTAGTGGCATCCTATACGTGGCTATTGGACTTTGCTATAGTCCCACTAGTGCAAAGACATTTGCAGAGCACGTCTGCCTGCATTGCACACTACAACTTTTTTAAACTAAGCAATTTTACTAGCAAACACTCAGTGTACCTAGTGGCATCCTATACGTGGCTATTGGACTTTGCTATAGTCCCACTAGTGCCAAGACATTTGCAGAGCGCATCTGCCTGCGTTGCACACTCCAACTAATTATAACGAAGCCATTATACTAGCAAACACTCAGTGTACCTAGTGGCATCCTATACGTGGCTATTGTACTTTTGTCAATTCACAGTATTGGAACGTTATTTGCAGCACGTCTGCCTGCATTGCACACTCAAACTTTTTTAAACTCAGCCATTATACTAGCAAACACTCACTGTACCTAGTTGTATCCTAAACGTGGCAATTGTACTTTTGTCAATTCACAGTATTGGAACGTTATTTGCAGCATGTCTGCCTGCATTGCACACTCAAACTTTTTTAAACTCAGCCATTATACTAGCAAACACTCACTGTACCTAGTTGTATCCTAAACGTGGCTATTGTACTTTTGTCAATTCACAGTATTGGAACGTTATTTGCAGGACATCTGCCTGCATTGCACACTCTAACTTTTTTAAACTCAGCCATTATACTAGCAAACACTCACTGTACCTAGTTGTATCCTAAACGTGGCTATTGTACTTTTGTCAATTCACAGTATTGGAACGTTATTTGCAGGACATCTGCCTGCATTGCACACTCAAACTTTTTTAAACTCAGCCATTATACTAGCAAACAGTCACTGTACCTAGTTGTATCCTAAACGTGGCTATTGTACTTTTGTCAATTCACAGTATTGGAACGTTATTTGCAGGACATCTGCCTGCATTGCACACTCAAACTTTTTTAAACTCAGCCATTATACTAGCAAACACTCACTGTACCTAGTTGTATCCTAAACGTGGCTATTGTACTTTTGTCAATTCACAGTATTGGAACGTTATTTGCAGGACATCTGCCTGCATTGCACACTCTAACTTTTTTAAACTCAGCCATTATACTAGCAAACACTCACTGTACCTAGTTGTATCCTAAACGTGGCTATTGTACTTTTGTCAATTCACAGTATTGGAACGTTATTTGCAGGACATCTGCCTGCATTGCACACTCAAACTTTTTTAAACTCAGCCATTATACTAGCAAACACTCACTGTACCTAGTTGTATCCTAAACGTGGCTATTGTACTTTTGTCAATTCACAGTATTGGAACGTTATTTGCAGGACATCTGCCTGCATTGCACACTCTAACTTTTTTAAACTCAGCCATTATACTAGCAAACACTCACTGTACCTAGTTGTATCCTAAACGTGGCTATTGTACTTTTGTCAATTCACAGTATTGGAACGTTATTTGCAGCACGTCTGCCTGCATTGCACACTCAAACTTTTTTAAACTCAGCCATTATACTAGCAAACACTCACTGTACCTAGTTGTATCCTAAACGTGGCTATTGTACTTTTGTCAATTCACAGTATTGGAACGTTATTTGCAGGACATCTGCCTGCATTGCACACTCAAACTTTTTTAAACTCAGCCATTATACTAGCAAACACTCACTGTACCTAGTTGTATCCTAAACGTGGCTATTGTACTTTTGTCAATTCACAGTATTGGAACGTTATTTGCAGGACATCTGCCTGCATTGCACACTCTAACTTTTTTAAACTCAGCCATTATACTAGCAAACACTCACTGTACCTAGTTGTATCCTAAACGTGGCTATTGTACTTTTGTCAATTCACAGTATTGGAACGTTATTTGCAGCACGTCTGCCTGCATTGCACACTCAAACTTTTTTAAACTCAGCCATTATACTAGCAAACACTCACTGTACCTAGTTGTATCCTAAACGTGGCTATTGTACTTTTGTCAATTCACAGTATTGGAACGTTATTTGCAGGACATCTGCCTGCATTGCACACTCAAACTTTTTTAAACTCAGCCATTATACTAGCAAACACTCACAGTACCTAGTTGTATCCTAAACGTGGCTTTTGTACTTTTGTCTATTCACAGTATTGGAACGTTATTTGCAGCACGTCTGCCTGCATTGCACACTCTAACTTTTTTAAACTCAGCCATTATACTAGCAAACACTCACTGTACCTAGTTGTATCCTAAACGTGGCTATTGTACTTTTGTCAATTCACACTACTGCAAATCTATGTGCAGCACCTCTGCATGACAACCTCCTGCTCTGTTTTTAATAAGCTATAATGATAGCACAAAATACTGCCATTTTGTGGCATCATAGAACTGGCTGTTGTATTCCATTAGTGCCCCACTGGTGACAAGCTATTTCTAGCACCTCTACATCACACCCTCATGCACATTTTGCTACGCTAATGTTATAGCAAACTCTTGGAATTCATTGCTGCATTTCATAATTCGGAGGGATAGAAAGTCAGGCTTCCTTTAGCTTTTCCTTCTGTTCATAGACAGCATCTCCAAGACAAATTTCCCCTCCACGTCTAAGTGTGGAGAGGCAGCTAGTGCGCATGCGTGTGCCGATGTACCCCAGCTGCAGCATAATTACAGTGTTTCGCCTAGTGAGTATGCTCAGCCTGACTGTGCCATTCCTGACGCTAAGTTTTCATTTCGGGATACAGCGCATGCTCCCACACTAAGTGTGAAAAGCCTCTTTGCACAGGTGCTTGCATTCCGTGCCGGGTCTAAGTCCTGTTTTGTGCCTAGACACCATGCTAAAGCTGATAGTCTTTTTTCAGAGACTGTATTTCATGCTACTGAGCATGCTCAGGCACTTCCTGCATCAGAGACTAGGTCCGGTAATGAACTCTTTGGCCCTGGCCCTGATGTGGGGGTCCCATATAGACCACAGGGCATCAGGTGTCCTCCCAAATGGCTTGCAGAGGCCCACACCTATGACTTGTCACCGCATTATTGATGCTCAGACGATGACTGGTGAGGTGTTTGGGTCATGGCAGCCATGAGGTCATCATTGAAGTTGCGTTTCCAAATAGGACGCTAGTTATGCCACTCATGACGTGTCACTCTACTTTTGTCTCCAGGAGGTGCATTGTGGTTCACCCTGGTTTGGGGCGGACCCAGGTTATAAAAGGGGCTGGAGCCAACAAGGAGGTGCGCAGTCTTCTATTATGCTCCGAAAGAGCACACCTCCATGTGTTGAACCCATTGCGGCTTTAGGCCAGAGGTAGGCAGGGATAGGGTGGTGGATGCAGGCCACCACCACAGTTGGTAACGCAGAACGGTTAAGACCAGCTCCTGTCCTAACAGTCCTGCTTGTGCAGCCCAGTGGCATTAACAGGCCTGCTGCTGCTGATGCGCCTGCTGTCCACAGGTGTGGCCCCTACGCACACGGTCAGCGTACTCAATGGCCCCTGTGTTGTTAACAGGGAGTTCCTGGGCTGGGTGGGCATGTGGACCCTGTGACGCTAACAGGGCTCACAGTCTCCAGATCCGAATGGCGTCTAACTCGGTTCAGGCTACTATTAGTTTCATAGCCACACAGCTCTGTATCCTCCACCAAACCTTCAAGTTGCCAACCTCTCCTTTTCCAACTGGGAGCACGGTGGACACTGACTGCTGATGGGGATATATACCTTTCTCTTTCTTTTCTTATTAATTTTCGTTATATAGCGGTCACAGATTACATACCACTTTATCCAAATCTGCCAGTCCCACTGTAACAGATGTTGTTTCTTCAGCAAATGTTACAGTTGCTTAACCACCAAATCCACGGACCAAAACATTTTTCCCCTTTCCAACACACCTGTTCCCCTTTCCAACAGCATCTGTCCTTTTTCAACTCATTTTGGGATATGACCAAAAGTGCAACTGTGCAGGGACACCGTACTCAACGCCATCTCAGCACAGCAGCCATCCCTCGGTCCCTCCGATGTGGACAAGTAAAAGACCATTTCCTCCTATCCATGACAAAGCGTTGAGATTCACTCTGTGCAGCACTGGTGTTTAGTGGACAAGTAGATCTAAGATTGCGTACCACATTCTGCAGATACTCCTGTATACGTGCGTCTATTTCTATGGCAGGAATTAGTTCGCCAAATTTTGTCTTGTACCGGGGATCTAACAGTGTGGCAACCCAGTATTCAGGATTAGTTCAAATTCATACAATCCGAGGGTCATGTAGGTAGTGCAGCAAGAAGGCGCTCATGTGTCTTGTGCATCCAGGAGGACCAAGTCCTTGGTGTGTTGGTGGCAGAGAGGTGAGAATCGTGCATCCTTCCTCTGCCCTCTACCCACAACCTCGCACAACCGAAATGTGAGCAAGCTCTCACTCATCTGCTGAGTCTTCCATGCCCATCGCCAGTTCGTCCTCCATTTCTTCATGGGCTCCTGCACTTTCATCAACACTTTTTGCTGATACTATGCGCCCTTGTTAATCCCTCTCCCTCACCATGACTGCCGCATAGGTGCCGCTGACCATCTGGACCTCGTAGATCTTGTTATCCCTTCCGCATATGACTCCTCCTGTACTTCCTCCCCTTCCTCTTGTCCCAACACCTGACTCCGAATAATAATTACAGTGTGCTCCATCATGTAGATGACCAGAATTGTCACGCTGAGAATGACATTGCCAGTGCTAAACATCTTCGTCGACATTTCAAAACTGTGTAGCAGGGTGCATAGGTCCTTGATCTGACACCACTCCAGCAGCGTGATCTGCACCACCTCTGGATCAAGTTATCCCAGGCTATATGTCTTACCGTATTTCAGCAGGGCTCTGCGGTGCTGCCACACACGCTGCAACATGTGCAGATTCCAATTCCTGCGTGTCGAAACATCGCATTTACGGCGTTTAACTGCCAGACCCTAAGACTTCCGGAGTGATGAAAGTTGTTGAGCTGCTGTGTGCGCACGATGGAAGTGAGCACATAGCGAGCGTGCCCACTGCACAAGGCCATGTAGGCCGTGATGGTGTTTTAAAAATTGCTGGCGAATTTGGTTCAACACGTGAGCCCTAAAAGGCACGTGTGTCACATTGCCCTGAGGATGGCCCGCAGCCAGGTTTGCATCATTGCCGCACACGGCTGTTAAGTCACCAACGGAGTCCGCTCCGTCAATTTGTACTCCGGTCGCCAGGTGACAACGTGTTCCTTTCATGAATAGTGCTGATGATGGGAGAGTAGTCGATGCCAGCGGCGCAGGTGGACGCAGGTTATGCTCACCCACTGGGCTGCATTACCTTGACAGATGCAGAATCTCTGGCTGAATGTAGCTGGTGGGTATCTCACAGATGAAATACCATCATTCAGCTACAACCAATGGGAAGACACCACACCCTTTTTTATGCCCATCCTGTCTGCAGACCACTGCCAGACATAGCTATGAACCTCTGGTTAATTTTACCCCCAGTTCAGTTTTATGATTTTGTGTGCTTGTTACCTGACTACTTTTCCTGCTTGCTGTTTATGTACCTTGTTGGCCGATACGCATTTCACCTCTGCTTGTTTTCTGATTCTTTCCTGGCCGTCCCATTCTGTTCCTGTTCCTCAATTAATGTTTTGACCCTGCCTGACTACTATTCTCTGTAATAGCGGTGTGACTCACATTTCCCATACATTTCAAAGTAAAACTTTGACCGCCTGATGGCATTGAGCTCTGCTGCCAGCATAGTAAGGAGGTGTGTGGTAGTCCTTGTGCGCAGTTGCAAGGAAGGGTGGCCTGACCACACAGGGTTTGCGCCAAGGTAGAGGACCCACACGAGGTTGAAGAGGCAGAAGCAGTGTATTAACTTCTACATACAGAACAAGGATTGAAACAACTCGTGGGGACGGCAAGACTTGTACAGCAGACCCTTCTCCATCTCTCACCATAGTTTGCCAGTGCCCAGTCAGTGACATGTAATGACCCTGTCTATGCTTACTGGTCCAAGTATCTGTGTTGAAATGCACCCTGTCGCACACAGATTTTCTCAAGGAAGTGGTGATGTTGTGTGCGACATGCTGGTGTAGCGCGGGCATGCTTTTCTTGGAGAAGCAGTGGTGATTGGGCATCTGGTACTGGGGCACAGCGACAGACATAAGGTCTGTAAAATCCTGTGTGTCCACTACGCGTAAAGGCAGCATTTCGGTAGCCAACAGCTTACAGAGGGATAGAGTCAACCACTTAGCTTTGTCATGGGTCGCAGTAAGTGGCCTTTTATTTTACCACATCTGAGGGACAGAGATCTGGCTGCTGTCTGTAGACGGTGTTGAGTAGGGTGTCCCTGGAAAAATGCAGGTTTGTGAGAAAAGTGCAGGCGGAGACATGATGTTGCCTTCATCTTGCCTTCAGATCTGTTCATCTTGTATCATTTTTAAAAAACACAGCAAGCAAGGGTTACTCCAAGCGGAGTCTACCTTTTTTCCCCAAATTGGGCACACAGACACCCCATCAGTGGCAGGACTTGTGCCCTAGTTGCAAACAGGATGTTTTGATTTGCATCAAGCACATTCCAAATCCACAAGCATTTACTCTCCCCAGGATGACACAGGGGTAGTAAATTCCTTCTGGATCCATGACTTGTTCATTTTGATGAACGTCAGTCTGTCCACATTGTCACTGGACAGACGCGTGCGCTTATCTGTCAGCACACACCCAGCAGCACTGAAGACACGTTCAGAGACAACGCTGGCAGCTGGACACGACAAAATCTTCAAGGCGTAACTGGAGAGCTCTTGACATTTTTCTAGATTTGAAGCACAAAAGGAGCAAGGCTCCATTTGCAAAGTCATTGCATCGATGTTCATTTGGAGATACTCCTGTATCATCCTCTCCATCCGTTGACTATGTGACACACTTGTTGTCTCTGGTGGCCTTGCAAAGGAGGGTCTAAAAAAATTATGAAAAGATTCCATAAAATTGCTGTTACCAGCACCAGATACGGTCCTACTGGTACGGGTAGACTGTTGAAGATGACGAGGCCGTCCCATGTTTGTCAAGTTACAACTAGGAGAATCACTCCCTTCACCTGCACGGTTGTTTGGTGGAAAAGCCGAGCTAAGATCGAGTAACAGCTTCTGCTGATACTCCTGCATACGTGCGTCCCTTTCTATGGGTGGAATTATGTCACAAAATTTGGACTTGTTCCGGGGATCTAATAGTGTGGCAAGCCAGTAGTCATCATCACTTCTAATTTTGACAATACGAGGGTCATGTTGGAGGTAGTGCAACAAGAAGGCACTCATGTGTCTTGCGCAGCCATGCGGACCAAGTCCACGCTGTGTTTGTGGCATAGAGGTGCTAACCGTTCTTTCTTCCTCTGTCATCTCCCCCCAACCTCTTTCAACTTAAATTTGACCAAGGTCCCCCTCATCTGCTGAGTCTTCCATGTCCATGGACAGTTCGTCCTCCATATCTTCATGTCCTCCTGCACCTTCCTCAACATCTCGCCTGCTACCATGCGCCCTTGTTGATCCCTGTCCCCCATGGTCCCATGCCTGCCGCGTTGGTGATGATGAACGTCTGGACCTTGGTGATGTTGTTGTGTCTTGCGCATATGAATCCTCCTGTAGTTCCTCCCCTTCCTGTTGTCCCACCCCCTGACTCCGAATAGTGTTTAGCGTGTGCTCCAGCATGTAAATGACTGTAATCGTCATGCTGATAATGGCATTGTCAGCGCTAAACATATTCGTCGCCATGTCGAAACTGTGCAGAAGGGTGCATAGGTCCTTGATCTGAGATCACTCCATCAGGGTGATCTGCCCCACTTCTGCATCTCGTTGGCCCAGGCTATACATCATGACGTATTGCACCAGGGCTCGCCGGTGCTGCCACAGTCGCTGTAACATGTGGAGAGTTGAATTCAAGCGTGTCGCCACATCGCATTTCAGGCGATGAACCGGCAGGCCGAAAGACTTCTGGAGCGATGCAAGTCGCTCAGCTGCGGCGCTTGAACGGCGGAAGTGAGCACTGCAGACAGTTTCCGTGCCCTGGTCAGAAGGCCATCTAGGCAGGGATAGTGTGTTAAAAATTGCTGGACAACAAGGTTCAACACGTGAGCCATACAAGGCACGTGTGTCACCTTGCCCAGGCGAAGGACCGCACCCAGGTTTGCAGCATTGTCGCACACGGCCTTACCAGGCTGCAGGTTGAGTGGAGACAACCATTTATCAAAATCAGTATCCAGAGCTGCCCACAATGCAGTCGCTGTGTGACTCCGATTTCAAAGACATGTCAAGCTAAAGACCGCCTGATGCCGTTGCGCTCTGCTACCAGCATAGTAATGAGGGGTGCGTGATTCCTTCCGCGCAGTGAGAACGCTGGTGGCCTGACCAGGCAGGCTTGGGGCGGAGGTGGAGGACCCAGATGAGGTGGAGGATGCAGAAGCAGTGGCGGAACTTGGACAGACAGAGGATTGACACACAAGTCGTGGGGACGGCAAGACTTGTGCAACAGACCCTTCACCATCTATCACCATAGTTACCCAGTGGCCAGTCAGCAGACATGTAACGTCCCTGTCCATGCTTACTGGTCCAAGTATCGGTGGTGAAATGCACCCGTTCACACACAGAGTTTCTCAAGGAAGCGGTGATGTTGTGTGCGACATGCTGGTGTAGCGCGGGCACACCTTTCTTAGAGAAGTAGTAGCGACTAGGCATCTGGTACTGGGGCACAGCGACAGACATAAGGTCTCTAAAATCCTGTGTGTCCACTAGGCGGAAAGGCAGCATTTCTGTATCCAACAGCTTACAGAGGGATAGAGTCAACCTCTTCGCTTTGTCATGGGTCGCAGGAAGTGGCCTTTTATTTGACCACATCTGAGGGACAGAGATCTGGCTGCTGTGTGTAGACGGTGTTGAGTAGGGTGTCCCTGGAAAAATGCAGGTTTGTGAGGAAAGTGCAGGCGGAGACATGATGTTACCTTCATCCAACATTGGTGCTATCGATGTCTGAGAGAGCTGTACACACGCACTTGTTTCCCCTTCCAAATCAACTGACGACCTACCAAGCAAACTGCCTGTTGCGGTTACAGTGGTGGAAGTTGTGCGTGGAAAACCAGGTGTGACAGCTGTCCCCACAGTCCGAGAAGATGACGAGCGCGCGGATGCCCTGGAAGGGGCAGGCGGTGGATGGTTGGCTCCACTAGGCCGCATTGCAGCACGGTGAGCTTCCCACCAGGCCATATGATATTTATTCATGTGACGATTCATGGAAGAAGTTGTCAAACTGCTGAGGTTTTGACCTCTACTAAGAGAACCATGACAAATTTTACAGATCACATAATTTGGGCGATCTTTTGCTATGTCAAAAAAGGACCAGGCTAGGCAAGGCTTAGAGGCCATGCGACCTGATGATCCACCCCGAATAATGCTCAGAGGCAGAGTGGTGGCTGAGGATGCAGTTGTAAACGTGCTACCAGTGCTCCGACTGTGTCCAGGAAGGCACCAGGTTACTTCGACGTCGGTTGCATCCTCCACCGCCTCTGTTGACCTCCTCGAGTGTCTGACTGTGGGTTGACAGTAGGTGGGATCTAGAACTTCATCATCAATTGTTGTGTTTGCACTCCCCTCCCCCTCAGACCGAGTTTCTTCTTGCCCTGACCAAATATTTAAGTTGTCATCCCAATCGGGTATCTGCGTCTCATCTTCATCAGTATATTCCTCATTGCCTATAAGCACAGTTGTTGGAAAGGCAGCATTTTGGTAGCCAACAGTTTGCATATGATGAAAGTCAACCTCCAAGCCATGTCATGCCCTTCTAAAAGCATGTAAAACAGTGAGGGGACTCCAACCACAGTCTCCCTCGTTTCCACTAACTGAGCCACACACACCCCACTTGACTGGCATCGGTTGAGCCCCCTTTTGAAAAAGAAAAAGGTGCTTTGCATGAAGCACTCTCAAAAATACGCGTGCCTTTCCCGTCCCCTGGCTGACCCAGGGGAAGAAAAGTCCTCTGAGAGCCATGACTTGTTCATCTTGGTTCTTTTAGAGACACAGCGAGGGGACTCCAACCACAGTCTCCCTCGTTTCCACTAACTGAGCCACACACACCCCACTTGACTGGCATCGGTTGAGCCCCCTTTTGAAAAAGAAAAAGGTGCTTTGCATGAAGCACTCTCAAAAATACGCGTGCCTTTTCCGTCCCCTGGCTGACCCAGGGGAAGAAAAGTCCTCTGAGAGCCATGACTTGTTCATCTTGGTTCTTTTAGAGACACAGCGAGGGGACTCCAACCACAGTCTCCCTCGTTTCCACTAACTGAGCCACACACACCCCACTTGACTGGCATCGGTTGAGCCCCCTTTTGAAAAAGAAAAAGGTGCTTTGCATGAAGCACTCTCAAAAATACGCGTGCCTTTCCCGTCCCCTGGCTGACCCAGGGGAAGAAAAGTCCTCTGAGAGCCATGACTTGTTCATCTTGGTTCTTTTAGAGACACAGCGAGGGGACTCCAACCACAGTCTCCCTCGTTTCCACTAACTGAGCCACACACACCCCACTTGACTGGCATCGGTTGAGCCCCCTTTTGAAAAAGAAAAAGGTGCTTTGCATGAAGCACTCTCAAAAATACGCGTGCCTTTCCCGTCCCCTGGCTGACCCAGGGGAAGAAAAGTCCTCTGAGAGCCATGACTTGTTCATCTTGGTTCTTTTAGAGACACAGCGAGGGGACTCCAACCACAGTCTCCCTCGTTTCCACTAACTGAGCCACACACACCCCACTTGACTGGCATCGGTTGAGCCCCCTTTTGAAAAAGAAAAAGGTGCTTTGCATGAAGCACTCTCAAAAATACGCGTGCCTTTCCCGTCCCCTGGCTGACCCAGGGGAAGAAAAGTCCTCTGAGAGCCATGACTTGTTCATCTTGGTTCTTTTAGAGACACAGCGAGGGGACTCCAACCACAGTCTCCCTCATTTCCACTAACTGAGCCACACACACCCCACTTGACTGGCATCGGTTGAGCCCCCTTTTGAAAAAGAAAAAGGTGCTTTGCATGAAGCACTCTCAAAAATACGCGTGCCTTTCCCGTCCCCTGGCTGACCCAGGGGAAGAAAAGTCCTCTGAGAGCCATGACTTGTTCATCTTGGTTCTTTTAGAGACACAGCGAGGGGACTCCAACCACAGTCTCCCTCGTTTCCACTAACTGAGCCACACACACCCCACTTGACTGGCATCGGTTGAGCCCCCTTTTGAAAAAGAAAAAGGTGCTTTGCATGAAGCACTCTCAAAAATACGCGTGCCTTTCCCGTCCCCTGGCTGACCCAGGGGAAGAAAAGTCCTCTGAGAGCCATGACTTGTTCATCTTGGTTCTTTTAGAGACACAGCGAGGGGACTCCAACCACAGTCTCCCTCGTTTCCACTAACTGAGCCACACACACCCCACTTGACTGGCATCGGTTGAGCCCCCTTTTGAAAAAGAAAAAGGTGCTTTGCATGAAGCACTCTCAAAAATACGCGTGCCTTTCCCGTCCCCTGGCTGACCCAGGGGAAGAAAAGTCCTCTGAGAGCCATGACTTGTTCATCTTGGTTCTTTTAGAGACACAGCGAGGGGACTCCAACCACAGTCTCCCTCGTTTCCACTAACTGAGCCACACACACCCCACTTGACTGGCATCGGTTGAGCCCCCTTTTGAAAAAGAAAAAGGTGCTTTGCATGAAGCACTCTCAAAAATACGCGTGCCTTTCCCGTCCCCTGGCTGACCCAGGGGAAGAAAAGTCCTCTGAGAGCCATGACTTGTTCATCTTGGTTCTTTTAGAGACACAGCGAGGGGACTCCAACCACAGTCTCCCTCGTTTCCACTAACTGAGCCACACACACCCCACTTGACTGGCATCGGTTGAGCCCCCTTTTGAAAAAGAAAAAGGTGCTTTGCATGAAGCACTCTCAAAAATACGCGTGCCTTTCCCGTCCCCTGGCTGACCCAGGGGAAGAAAAGTCCTCTGAGAGCCATGACTTGTTCATCTTGGTTCTTTTAGAGACACAGCGAGGGGACTCCAACTACAGTACAGTCTCCCTCGTTTCCACTAACTGAGCCACACACACCCCACTTGACTGGCATCGGTTGAGCCCCCTTTTGAAAAACAAAAAGGTGCTTTGCATGAAGCACTCTCAAAAATACGCGTGCCTTTCCCGTCCCCTGGCTGACCCAGGGGAAGAAAAGTCCTCTGAGAGCCATGACTTGTTCATCTTGGTTCTTTTAGAGACACAGCGAGGGGACTCCAACCACAGTCTCCCTCGTTTCCACTAACTGAGCCACACACACCCCACTTGACTGGCATCGGTTGAGCCCCCTTTTGAAAAAGAAAAAGGTGCTTTGCATGAAGCACTCTCAAAAATACGCGTGCCTTTCCCGTCCCCTGGCTGACCCAGGGGAAGAAAAGTCCTCTGAGAGCCATGACTTGTTCATCTTGGTTCTTTTAGAGACACAGCGAGGGGACTCCAACCACAGTCTCCCTCGTTTCCACTAACTGAGCCACACACACCCCACTTGACTGGCATCGGTTGAGCCCCCTTTTGAAAAAGAAAAAGGTGCTTTGCATGAAGCACTCTCAAAAATACGCGTGCCTTTCCCGTCCCCTGGCTGACCCAGGGGAAGAAAAGTCCTCTGAGAGCCATGACTTGTTCATCTTGGTTCTTTTAGAGACACAGCGAGGGGACTCCAACCACAGTCTCCCTCGTTTCCACTAACTGAGCCACACACACCCCACTTGACTGACATCGGTTGAGCCCCCTTTTGAAAAAGAAAAAGGTGCTTTGCATGAAGCACTCTCAAAAATACGCGTGCCTTTCCCGTCCCCTGGCTGACCCAGGGGAAGAAAAGTCCTCTGAGAGCCATGACTTGTTCATCTTGGTTCTTTTAGAGACACAGCGAGGGGACTCCAACCACAGTCTCCCTCGTTTCCACTAACTGAGCCACACACACCCCACTTGACTGGCATCGGTTGAGCCCCCTTTTGAAAAAGAAAAAGGTGCTTTGCATGAAGCACTCTCAAAAATACGCGTGCCTTTCCCGTCCCCTGGCTGACCCAGGGGAAGAAAAGTCCTCTGAGAGCCATGACTTGTTCATCTTGGTTCTTTTAGAGACACAGCGAGGGGACTCCAACCACAGTCTCCCTCGTTTCCACTAACTGAGCCACACACACCCCACTTGACTGGCATCGGTTGAGCCCCCTTTTGAAAAAGAAAAAGGTGCTTTGCATGAAGCACTCTCAAAAATACGCGTGCCTTTCCCGTCCCCTGGCTGACCCAGGGGAAGAAAAGTCCTCTGAGAGCCATGACTTGTTCATCTTGGTTCTTTTAGAGACACAGCGAGGGGACTCCAACCACAGTCTCCCTCGTTTCCACTAACTGAGCCACACACACCCCACTTGACTGGCATCGGTTGAGCCCCCTTTTGAAAAAGAAAAAGGTGCTTTGCATGAAGCACTCTCAAAAATACGCGTGCCTTTCCCGTCCCCTGGCTGACCCAGGGGAAGAAAAGTCCTCTGAGAGCCATGACTTGTTCATCTTGGTTCTTTTAGAGACACAGCGAGGGGACTCCAACCACAGTCTCCCTCGTTTCCACTAACTGAGCCACACACACCCCACTTGACTGGCATCGGTTGAGCACCCTTTTGAAAAAGAAAAAGGTGCTTTGCATGAAGCACTCTCAAAAATACGCGTGCCTTTCCCGTCCCCTGGCTGACCCAGGGGAAGAAAAGTCCTCTGAGAGCCATGACTTTTTCATCTTGGTTCTTTTAGAGACACAGCGAGGGGACTCCAACCACAGTCTCCCTCGTTTCCACTAACTGAGCCACACACACCCCACTTGACTGGCATCGGTTGAGCCCCCTTTTGAAAAAGAAAAAGGTGCTTTGCATGAAGCACTCTCAAAAATACGCGTGCCTTTCCCGTCCCCTGGCTGACCCAGGGGAAGAAAAGTCCTCTGAGAGCCATGACTTGTTCATCTTGGTTCTTTTAGAGACACAGCGAGGGGACTCCAACCACAGTCTCCCTCGTTTCCACTAACTGAGCCACACACACCCCACTTGACTGGCATCGGTTGAGCCCCCTTTTGAAAAAGAAAAAGGTGCTTTGCATGAAGCACTCTCAAAAATACGCGTGCCTTTCCCGTCCCCTGGCTGACCCAGGGGAAGAAAAGTCCTCTGAGAGCCATGACTTGTTCATCTTGGTTCTTTTAGAGACACAGCGAGGGGACTCCAACCACAGTCTCCCTCGTTTCCACTAACTGAGCCACACACACCCCACTTGACTGGCATCGGTTGAGCCCCCTTTTGAAAAAGAAAAAGGTGCTTTGCATGAAGCACTCTCAAAAATACGCGTGCCTTTCCCATCCCCTGGCTGACCCAGGGGAAGAAAAGTCCTCTGAGAGCCATGACTTGTTCATCTTGGTTCTTTTAGAGACACAGCGAGGGGACTCCAACCACAGTCTCCCTCGTTTCCACTAACTGAGCCACACACACCCCACTTGACTGGCATCGGTTGAGCCCCCTTTTGAAAAAGAAAAAGGTGCTTTGCATGAAGCACTCTCAAAAATACGCGTGCCTTTCCCGTCCCCTGGCTGACCCAGGGGAAGAAAAGTCCTCTGAGAGCCATGACTTGTTCATCTTGGTTCTTTTAGAGACACAGCGAGGGGACTCCAACCACAGTCTCCCTCGTTTCCACTAACTGAGCCACACACACCCCACTTGACTGGCATCGGTTGAGCCCCCTTTTGAAAAAGAAAAAGGTGCTTTGCATGAAGCACTCTCAAAAATACGCGTGCCTTTCCCGTCCCCTGGCTGACCCAGGGGAAGAAAAGTCCTCTGAGAGCCATGACTTGTTCATCTTGGTTCTTTTAGAGACACAGCGAGGGGACTCCAACTACAGTACAGTCTCCCTCGTTTCCACTAACTGAGCCACACACACCCCACTTGACTGGCATCGGTTGAGCCCCCTTTTGAAAAACAAAAAGGTGCTTTGCATGAAGCACTCTCAAAAATACGCGTGCCTTTCCCGTCCCCTGGCTGACCCAGGGGAAGAAAAGTCCTCTGAGAGCCATGACTTGTTCATCTTGGTTCTTTTAGAGACACAGCGAGGGGACTCCAACCACAGTCTCCCTCGTTTCCACTAACTGAGCCACACACACCCCACTTGACTGGCATCGGTTGAGCCCCCTTTTGAAAAAGAAAAAGGTGCTTTGCATGAAGCACTCTCAAAAATACGCGTGCCTTTCCCGTCCCCTGGCTGACCCAGGGGAAGAAAAGTCCTCTGAGAGCCATGACTTGTTCATCTTGGTTCTTTTAGAGACACAGCGAGGGGACTCCAACCACAGTCTCCCTCGTTTCCACTAACTGAGCCACACACACCCCACTTGACTGGCATCGGTTGAGCCCCCTTTTGAAAAAGAAAAAGGTGCTTTGCATGAAGCACTCTCAAAAATACGCGTGCCTTTCCCGTCCCCTGGCTGACCCAGGGGAAGAAAAGTCCTCTGAGAGCCATGACTTGTTCATCTTGGTTCTTTTAGAGACACAGCGAGGGGACTCCAACCACAGTCTCCCTCGTTTCCACTAACTGAGCCACACACACCCCACTTGACTGGCATCGGTTGAGCCCCCTTTTGAAAAAGAAAAAGGTGCTTTGCATGAAGCACTCTCAAAAATATGCGTGCCTTTCCCGTCCCCTGGCTGACCCAGGGGAAGAAAAGTCCTCTGAGAGCCATGACTTGTTCATCTTGGTTCTTTTAGAGACACAGCGAGGGGACTCCAACCACAGTCTCCCTCGTTTCCACTAACTGAGCCACACACACCCCACTTGACTGGCATCGGTTGAGCCCCCTTTTGAAAAAGAAAAAAGTGCATTGCATGAAGCACTCTCAAAAAAACGCGTGCCTTTCCCGTCCCCTGGCTGACCCAGGGGAAGAAAAGTTCTCTGAGAGCCATGACTTGTTCATCTTGGTTCTTTTAGAGACACAGCGAGGGGACTCCAACCACAGTCTCCCTCGTTTCCACTAACTGAGCCACACACACCCCACTTGACTGGCATCGGTTGAGCCCCCTTTTGAAAAAGAAAAAGGTGCTTTGCATGAAGCACTCTCAAAAATACGCGTGCCTTTCCCGTCCCCTGGCTGACCCAGGGGAAGAAAAGTCCTCTGAGAGCCATGACTTGTTCATCTTGGTTCTTTTAGAGACACAGCGAGGGGACTCCAACCACAGTCTCCCTCGTTTCCACTAACTGAGCCACACACACCCCACTTGACTGGCATCGGTTGAGCCCCCTTTTGAAAAAGAAAAAGGTGCTTTGCATGAAGCACTCTCAAAAATACGCGTGCCTTTCCCGTCCCCTGGCTGACCCAGGGGAAGAAAAGTCCTCTGAGAGCCATGACTTGTTCATCTTGGTTCTTTTAGAGACACAGCGAGGGGACTCCAACCACAGTCTCCCTCGTTTCCACTAACTGAGCCACACACACCCCACTTGACTGGCATCGGTTGAGCCCCCTTTTGAAAAAGAAAAAGGTGCTTTGCATGAAGCACTCTCAAAAATATGCGTGCCTTTCCCGTCCCCTGGCTGACCCAGGGGAAGAAAAGTCCTCTGAGAGCCATGACTTGTTCATCTTGGTTCTTTTAGAGACACAGCGAGGGGACTCCAACCACAGTCTCCCTCGTTTCCACTAACTGAGCCACACACACCCCACTTGACTGGCATCGGTTGAGCCCCCTTTTGAAAAAGAAAAAGGTGCTTTGCATGAAGCACTCTCAAAAATACGCGTGCCTTTCCCGTCCCCTGGCTGACCCAGGGGAAGAAAAGTCCTCTGAGAGCCATGACTTGTTCATCTTGGTTCTTTTAGAGACACAGCGAGGGGACTCCAACCACAGTCTCCCTCGTTTCCACTAACTAAGCCACACACACCCCACTTGACTGGCATCGGTTGAGCCCCCTTTTGAAAAAGAAAAAGGTGCTTTGCATGAAGCACTCTCAAAAATACGCGTGCCTTTCCCGTCCCTTGGCTGACCCAGGGGAAGAAAAGTCCTCTGAGAGCCATGACTTGTTCATCTTGGTTCTTTTAGAGACACAGCGAGGGGACTCCAACCACAGTCTCCCTCGTTTCCACTAACTGAGCCACACACACCCCACTTGACTGGCATCGGTTGAGCCCCCTTTTGAAAAAGAAAAAGGTGCTTTGCATGAAGCACTCTCAAAAATACGCGTGCCTTTCCCGTCCCCTGGCTGACCCAGGGGAAGAAAAGTCCTCTGAGAGCCATGACTTGTTCATCTTGGTTCTTTTAGAGACACAGCGAGGGGACTCCAACCACAGTCTCCCTCGTTTCCACTAACTGAGCCACACACACCCCACTTGACTGGCATCGGTTGAGCCCCCTTTTGAAAAAGAAAAAGGTGCTTTGCATGAAGCACTCTCAAAAATATGCGTGCCTTTCCCGTCCCCTGGCTGACCCAGGGGAAGAAAAGTCCTCTGAGAGCCATGACTTGTTCATCTTGGTTCTTTTAGAGACACAGCGAGGGGACTCCAACCACAGTCTCCCTCGTTTCCACTAACTGAGCCACACACACCCCACTTGACTGGCATCGGTTGAGCCCCCTTTTGAAAAAGAAAAAGGTGCTTTGCATGAAGCACTCTCAAAAATACGCGTGCCTTTCCCGTCCCCTGGCTGACCCAGGGGAAGAAAAGTCCTCTGAGAGCCATGACTTGTTCATCTTGGTTCTTTTAGAGACACAGCGAGGGGACTCCAACCACAGTCTCCCTCGTTTCCACTAACTGAGCCACACACACCCCACTTGACTGGCATCGGTTGAGCCCCCTTTTGAAAAAGAAAAAGGTGCTTTGCATGAAGCACTCTCAAAAATACGCGTGCCTTTCCCGTCCCCTGGCTGACCCAGGGGAAGAAAAGTCCTCTGAGAGCCATGACTTGTTCATCTTGGTTCTTTTAGAGACACAGCGAGGGGACTCCAACCACAGTCTCCCTCATTTCCACTAACTGAGCCACACACACCCCACTTGACTGGCATCGGTTGAGCCCCCTTTTGAAAAAGAAAAAGGTGCTTTGCATGAAGCACTCTCAAAAATACGCGTGCCTTTCCCGTCCCCTGGCTGACCCAGGGGAAGAAAAGTCCTCTGAGAGCCATGACTTGTTCATCTTGGTTCTTTTAGAGACACAGCGAGGGGACTCCAACCACAGTCTCCCTCGTTTCCACTAACTGAGCCACACACACCCCACTTGACTGGCATCGGTTGAGCCCCCTTTTGAAAAAGAAAAAGGTGCTTTGCATGAAGCACTCTCAAAAATACGCGTGCCTTTCCCGTCCCCTGGCTGACCCAGGGGAAGAAAAGTCCTCTGAGAGCCATGACTTGTTCATCTTGGTTCTTTTAGAGACACAGCGAGGGGACTCCAACCACAGTCTCCCTCGTTTCCACTAACTGAGCCACACACACCCCACTTGACTGGCATCGGTTGAGCCCCCTTTTGAAAAAGAAAAAGGTGCTTTGCATGAAGCACTCTCAAAAATACGCGTGCCTTTCCCGTCCCCTGGCTGACCCAGGGGAAGAAAAGTCCTCTGAGAGCCATGACTTGTTCATCTTGGTTCTTTTAGAGACACAGCGAGGGGACTCCAACCACAGTCTCCCTCGTTTCCACTAACTGAGCCACACACACCCCACTTGACTGGCATCGGTTGAGCCCCCTTTTGAAAAAGAAAAAGGTGCTTTGCATGAAGCACTCTCAAAAATACGCGTGCCTTTCCCGTCCCCTGGCTGACCCAGGGGAAGAAAAGTCCTCTGAGAGCCATGTCTACATTGTCAGTGGACAGACGCGTGTGCTTATCTGCCAGCAGACCACCAGCAGCACTGAAGACAGGTTCCGAGAGAACGCTGGCTGCAGGACATGACAAGATCCCCAAGGCGTACGTGGCGAGCTCAGGCAATTTATCCAGATTGGAAGCCTAAAATGAGCAGGGCTCAAGTTGCACAATAATGGAATCGATGTTTCTTTGCATATACTCATATATCTGTGTGTCCTCCTCTTTTTCCTTGTCCAGCTGTTTTGTTTTCGCATGAGTATATGTCCAAGTCATTTTCCCATGTGTTTGTGTTGTGTTGTGAGTTGTTTGTCACCTTTTGGACACTTTTGAGGGTGTTTTCTAGGTGTTTTTCTGTGTTTGTGATTGCCTGCCATTGTTTCCTATGCAGTTCGAGTTTGGTTCGTCGAACGTTCGCCGAGCCGAACTCGAACGGGAGGTCCGTTCGGCGAACCGACCTCGAGCCGAACCGGGACCGGTTCGCTCATCTCTACCCAGCACCTCTGCATTCTACTCTGATGCACATTTTGCTACGCTATTTTAATAGCAAATAGTGCTGAAAATTAGTGGCATACACAAAGTGTCTGCCATACTAATTTAGTGTCCCACTGGTGCCAAGCAAGTTCCAGCACCTCTGTATTCTACCATCATGCACATTTTGCTATGCTTTTTTAAAGCAAACAGTGCTGAAAATTACTGGCATCCTCAAAGTGTCTGCTATACTAATTTAGTGTTCCACTGGTGCCAAGCAAGTCCCAGCACCTCTGCATTCTATCCTCATGCACATTTTGTTACGCTATTCTTATAGCAAACAGTGCTGAACATAAGTGGCATCCAAAAAGTGTCTGCTATACTAATTTTGTGTCTCACTTGTGCCAAGCAAGTCCCAACATCTCTGCATTCAACTCTCATGCACATTTTGCTACGCTATTCTTATAGCAAACAGTGCTGAAATTTAGTGGCATCCACAAAGTGTTTGCTATTCTAATTTAGTGTCCCATTTGTTCCAAGCAAGTCCCAGCACTTCTGCATTCTACCCTTATGCACATTTTGCTACACTATTTTTATAGCAAACAGTGCTGAAAATTAGTGGCATCAACAAAGTGTCTGCTATACTAATTTAGTGTCCCACTTGTGCCACGCAAGTCCCACCACCTCTGCATTCTACTCTCATGCACATTTTGCTATGCTATACTTATAGAAAACAGTGCTGAACATAAGTGGCATCCAAAAAGTGTCTGCTATATTAATTTTGTGTCCCACTTGTGACAAGCAAGTCCCAGCACCTCTAAATTCTACCCTCATGCACATTTTGCTATGCTATTTTTATAGCAAACAGTGCTGAAAATTAGTGGCATCCACAACGTGTCTGCTATACTAATTTAGTGTCACACTGGTGCCAAGCAACTCCCAGCACCTCTGCATTCTACCCCCATGCACATTTTGCTAAGCTATTCCTATAGCAAACAGTGCTGAACATAAGTGGCATTCAAAAAGTGTCTGCTATACTAATTTTGTGACCCACTTGTGCCAAGCAAGTCCTAGCCCCTCTGCATTCAACCCTCTTGCACATTTTACTTCGCTATTTTTATAGCAAAAAGTGCTGAAAATTAGTGACGTCCACAAAATGTCTGCTATACTAATTTAGTGTCCCATTTGTGCCAAGCAAGTCCCAGCACCTCTGCATTCAACCGTCATGCACATTTTGCTTTGCTATTTCGATAGCAAAAAGTGCTGAAAATTAATGGCATCCATAAAGTGTCTGCCATACTAATTTAGAGTCCCACTGGTGCCAAGCAAGTCCCAGCACCTCTGCATTCTACCCTCATGCACATTTCGCTATGCTATTTTTATAGCAAACAGTGCTGAAAATTAGTGGCATCCACAAAGTGTCTGCTATACTAATTTTGTGTCCCACTTGTGCAAAGCAAGTCCCACCACCTCTGCATTCTACCCTCATTCAATTTTGCAACGCTATTTTTATAGCAAACAGTGCTGAAAATTAGTTGCATCCATAAATTGTCTGCTATACTAATTTAATGTCCCACTGGTGCCAAGCAAGTCACAGCACCTTTGAATTCTACCCTCATGCACATTTTGCTATTCTATTGTTATAGCAAAAAGTGCTGAAACTTAGTGGCATCCACAAAGCGTCTGATATACAAATTTTGTGTCCCACTTGTGCCAAGCAAGTCCCATTACCTCTGCATTTAACCCTCATGCACATTTTGCTATGCTTTTTTATAGCAAACTGTGCTGAAAATTAGTGGCATCCACAAAATGTCTGCTATACTAATTTAGTGTCCCATTTGTGCCAAGCAAGTCCCACCACCTCTGCATTTAACCCTCATGCACATTTTGCTATGCTTTTTTATAGCAAACTGTGCTGAAAATTAGTGGCATCCACAAAGTGTCTGCTATACTAATTTAGTGTCCCACTTGTGTCAAGCAAGTCCCAGCACCTTTGAATTCTACCCTCATGCACATTTTGCTACACTATTGTTAAAGCAAAAAGTGCTGAAACTTAGTGGCATCCAAAAAGTGTCTGCTATACTAAATTAGTGTCCCACTGGTGCCATGCAAGTCCCAGCATTTCTGTATTCTACCCTCATGCACATTTTGCTACGCTATGCTTATAGCAAACAGTGCTGAACATAAGTGGCATCCAAAAAGTGTCTGCTATACAAATTTTGTGTCCCACTTGTGCCAAGCAAGTCCCACCACCTCTGCATTTAACCCTCATGCACATTTTGCTTTGCTATTTTTATAGCAAACAGTGCTGAAAATTAGTGGCATCCACAAAATGTCTGCTATACTAATTTAGTGTCCCATTTGTGCCAAGCAAGTCCCACCACCTCTGCATTTTACCCTCATGCACATTTTGTTACGCTATTCTTATAGCAAATAGTGCTGAACATAAGTGGCATCCAAAAAGTGTCTACTATACTAATTGTGTTTCCCACTTGGGACAAGCAAGTTCCAGCACCTCTGCATTCTACCCTCATGCACATTTTGCTATGCTTTTTAAAGCAAACAGTGCTGAAAATTAGTGGCATCAACAAAGTGTCTGCTATACTAATTTAGTGTCCCACTTGTGCCACGCAAGTCCCATCACCTCTGCATTCTACTCTCATGCACATTTTGCTATGCTATACTTATAGAAAACAGTGCTGAACATAAGTGGCATCCAAAAAGTGTCTGCTATACTAATTTTGTGTCCCACGTGTGACAAGCAAGTCCCAGCACCTCTACATTCTACTTTCATGCACATTTTGCTATGCTATTTTTATAGCAAACAGTGCTGAAAATTAGTGGCATCCACAACGTGTCTGCTATACTAATTTAGTGTCACACTGGTGCCAAGCAACTCCCAGCACCTCTGCATTCTACCCTCATGCACATTATGCTAAGCTATTCCTATATCAAACAGTGCTGAACATAAGTGGCATTCAAAAAGTGTCTGCTATACTAATTTTGTGTCCCACTTGTGCCAAGCAAGTCCTAGCCCCTCTGCATTCAACCCTCTTGCACATTTTGCTTCGCTATTTTTATAGCAAACAGTGCTGAAAATTAGTGACGTCCACAAAATGTCTGCTATACTAATTTAGTGTCCCATTTGTGCCAAGCAAGTCCCAGCACCTCTGCATTCTACCCTCATGCACATTTTGCTTTGCTATTTTGATAGCAAAAGTGCTGAAAATTAATGGAATCCATAAAGTGTCTGCCATACTAATTTAGAGTCCCACTGGTGCCAAGCAAGTCCCAGCAGATCTGCCTTCTACCCTCATGCACATTTTGCTATGCCATTTTTATAGCAAACAGTGCTGAAAATTAGTGGCATCCACAAAGTGTCTGCTATTCTAATTTTGTGTCCCACTTGTGCAAAGCAAGTCCCACCACCTCTGCATTCTACCCTCATGCACATTTTGCTATGCTATTTTTATAGCAAACAAATCTGAGAATTAGTGGCATCCACAAAATGTCTGCTATACTAATTTGGTGTCCCACTTGTGCCAAGCAAGTCCCAGCACCTCTGCATTCAACCCTCTTGCACATTTTGCTTCGCTATTTTTATAGCAAACAGTGCTGAAAATTAGTGACGTCCACAAAAAGTCTTCTATACTAATTTTGTGTCTCACTGGTGCCAAGCAAGTCCCAGCACCTCTGCATTCTACTCTCATTCAATTTTGCTATGCTATTTTTATAGCAAACAGTGCTGAAAATTAGTTGCATCCATAAATTGTCTGCTATACTAATTTAATGTCCCACTGGTGCCAAGCAAGTCACAGCACCTTTGAATTCTACCCTCATGCACATTTTGCTATGCTATTGTTATAGCAAAAAGTACTGAAACTTAGTGGCATCCACAAAGCGTCTGCTATACAAATTTAGTGTCCCACTGGTGCCAAGCAAGTCCCAGCACCTCTGCATTCTATCCTCATGCACATTTTGCTACGCTTTTCTTATAGTAAACAGTGCTGAACATAAGTGGCATCCAAAAAGTGTCTGCTATACAAATTTTGTGTCCCACTTGTGCCAAGCAAGTCCCACCACCTCTGCATTTAACCCTCATGCACATTTTGCTTTGCTATTTTGATAGCAAAAGTGCTGAAAATTAATGGCATCCATAAAGTGTCTGCCATACTAATTTAGAGTCCCACTGGTGCCAAGCAAGTCCCAGCACCTCTGCCTTCTACCCTCATGCACATTTTGCTATGCTATTTTTATAGCAAACAGTGCTGAAAATTAGTGGCATCCATAAATTGTCTGCTATACTAATTGTGTGTCCCACTTGTGCCAAGCAAGTCCCACCACCTCTGAATTCAACCCTCATGCACATTTTGCTACGCTATTGTTATATCAAACAAAGCTAAAAATTAGTGGCATCCACAAAATGTCTGCTATACTAATTTAGTGTCCCATTTGTGCCAAGCAAGTCCCAGCACCTCTGCATTCTACCCTCATGCACATTTTGCTATGCTATTTTTATAGCAAACAGTGCTGAAAATTAGTGGCATCCATAAATTGTCTGCTATACTAATTTAATGTCCCACTGGTGCCAAGCAAGTCCCAGCACCTTTGAATTCTACCCTCATGCACATTTTGCTACGCTATTGTTATAGCAAAAAGTGCTGAAACTTAGTGGCATCCACAAAGCGTCTGCTATACAAATTTAGTGTCCCACTGGGGCCAAGCAAGTCCCAGCACCTCTGCATTCTATCCTCATGCACATTTTGCTACGCTATTCTTATAGCAAACAGTGCTGAACATAAGTGGCATCCAAAAATTGTCTGCTATACAAATTTTATGTCCCACTTGTGCCAAGCAAGTCCCAGCACTTCTGCATTTTACCCTTATGCACATTTTGCTATGCTTTTTTATAGCAAAAAGTGCTGAAAATTAGTGGCATCCACAAATTGTCTGCTATACTAATTGTGTGTCCCACTTGTGCCAAGCAAGTCCCACCACTTCTGAATTCAACCCTCATGCACATTTTGCTACGTTATTGTTATATCAAACAAAGCTAAAAATTTGTGGCATCCACAAATTGTCTGCTATACTAATTTAGTGTCCCATTTGTGCCAAGCAAGTCCCAGCACCTCTGCATTCTACCCTCATGCACATTTTGCTTTGCTATTTTTGTAGCAAAAAGTGCTGAAAATTAATGGCATCCATAAAGTGTCTGCCATACTAATTTAGAGTCCCACTGGTGCCAAGCAAGTCCCACCACCTCTGCATTCAACCCTCATACACATTTTGCTATGCTATTTTTATAGCAAAAAAAGCTGAGAATTAGTGGCATCTACAAAATGGGAAGGAGTCTTGCGAGGATAATTTGCATATTCCCAGTGCCTTCTGGGATAAGTGAAGAGTCTCCGCGAGCTCAAGAATTTTAGCCTGTCTTCTTCATTGTGAGCGTGAGTGAGCAAAGTGTGAGCAAAAGTAAGTGTGAGTAGAATTGTTTGTATTTAGTTGTTTAATTACTTAACATTTGTTTAGTGCTATCCCCATTAGAAAATGTGCTCCACTATTGCTAATGCGATCCAGTGTACATCTTGTCTCATGTATGCAGTCCTTGAAAAGCCGTTCGAGGGTGCATACTGTTGTTCGAGATGTGCGCAAGTTGCACATTTGGAAGCCCAGATACTGGATCTAAATGAGCAGCTGGCAACTCTGAGATGCATTAGCAATATGGAAAGGAGTCTGCTGCTCACTGAGCAGCAGCTTGCTGGGTCAGATGTGGGGAAGGATCGTAGTAGGGAGCGGCAGGACGGTGAGGTAGGTAGCTGGGTGACAGTTAGAAAGGGGGGTAAAGGGAAAAGTGCTAGGAAGGCTAGTCCTGAACTGACACACCCCGATAGGTTTGCAAACTTGGCAGATGAGGGGGATGTCACTACAGGGGTAGCATTGCTGCAGCAAGGCATGACCTCTGAACGCCAGAGGAGTGTCTGCTCCAGTAAGGGGGGGAATAGGAGTGCAGGGCAGGCAAGACAGGTACTGGTAGTGGGGGACTCAATTATTAGGGGGACAGATAGGGCAATCTGTCACAAAGACAGGGATCGCCGAACAGTGTGTTGTCTTCCTGGCGCTCGAGTTCGGCACATCGCTGATCGGGTTGACAGATTACTGGGAGGGGCTGGGGAGGACCCAGCGGTCATTGTACACATTGGCACAAATGACAAAGTTAGAGGTAGGTGGAAGGTCCTTAAAGATGATTTCAGGGAATTAGGTTGTAAGTTTAAAGCATGGACCTCAAAGGTGGTATTTTTGGAAATACTACCTGTGCCACGAGCCACACCCGAGAGGCAAAGAGAGATCAGGGAGGTTAACAGGTGGCTTAGGAATTGGTGTAGGAAAGAGGGTTTTGGGTTCCTGGAGAATTGGGCCGACTTTTCAGTTGGCTACAGATTCTATGCTAGGGATGGGCTGCATCTTAATGGGGAAGGTGCAGCTCTGCTGGGGCAGAAAATGGCTAGAAGGTTGGAGGAGTGTTTAAACTAGGAATGGGGGGCGAGGGTATTCACTTTATAGAAGGTGAATGTAGTGCAGATAGTGACCAGGGCACAACTAATGAAATTGGGGGTGGTACGGGGGGAAGGGTTAGGACAGTTAATACAGTAAGCAGGAATACAGGTACAGAGTCATACGTAACGTGCATGTACACTAATGCCCGAAGCCTCACAAATAAGGTGGAGGAATTAGAATTAATATTGTTGGAAGAAAATTATGATATAGTGGGGATATCAGAGACATGGCTGGATGAGAGCTATGACTGGGCTGTTAATTTACAGGGTTATAGCCTATTCAGGAATGACCGTACAAATAAGCGAGGGGGAGGTGTGTGTCTATATGTAAAATCATCCTTAAAACCCATCCTGCGTGACAACATATGTGAGGGTACTGAGAATGTAGAGTCCCTATGGGTGGAGATAAAGGGGGGAGAATGAATAATAAAATACTGATAGGGGTGTGTTATAAGACGCCGAATATTATGGAAGAGGTAGAGAATCTCCTCATAAAGCAAATTGATAAAGCAGCGAGTCTCGGAGAGGTAATTATTATGGGGGACTTTAACTATCCTGATATAAATTGGGGAACAGAAACTTGCAGTTCCAGCAAAGGAAATAGATTTTTGATAACAATGAAAGATAATTACCTTTCACAAATGGTACAGGACCCCACAAGAGGGGGAGCACTACTAGACCTTGTACTAACCAATAGGCTAGACCGCATATCAAATATACAAGTTGGGGGTTACTTGGGGAATAGTGATCACAAAATAATAAGTTTTCATGTATTCTTTAGTAAGATGTCTAGTAGAGGGGCTACAAGGACACTAAACTTCAGGAAAGCAAATTTTAAACGGTTGAGAGATGATCTTAGTGCAATAAACTGAGATGATGTACTAAGTAATAAAAGTACACAAAGCAAATGGGAGACTTTTATGAGCATCCTGAATAGGGCTTGTGCAGAAAATATACCCTATGGGAACAAACATGCTAGAAATAGGAGGAAACCCCTATGGCTAAATAGAGCTGTAAGGGAAGCAATAAAAGAAAAACAGAAAGCCTTAAAAGAATTAAAGAGGGTAGGTAGTGATGAGGCATTATATAATTATAGAAAATTAAATAAAAGATGTAAAAAGCAAATTAAGTTAGCTAAGTTTGAGACAGAGAGACTCATTGCGAGAGAAAGTAAAAATAATCCTAAAATATTCTTTAACTACATAAACAGTAAAAAACTGAAAAGCGATAGTGTTGGCCCCCTTAAAAATAGTCTTGGTGAAATGGTGGAAGGGGATGAGGGTAAAGCCAACCTGCTGAATGACTTTTTTTCTACGGTTTTTATACAAGAAAATGCCATGGCAGATGACATGACCAGTGATACCATAAATTCACCCTTGAATATTACCTGCTTAACCCAGCAGGAAGTACGCCGCCGCCTCGAAATCACTAAGGTTGACAAATCTCCGGGCCCGGATGGCATACACCCCAGAGTACTACAGGAATTGAGTTCTGTGATAGATAGACCATTATTTTTAATCTTCTCAGATTCCTTAATAACAGGGTCGGTACCGCAGGACTGGCGCATAGCAAATGTGGTGCCAATATTCAAAAAAGGGGACAAAAACTGAGCCGGGAAATTATAGGCCGGTAAGTTTAACCTCTATGGTTGGTAAAATCCTTGAGGGTTTCTTGAGAGATGCTATACTGGAGTATCTCAAGAAAAATAACCTTATGACAGAGTATCAACATGGGTTTATGAGGGATCGATCCTGTCAAACTAATTTGATCAGCTTCTATGAAGAGGTAAGTTCAAGCCTGGACCAGGGAAATGCAGTGGATGTTGTGTATATGGACTTTTCAAAAGCTTTTGATACGGTGCCACACAAAAGGTTGGTACATAAAATGAGAATAATGGGGATAGGGGAAAATATGTGTAACTGGGTTAAAAACTGGCTCAGTGATAGGAAACAAAGGGTGGTTATTAATGGTACGTACTCGGACTGGGTCTCAGTTCATAGTGGGGTACCACAGGGGTCAGTATTGGGCCCGCTTCTTTTCAACATATTTATAAATGACCTTGTTGGGGGCATGCGGAGTAGAATTTCAATATTTGCAGATGATACTAAACTCTGCAGGGTAATCAATACAGAGGAGGATAATTTTATATTACAGGGAGATATATGTAAATTGGAGGATTGGGCTGAGAAGTGGCAATTGAAGTTTAATGTAGATAAATGTAAGGTCATACACTTGGGTAGAGGAAATAACATTTATGATTATGTACTTAATTGTAGAACACTGGGTAAAACAGACACAGAAAAAGACTTGGGTGTATGGGTGGATGGTAAACTTCACTTTAGTGGACAGTGTCAGGCAGCTGCTGCCAGGGCTAATAAAATAATGGGATGTATTAAAAGAGGTATAAGCGTTCATGAAAAAAATATAGTTCTACCTCTGTACAAGTCACTGATGCGACCGCACTTAGAATACTGTGTACAATTCTGGTCACCGATATATAAGAAGGACATAGCTGAACTGGAGAGGGTGCAGAGAAGAGCGACCAAGATTATTAGAGGAATGGGTGGGCTGCAATACCAAGACAGGTTATTAAACTTGGGGTTATTTAGTTTGGAAAAACGAAGGCTTAGGGGGGATCTAATCAAAATGTATAAATATATGAGGGGACAGTACAGAGACCTTTCCAAAGATCTTTTTACACCTAGGCCTGCGACTGGAACACGAGGGCATCCGCTACGTCTTGAGGAAAGAAGGTTTAATCATAATCACAGACGAGGATTCTTTACTGTACGAGCAGTGAGACTATGGAACTCTCTGCCGCATGATGTTGTAATGAGTGATTCACTACTAACATTTAAGCAGAGCCTGGATGCCTTTCTTGAAAAATTTAATATTACCAGTTATGTATATTAGATTTTATGACAGGGTATTGATCCAGGGAACTAGTCTGATTGCCGGATGTGGAGTAAGGAAAGAAAATTTTTTCCCCATTGGAACTTGTTTGCCACATTGGGGGGTTTTTTGCATTCCTCTGGATCAACATGTTAGGCTACGGGTTGAACTAGATGGACTTAGAGTCTCCCTTCAACCTTAAAAACTATGATACTATGATACTATGACTATGAAATGTCTGCTATACTAATTTAGTGTCCCACTTGTGCCAAGCAAGTCCCAGCACCTCTGCATTCTACCCTCATGCACATTTTGCTACGCTATTTTTATAGCAAACAGTGCTGAAAATTAGTGGCATCCACAAAGTGTCTGCCATACTAATTTAGTGTCCCACTGGTGCCAAGCAAGTCCCACCACCTCTGCATTCTACCCTCATGCACATTTTTCTATGCTATTTTTTATAGCAAACAGTGATGAAAATTAGTGGCATCCACAAAATGTCTGCTATACTAATTTTGTGTCCCACTTGTGCCAAGCAAGTCCCATCACCTCTGCATTCTACCCCCATGCACATTTTGCTACACTATTTTTATAGCAAACAGTGCTGAAAATTAGTGGCATCCACAAATTGTCTGCTATACTAATTTTGTGTCCCACTTGTGCCAAGCAAGTCCCACTACCTCTGAATTCAACCCTCATGCACATTTTGCTACGCTATTGTTATATCAAACAAAGCTAAAAATTAGTGGCATCCACAAAATGTCTGCTATACTAATTTAGTGTCCCATTTGTGCCAAGCAAGTCCCAGAACCTCTGCATTCTACCCTCATGCACATTTTGCTTTGCTATATTTGTAGCAAAAAGTGCTGAAAATTAATGGCATCCACAAAATGTCTGCCATACTAATTTAGAGTCCCACTGGTGCCAAGCAAGTCCCACCACCTCTGCATTCAACCCTCATGCACATTTTGCTATTCTATTTTTATAGCAAACAAAGCTGAAATTAGTGGCATCCACAAAATGTCTGCTATACTAATTTAATGTCCCACTGGTGCCAAGCAAGTCCCACCACCTCTGCATTCTACCCTTATGCACATTTTGCTACGCTATTTTTATAGCAAACAGTGCTGAAAATTAGTGGCATCCATAAATTGTCTGCTATACTAATTTAATGTCCCACTGGTGCCAAGCAAGTCCCAGCACCTCTGCATTCTACCCCCATGCACATTTTGCTACACTATTTTTATAGGAAACAGGGCTGAAAATTAGTGGCATCCACAAATTGTCTGCTATACTTATTTAGTGTCCCACTTGTGCCAAGCAAGTCCCACCACCTCTGCATTCTACCCTTATGCACATTTTGCTACGCTATTTTTATAGCAAACAGTGCTTCAAATTAGTGGCATCCATAAATTGTCTGCTATACTAATTTAATGTCCCACTGGTGCCAAGCAAGTCCCAGCACTTTTGAATTCTACCCTCATGCACATTTTGCTACGCTATTGTTATAGCAAAAAGTGCTGAAACTTAGTTGCATCCACAAAGCATCTGCTATACAAATTTAGTGTCCCACTGGTGCCAAGCAAGTCCCAGCACCTCTGCATTTAACCCTCATACACATTTTGCTATGCATTTTTATACCAAACAGTGCTGAAAATTAGTGGCATCAACAAATTGTCTGCTATACTAATTTTGTGTCCCACTTGTGCCAAGCAAGTCCCACCACCTCTGAATTCAACACTCATGCACATTTTGCTACGCTATTGTTATATCAAAAAAAACTAAAAATTAGTGGCATCCACAAAATGTCTGCTATAATAATTTAGTGTCCCATTTGTGCCAAGCAAGTCCCAGCACCTCTGCATTCTATCCTCATGCACATTTTGCTACGCTATTCTTATAGCAAACAGTGCTGAACATAAGTGGCATCCAAAAAGTGTCTGCTATACAAATTTTGTGTCCCACTTGTGCCAAGCAAGTCCCAGCACCTCTGCATTCTATCCAGATGCACATTTTGCTTTGCTAATTTTGTAGCAAAAAGTGTTGAAAATTAATGGCATCCAAAAGGTGTCTGCCATACTAATTTAGAGTCTCACTGGTGCCAAGCAAGTCCCACCACCTCTGCTTTCAACCCTCATGCACATTTTGATATGCTATTTTTATAGCAAACAGTGCTGAAAATTAGTGGCATCCACAAAATGTCTGCTATACTAATTTAGTGTCCCACTTGTGCCAAGCAAGTCCCAGCACCTCTGCATTCTACCCTCATGCACATTTTGCTATGCTATTTTTATAGCAAACAGTGCTGAAAATTAGTGGCATCCACAAAATGTCTGCCATACTAATTTAGTGTCCCACTGGTGCCAAGCAAGTCCCAGCACCTCTGCATTCTACCCCCATGCACATTTTGCTACACTATTTTTATAGCAAACAGTGCTGAAAATTGGTAGCATCTACAAATTGTCTGCTATACTAATTTAGTGTCCCACTGGTGCCAAGCAAGTCCCAGCACCTCTGCATGCTACCCTCATGCATATTTTGCTATGCTATTTTTATAGCAAACAGTGATGAAAATTAGTAAAAACCACAAAATGTCTGCTATACTAATTTTGTGTCCCATTTGTGCCAAGCAAGTCCCAACACCTCTGCATTCTACCCCATGCACATTTTGCTACACTATTTTTATAGCAAACAGTGTTGAAAATTAGTGGCATCCACAAAGTTTCTGCCATACTAATTTAGTGTCCCACTTGTGCCAAGCAAGTCCCAGCACCTCTGCATTCAACCCTCATGCACATTTCGCTATGCTATTCTTATAGCAAACAGTGCTGAACATAAGTGGCATCCAAAAAGTGTCTGCTATACTAATTTTGTGTCTCACTTGTGCCAAGCAAGTCCAAGCACCTCTGCATTTTACCCTCATGCACACTGTGCTACGCTATTTTTATAGCAAAAAGTGAAGAAACTTAGTGGCATCCACAAAGTGTCTGCTATACTAATTTAGTGTCCCACTGGTGCCAAGCAAGTCCCAGCGCCTCTGCATTTACCCTCATGCACATTTTGCTATGCTATTTTTATAGCAAACAGTGCTGAACATAAGTGGCATCCAAAAAGTGTCTGCTATACTAATTTTGTGTCCCACTTGTGCCAAGCAAGTACCACCACCTCTGAATTCAACCCTCATGCACATTTTGCTATGCTCTTTTTTATAGCAAATAAAGCTGAAAATTAGTGGCATCCACAAAATGTCTGCTATACTAATTTAGTGTCCCATTTCTGCGAAGCAAGTCCCAGCACCTCTGCATTCTACCCTCATGCACATTTTGCAATGCTATTTTTATAGCAAACAATGCTGAAAATTAGTGGCATCCACAAAGTGTCTGCTATACTAATGTTGTGTCCCACTTGTGCCAAGCATGTCCCACCACCTCTCCATTCTACCCTCATGCACATTTTGCTACGCTATTTTTTATAGCAAACAGTGCTGAAAATTAGTGGCATCCACAAATTGTCTGCTATACTAATTTAGTGTCCCACTGGTGCCAAGCATGTCCCAGCACCTTTGAATTCTACCCTCATGCACATTTTGAAACGCTATTGTTATAGCAAAAAGTGCTGAAACTTAGTGGCATCCACAAAGTGTCTGCTATACTAAATTAGTGTCCCACTTGTGCCAAGCAAGTCCCACCACCTCTGCATTCTACCCTCATGCACATTTTGCTACGCTATTTTTTATAGCAAACAGTGCTGAAAATTAGTGGCATCCACAAATTGTCTGCTATACTAATTTAGTGTCCCACTGGTGCCAAGCATGTCCCAGCACCTTTGAATTCTACCCTCATGCACATTTTGAAACGCTATTGTTATAGCAAAAAGTGCTGAAACTTAGTGGCATCCAAAAAGTGTCTGCTATACTAAATTAGTGTCCCACTTGTGCCAAGCAAGTCCCACCACCTCTGCATTCTACCCTCATGCACGTTTTGCTACGCTATTTTTTATAGCAAACAGTGCTGAAAATTAGTGGCATCCACAAATTGTCTACTATACTAATTTAGTGTCCCACTTGTGTCAAGCAAGTCCCAGCACCTTTGAATTCTACCCTCATGCACATTTTGCTACGCTATGCTTATAGCAAACAGTGCTGAACATAAGTCGCATCCAAAAAGTGTCTGCTATACAAACTTTGTGTCCCACTTGTGCCAAGCAAGTCCCACCACCTCTGCATTCAACCCTCATGCACATTTTGCTATGCTATTTTTATAGCAAACAGTGCTGAAAATTAGTGGCATCCACAAAATGTCTGCTATACTAATTTAGTGTCCCATTTGTGCCAAGCAACTCCCAGCACCTCTGCATTCTACCCTCATGCACATTTTGCTATGCTATTTTTATAGCAAACAATGCTTAAAATTAGTGGCATTAAAAAAGTGTCTGCTATACAAATTTTGTGTCCCACTTGTGCCAAGCAAGTCCCAGCACCTCTGCATTCTATCCAGATGCACATTTTGCTTTGCTATTTTTGTAGCAAAAAGTGCTGAAAATTAATGGCATCCAAAAAGTGTCTGCCATAGTATTTTAGAGTCTCACTGGTGCCAAGCAAGTCCCACCACCTCTGCATTCAACCCTCATGCACATTTTGCTATGCTATTTTTATAGCAAACAAAGCTGTGAATTAGTGGCATCCACAAAATGTCTGCTATACTAATTTAGTGTCCCACTTGTGCCAAGCAAGTCTCACACCTCTGCATTCTACCCTCATGCACATTTTGCTACGCTATTTTTATAGCAAACAGTGCTGAAAATTAGTAAAAACCACAAAATGTCTGCTATACTAATTTTGTGTCCCACTTGTGCCAAGCAAGTCCCATCACCTCTGCATTCTACCCCCATGCACATTTTTGCTACACTATTTTTATAGCAAACAGTGCTGAAAATTAGTAAAAACCACAAAATGTCTGCTATACTAATTTTGTGTCCCACTTGTGCCAAGCAAGTCCCAGCACCTCTGCATTCTACCCCCATGCACATTTTTGCTACACTATTTTTATAGCAAACAGTGCTGAAAATTAGTGGCATCCACAAAGTTTCTGCCATACTAATTTAGTGTCCCACTTGTGCCAAGCAAGTTCCAGCACCTCTGCATTCAACCCTCATGCACATTTCGCTATGCTATTCTTATAGCAAACAATGCTGAATATAAGTGGCATCCAAAAAGTGTCTGCTATACTAATTTTGTGTCTCATTTGTGCCAAGCAAGTCCAAGCACCTCTGCATTTTACCCACATGCACATTGTGCTACGCTTTTTTTATAGCAAAAAGTGCTGAAACTTAGTGGCATCCACAAAGTGTCTGCTATACTAATTTAGTGTCCCACTGGTGCCAAGCAAGTCCCAGCACCTCTGCATTTACCCTCATGCACATTTTGCTATGCTATTTTTATAGCAAGAAGTGCTGAACATAAGTGGCATCCAAAAAGTGTCTGCTATACTAATTTTGTGTCCCACTTGTGCCAAGCAAGTCCCACCATCTCTGAATTCAACCCTCATGCACATTTTGCTATGCTCTTTTTTGTAGCAAATAAAGCTGAAAATTAGTGGCATCCACAAAATGTCTGCTATACTAATTTAGTGTCCCATTTGTGCCAAGCAAGTCCCAGCAACTCTGCATTCTACCCTCATGCACATTTTGCTTTGCTATTTTTATAGCAAAAAGTGCTGAAAATTAGTGGCATCCACAAAGTGTCTGCTATACTAATTTAGTGTCCCACTTGTGCCAAGCAAGTCCCAGCACCTCGGCATTCTACCCTCATGCACATTTTGCTACGCTATTTTATATAGCAAACAGTGCTGACAATTAGTGGCATCCACAAGTTGTCTGCTATACTAATTTAGTGTCCCACTTGTGCCAAGCAAGTCCCAGCACCTCTGCATTCTACCCTCATGCACATTTTGCTACGCTATTTTTATAGCAAACAGTGCTGAAAATTAGTGGCATCCACAAAGTGTCTGCTATACTAATGTTGTGTCCCACTTGTGCCAAGCAAGTCCCACTACCTCTGCATTCTACCCTCATGGACATTTTGCTACGCTATTTTTTACAGCAAACAGTGCTGAAAATTAGTGGCATCCACAAATTGTCTGCTATACTAATTTAGTGTCCCACTGGTGCCAAGCATGTCCCAGCACCTTTGAATTCTACCCTCATGCACATTTTGCTACGCTATTGTTATAGCAAAAAGTGCTGAAACTTAGTGGCATCCACAAAGTGTCTGCTATACTAAATTAGTGTCCCACTTGTGCCAAGCAAGTCCCACCACCTCTGCATTCTACCCTCATGCACATTTTGCTATCCTATTTTTATAGCAAACAGTGCTGAACATAAGTGGCATCCAAAAAGTGTCTGCTATACTAAATTAGTGTCCCACTTGTGCCAAGCAAGTCCCACCACCTCTGCATTCTACCCTCATGCACATTTTGCTATCCTATTTTTATAGCAAACAGTGCTGAACATAAGTGGCATCCAAAAAGTGTCTGCTATACTAAATTAGTGTCCCACTTGTGCCAAGCAAGTCCCACCACCTCTGAATTCCACCCTCATGCACATTTTTCTATGCTCTTTTTTTATAGCAAACAAAGCTGAAAATTAGTGGCATCCACAAAATGTCTGCTATACTAATTTTGTGTCCCATTTGTGCCAAGCAAGTTCCAGCACCTCTGAATTCCACCCTCATGCACATTTTTCTATGCTCTTTTTTTATAGTAAACAAAGCTGAAAATTAGTGGCATCCACAAAATGTCTGCTATACTAATTTTGTGTCCCATTTGTGCCAAGCAAGTCCCAGCACTCCTACATTCTACCCTCATGCACATTTTGCTACGCTATTTTTTATAGCAAACAGTGCTGAAAATTAGTGGCATCCACAAATTGTCTGCTATACTAATTTAGAGTCCCACTGGTGCCAAGCAAGTCCCAAGCACCTCTGCATTCTTCCCTCATGCACATTTTGCTCCGCTATTTTTTATAGCAAACAGTGCTGAAAATTAGTGGCATCCACAAATTGTCTGCTATACTAATTTTGTGTCCCACTTGTGCCAAGCAAGTTCCACCACCTCTGCATTCTACCCTGATGCACATTTTGCTACGCTATTTTTTATAGCAAACAGTGCTGAAAATTAGTGGCATCCACAAATTGTCTACTATACTAATTTAGTGTCCCACTTGTGTCAAGCAAGTCCCAGCACCTTTGAATTCTACCCTCATGCACATTTTGGTACGCTATTGTTATAGCAAAAAGTGCTGAAACTTAGTGGCATCCAAAAAGTGTCTGCTATACTAATTTAGTGTCCCACTGGTGCCAAGCAAGTCCCACCACCTCTGCATTCAACCCTCATGCACATTTTGCTATGCTATTTTTATAGCAAACAATGCTTAAAATTAGTGGCATCAAAAAAGTGTCTGCTATACTAATTTTGTGTCCCACTTGTGACAAGCAAGTCCCAGCACCTCTGCATTCTACCCTCATGCACATTTTGCAATGCTATTTTTATAGCAAAAAGTGCTGAAAATTAGTGGCATCCACAAAGTGTCTGCTATACTAATTTCGTGTCCCACTTGTGCCAAGCAAGTCCCACCACCTCTGCATTCTAACTTCATGCACATTTTGCTATGCTATTTTTATAGCAAACAATGCTGAAAATTAGTGGCATCCACAAAGTGTCTGCTATACTAATTTAGTGTCCCACTTGTGACAAGCAAGTCCCAGCACCTCTGCATTCTACCCTCATGCACATTTTGCAACGCTATTTTTATAGCAAACAGTGCTGAAAATTAGTGGCATCCATAAATTGTCTGCTATACTAATTTAATGTCCCACTGGTGCCAAGCAAGTTGCAGCACCTTTGAATTCTACCCTCATGCACATTTTGCTACGCTATTGCTATAGCAAAAAGTGCTGAAACTTAGTGGCATCCACAAAGCGTCTGCTATACAAATTTAGTGTCCCACTGGTGCCAAGCAAGTCCCAGCACCTCTGCATTCTATCCTCATGCACATTTTGCTACGCTATTCTTATAGCAAACAGTGCTGAACATAAGTGGCATCCAAAAAGTGTCTGCTATACAAATTTTGTGTCCCACTTGTGCCAAGCAAGTCCCAGCACCTCTGCATTCTATCCAGATGCACATTTTGCTTTGCTATTTTTGTAGCAAAAAGTGCTGAAAATTAATGGCATCCAAAAAGTGTCTGCCATACTAGTTTAGAGTCTCACTAGTGCCAAGCAAGTCCCACCACCTCTGCATTCAACCCTCATGCACATTTTGCTATGCTATTTTTATAGCAAACAAAGCTGAGAATTAGTGGCATCCACAAAATGTCTGCTATACTAATTTAGTGTCCCACTTGTGCCAAGCAAGTCCCAGCACCTCTGCATTCTACCCTCATGCACATTTTGCTACGCTATTTTTATAGCAAACAGTGCTGAAAATTAGTAAAAACCACAAAATGTCTGCTATACTAATTTTGTGTCCCACTTGTGCCAAGCAAGTCCCAGCACCTCTGCATTCTACCCCCATGCACATTTTTGCTACACTATTTTTATAGCAAACAGTGCTGAAAATTAGTGGCATCCACAAAGTTTCTGCCATACTAATTTAGTGTCCCACTGGTGCCAAGCAAGTCCCAGCACCTCTGCATTTACCCTCATGCACATTTTGCTATGCTATTTTTATAGCAAACAGTGCTGAACATAAGTGGCATCCAAAAAGTGTCTGCTATACTAATTTTGTGTCCCACTTGTGCCAAGCAAGTCCCACCACCTCTGCATTCTATTCTCATGCACATTTTGCTATGCTATTTTTATAGCAAACAAAGCTGAAAATTAGTGGCATCCACAAAATGTCTGCTATACTAATTTAGTGTCCCACTTGTGCCAAGCAAGTCCCAGCACCTCTGCATTCTACCCTCATGCACATTTTGCTACGCTATTTTTATAGCAAACAGTGCTGAAAATTAGTGGCATCCACAAAGTTTCTGCCATACTAATTTAGTGTCCCACTGGTGCCAAGCAAGTCCCACCACCTCTGCATTCTACCTTCATGCACATTTTGCTATGCTATTTTTATAGCAAACAGTGATGAAAATTAGTGACATCCACAAGATGTCTGCTATACTAATTTTGTGTCCCACTTGTGCCAAGCAAGTCCCATCACCTCTTCATTCTACCCCCATGCACATTTTGCTACGCTATTTTTATAGTAAAAAGTGCTGAAAATTAGTGGCATCTACAAAGTTTCTGCCATACTAATTTAGTGTCCCACTGGTGCCAAGCAAGTCCCACCACCTCTGCATTCTACCCTCATGCACATGTTGCTATGCTGTTCATATAGCAAACAGTGCTGAACATAAGTGGCATCCAAAAAGTGTCTGCTATACTAATTTTGTGTCTCACTTTTTCCAAGCAAGTCCCAGCACCTCTGTATTTTACCCTCATGCACATTTTGCTGCGCTATTCTTATAGCAAACAGTGCTGAACATAAGTGGCATCCAAAAAGTGTCTGCTATAATAATTTTGTGTCCCACTTGTGCCAGGCAAGTCCCACCACCTCTGCTTTTTTCCTTCCTGCACATTTGCTACACTATTTTTATGGCAAATAGTGCTGCCTGCTTTAGGGCCATAGTTGCATTGTCAGGGATAGTCAGTGTTGGCTCTTCAGCTGTCAATAAAGCTAGACCACATCTGCAATCTACACCACCTCTCAATTTTTGCTACCACATTTTAAGTGACTAATCTTGTCGCTAACAAAATGAGTGGCAAAAGGACAGATGCTGGTGGAAAGGGGAACAGGCGTGTTGGAAAAGGAAAAAATGTTTGTGTCCGTGGGGAAGGTGGCAAAGCTACATTAACATCTGCTGAAGATAAGCCATCTTCCAACAAAAGTAAGATGTCTACTACTTTCCGTGGACAATCCGATGTGCTCCCTTTATTACGGACACGAACAACTGTAAGAAAGGTAGATGATGAACAAAAAAAGAACAAGCTTGAATGGATCTCAAGTGCTCCAACAAGTGCCTTCTCCTCCACCTCTACTACCACATAAAAAAAATAAGCAGTCCTCTGAGTTGTCATCCAAATCACACTTGCTTTCTCCCAGCTCTCAAGTCTGCACCTGCCCTGCACAGTTTGGTGTAACAGAGATGGTTGAGTCTGCAGAGCTGTTCAGTCATACTATAGCCTGGGAATCAGAGGTCTGCTCCCAAGCTACAGTGAGTACTGACTAGGAAATGGTCTGCAGTGATGCCCAGAAGCTTTGTGACTCAGATTCAGGCCCTGATAACCAAGTTTATAAGCATAATATAGACCTTCATTCACAAACTGTAACACCTGTTGGTCTAGACAATGAGGAACATACTGATGATGATGAGACGCAGATACCAGATTGGGATAACAAGTTAAAAATTCGGTCAGGGCAGGAAGATGCTAGGTCTGAGGGCGAGGGAGGTGCAAACACAATGTTTGATGATGAAGTTCTAGATCCCACTTACTGTCAACCCACAGTCAGGCACTTGAGGAGGTCAACAGAGGTGGTGGAGGAGGATACAACTGACAACGAAGTTACCTTGCACCTTCCTGGACAGAGTCGGAGTACTGGTAGCACGGTTCAACTTCATCCTCAGACAAAACTTTGCCTCTGAGCACAAGTCGGCGTGGCTCTGCAGGTCGCCTGTCCTCTAAGCCTTGCCTAGCCTGGTCTTTTTTTGACCTTGCAAAGGATCTCCCAAATCATGTGATCTGTAAAATTTGTCGGCAATCTATAAGTAGAGGCAAAAACTTACCAGTTTGACAACTTCTTCCATGAATCGTTACATGAATACCAAGCTTAATTCCCAGTGGGAAGCTCACTGTGCTGCAATGCAGCCTAGCGTAGCGGGCCAACCACCGCCTGCCCCTTGCAGTGCATCCGCGCACTCTTCATCTTCTATGAATGTGGGGACAGCTGTCACACCTGGTTTTCCACGCACACCTTCCACCACTGTAACCGCAACAGGCAGTTTGCTTGGTAAGTCCTCAGTTGGTTTGGAAGGAGAAACAAGTGCGGGTGTACAGCTCTCTCAGACATCGATAGCACCAACGTTGGATGAAGGTAACATCATGTCTACGCCTGCACTTTCCTCACAAACCTGCATTTTTTCAGGGACACACTACACACCACCGTCTACACACAGCAGCCAGATCTCTGTCCCTCAGATATGGACAAAAAAAAGGCCATTGCCTCCGACCCATGACAAAGCTAAGAGGTTGACTTTATCCCTCTGTAAGTTCTTGGCTACCGAAATGCTGCCTTCCGCCTGGTGGACACACAGGATTTTTGAGACCTTATGTCCATCACTATGCCCCAGTACCAGATGCCCAGTCGCCACTACTTCTCTAAGAAAGGTGTGCCTGCGCTACACCAGCATGTCGCACACAACATCACCACTTCTTTGACAAACTCTGTGTGAACGGGTGCATTTCACCACCGATACTTGGACCAGTAAGCATGGACAGGGGCGTTACTTGTCGCTGACTGGGCACTGGGTAACTATGGTGATAGATGGAGAAGGGTCTGCTGAACAAGTCTTGCCATCCCCATGACTTGTGCATCAATCCTCTGTATGTAGAAGTTCCACCAATGCTTCTGCCTCCTCAACCTCGTCTGGGTCCTCCACCCCCACCCCAAGCCTGCCTGGTCAGGCCACCAGCGTTGTAAGTGCGCACAAGGAATCACGCACACCTCCTTAATATGCTGGCAGCAGAGCAAAACGGCTTCAGGCGGTCTTTAGCTTGAAATGTCTTGGAAATAAGAGTCACACAGCGGCTGAGTTGTGGGCAGCTCTGCAGTCCGAGTTTCATAAATGATTGTCTGCACTCAACCTGCAGCCAGGTAAGGCTGTGTGCGACAATGCTGCAAACCTGGGTGCGGCCCTTCGCCTTGGAAAGGTGACACACATGCCTTGTATGGCTCTTGTGTTCAACCTTGTTGTCCAGCAATTTTTTACACACTATCCCAGCCTAGATGGCCTTCTGCACAGGGCACGAAAACTGTCTGTTCACTTCCGCCGTTCAACCGCCGCAGCTGACTGACTTGCTTCGCTCCAGAAGTCTTTCGGCCTGCCGGTTCATCGCCTGCTATACTAATTTAGTGTCCCATTTGTGCCAAGCAAGTCCCACCATCTCTGAATTCAACCCTCATGCACATTTTGCTATGCTGTTTTTTGTAGCAAATAAAGCTGAAAATTAGTGGCATTAAAAAAGTGTCTGCTATACAAATTTTGTGTCCCACTTGTGCCAAGCAAGTCCCAGCAACTCTGCATTCTACCCTCATGCACATTTTGCTTTGCTATTTTTATAGCAAAAAGTGCTGAAAATTAGTGGCATCCACAAAGTGTCTGCTATACTAATTTAGTGTCCCACTTGTGCCAAGCAAGTCCCAGCACCTCGGCATTCTACCCTCATGCACATTTTGCTACGCTATTTTATATAGCAAACAGTGCTGACAATTAGTGGCATCCACAAGTTGTCTGCTATACTAATTTAGTGTCCCACTTGTGCCAAGCAAGTCCCAGCACCTCTGCATTCTACCCTCATGCACATTTTGCTACGCTATTTTTATAGCAAACAGTGCTGAAAATTAGTGGCATCCACAAAGTGTCTGCTATACTAATGTTGTGTCCCACTTGTGCCAAGCAAGTCCCACTACCTCTGCATTCTACCCTCATGGACATTTTGCTACGCTATTTTTTACAGCAAACAGTGCTGAAAATTAGTGGCATCCACAAATTGTCTGCTATACTAATTTAGTGTCCCACTGGTGCCAAGCATGTCCCAGCACCTTTGAATTCTACCCTCATGCACATTTTGCTACGCTATTGTTATAGCAAAAAGTGCTGAAACTTAGTGGCATCCACAAAGTGTCTGCTATACTAAATTAGTGTCCCACTTGTGCCAAGCAAGTCCCACCACCTCTGCATTCTACCCTCATGCACATTTTGCTATCCTATTTTTATAGCAAACAGTGCTGAACATAAGTGGCATCCAAAAAGTGTCTGCTATACTAAATTAGTGTCCCACTTGTGCCAAGCAAGTCCCACCACCTCTGCATTCTACCCTCATGCACATTTTGCTATCCTATTTTTATAGCAAACAGTGCTGAACATAAGTGGCATCCAAAAAGTGTCTGCTATACTAAATTAGTGTCCCACTTGTGCCAAGCAAGTCCCACCACCTCTGAATTCCACCCTCATGCACATTTTTCTATGCTCTTTTTTTATAGCAAACAAAGCTGAAAATTAGTGGCATCCACAAAATGTCTGCTATACTAATTTTGTGTCCCATTTGTGCCAAGCAAGTCCCAGCACCTCTGAATTCCACCCTCATGCACATTTTTCTATGCTCTTTTTTTATAGCAAACAAAGCTGAAAATTAGTGGCATGCAGAAAATGTCTGCTATACTAATTTTGTGTCCCATTTGTGCCAAGCAAGTCCCAGCACTCCTACATTCTACCCTCATGCACATTTTGCTACGCTATTTTTTATAGCAAACAGTGCTGAAAATTAGTGGCATCCACAAATTGTCTGCTATACTAATTTAGAGTCCCACTGGTGCCAAGCAAGTCCCAAGCACCTCTGCATTCTTCCCTCATGCACATTTTGCTCCGCTATTTTTTATAGCAAACAGTGCTGAAAATTAGTGGCATCCACAAATTGTCTGCTATACTAATTTTGTGTCCCACTTGTGCCAAGCAAGTTCCACCACCTCTGCATTCTACCCTGATGCACATTTTGCTACGCTATTTTTTATAGCAAACAGTGCTGAAAATTAGTGGCATCCACAAATTGTCTACTATACTAATTTAGTGTCCCACTTGTGTCAAGCAAGTCCCAGCACCTTTGAATTCTACCCTCATGCACATTTTGGTACGCTATTGTTATAGCAAAAAGTGCTGAAACTTAGTGGCATCCAAAAAGTGTCTGCTATACTAATTTAGTGTCCCACTGGTGCCAAGCAAGTCCCACCACCTCTGCATTCAACCCTCATGCACATTTTGCTATGCTATTTTTATAGCAAACAATGCTTAAAATTAGTGGCATCAAAAAAGTGTCTGCTATACTAATTTTGTGTCCCACTTGTGCCAAGCAAGTCCCACCATCTCTGAATTCAACCCTCATGCACATTTTGCTATGCTGTTTTTTGTAGCAAATAAAGCTGAAAATTAGTGGCATTAAAAAAGTGTCTGCTATACAAATTTTGTGTCCCACTTGTGCCAAGCAAGTCCCAGCAACTCTGCATTCTACCCTCATGCACATTTTGCTTTGCTATTTTTATAGCAAAAAGTGCTGAAAATTAGTGGCATCCACAAAGTGTCTGCTATACTAATTTAGTGTCCCACTTGTGCCAAGCAAGTCCCAGCACCTCGGCATTCTACCCTCATGCACATTTTGCTACGCTATTTTATATAGCAAACAGTGCTGACAATTAGTGGCATCCACAAGTTGTCTGCTATACTAATTTAGTGTCCCACTTGTGCCAAGCAAGTCCCAGCACCTCTGCATTCTACCCTCATGCACATTTTGCTACGCTATTTTTATAGCAAACAGTGCTGAAAATTAGTGGCATCCACAAAGTGTCTGCTATACTAATGTTGTGTCCCACTTGTGCCAAGCAAGTCCCACTACCTCTGCATTCTACCCTCATGGACATTTTGCTACGCTATTTTTTACAGCAAACAGTGCTGAAAATTAGTGGCATCCACAAATTGTCTGCTATACTAATTTAGTGTCCCACTGGTGCCAAGCATGTCCCAGCACCTTTGAATTCTACCCTCATGCACATTTTGCTACGCTATTGTTATAGCAAAAAGTGCTGAAACTTAGTGGCATCCACAAAGTGTCTGCTATACTAAATTAGTGTCCCACTTGTGCCAAGCAAGTCCCACCACCTCTGCATTCTACCCTCATGCACATTTTGCTATCCTATTTTTATAGCAAACAGTGCTGAACATAAGTGGCATCCAAAAAGTGTCTGCTATACTAAATTAGTGTCCCACTTGTGCCAAGCAAGTCCCACCACCTCTGCATTCTACCCTCATGCACATTTTGCTATCCTATTTTTATAGCAAACAGTGCTGAACATAAGTGGCATCCAAAAAGTGTCTGCTATACTAAATTAGTGTCCCACTTGTGCCAAGCAAGTCCCACCACCTCTGAATTCCACCCTCATGCACATTTTTCTATGCTCTTTTTTTATAGCAAACAAAGCTGAAAATTAGTGGCATCCACAAAATGTCTGCTATACTAATTTTGTGTCCCATTTGTGCCAAGCAAGTCCCAGCACCTCTGAATTCCACCCTCATGCACATTTTTCTATGCTCTTTTTTTATAGCAAACAAAGCTGAAAATTAGTGGCATGCAGAAAATGTCTGCTATACTAATTTTGTGTCCCATTTGTGCCAAGCAAGTCCCAGCACTCCTACATTCTACCCTCATGCACATTTTGCTACGCTATTTTTTATAGCAAACAGTGCTGAAAATTAGTGGCATCCACAAATTGTCTGCTATACTAATTTAGAGTCCCACTGGTGCCAAGCAAGTCCCAAGCACCTCTGCATTCTTCCCTCATGCACATTTTGCTCCGCTATTTTTTATAGCAAACAGTGCTGAAAATTAGTGGCATCCACAAATTGTCTGCTATACTAATTTTGTGTCCCACTTGTGCCAAGCAAGTTCCACCACCTCTGCATTCTACCCTGATGCACATTTTGCTACGCTATTTTTTATAGCAAACAGTGCTGAAAATTAGTGGCATCCACAAATTGTCTACTATACTAATTTAGTGTCCCACTTGTGTCAAGCAAGTCCCAGCACCTTTGAATTCTACCCTCATGCACATTTTGGTACGCTATTGTTATAGCAAAAAGTGCTGAAACTTAGTGGCATCCAAAAAGTGTCTGCTATACTAATTTAGTGTCCCACTGGTGCCAAGCAAGTCCCACCACCTCTGCATTCAACCCTCATGCACATTTTGCTATGCTATTTTTATAGCAAACAATGCTTAAAATTAGTGGCATCAAAAAAGTGTCTGCTATACTAATTTTGTGTCCCACTTGTGACAAGCAAGTCCCAGCACCTCTGCATTCTACCCTCATGCACATTTTGCAATGCTATTTTTATAGCAAAAAGTGCTGAAAATTAGTGGCATCCACAAAGTGTCTGCTATACTAATTTTGTGTCCCACTTGTGCCAAGCAAGTCCCACCACCTCTGCATTCTAACTTCATGCACATTTTGCTATGCTATTTTTATAGCAAACAATGCTGAAAATTAGTGGCATCCACAAAGTGTCTGCTATACTAATTTAGTGTCCCACTTGTGACAAGCAAGTCCCAGCACCTCTGCATTCTACCCTCATGCACATTTTGCAACGCTATTTTTATAGCAAACAGTGCTGAAAATTAGTGGCATCCATAAATTGTCTGCTATACTAATTTAATGTCCCACTGGTGCCAAGCAAGTTGCAGCACCTTTGAATTCTACCCTCATGCACATTTTGCTACGCTATTGCTATAGCAAAAAGTGCTGAAACTTAGTGGCATCCACAAAGCGTCTGCTATACAAATTTAGTGTCCCACTGGTGCCAAGCAAGTCCCAGCACCTCTGCATTCTATCCTCATGCACATTTTGCTACGCTATTCTTATAGCAAACAGTGCTGAACATAAGTGGCATCCAAAAAGTGTCTGCTATACAAATTTTGTGTCCCACTTGTGCCAAGCAAGTCCCAGCACCTCTGCATTCTATCCAGATGCACATTTTGCTTTGCTATTTTTGTAGCAAATAGTGCTGAAAATTAATGGCATCCAAAAAGTGTCTGCCATACTAGTTTAGAGTCTCACTAGTGCCAAGCAAGTCCCACCACCTCTGCATTCAACCCTCATGCACATTTTGCTATGCTATTTTTATAGCAAACAAAGCTGAGAATTAGTGGCATCCACAAAATGTCTGCTATACTAATTTAGTGTCCCACTTGTGCCAAGCAAGTCCCAGCACCTCTGCATTCTACCCTCATGCACATTTTGCTACGCTATTTTTATAGCAAACAGTGCTGAAAATTAGTAAAAACCACAAAATGTCTGCTATACTAATTTTGTGTCCCACTTGTGCCAAGCAAGTCCCAGCACCTCTGCATTCTACCCCCATGCACATTTTTGCTACACTATTTTTATAGCAAACAGTGCTGAAAATTAGTGGCATCCACAAAGTTTCTGCCATACTAATTTAGTGTCCCACTGGTGCCAAGCAAGTCCCAGCACCTCTGCATTTACCCTCATGCACATTTTGCTATGCTATTTTTATAGCAAACAGTGCTGAACATAAGTGGCATCCAAAAAGTGTCTGCTATACTAATTTTGTGTCCCACTTGTGCCAAGCAAGTCCCACCACCTCTGCATTCTATTCTCATGCACATTTTGCTATGCTATTTTTATAGCAAACAAAGCTGAAAATTAGTGGCATCCACAAAATGTCTGCTATACTAATTTAGTGTCCCACTTGTGCCAAGCAAGTCCCAGCACCTCTGCATTCTACCCTCATGCACATTTTGCTACGCTATTTTTATAGCAAACAGTGCTGAAAATTAGTGGCATCCACAAAGTTTCTGCCATACTAATTTAGTGTCCCACTGGTGCCAAGCAAGTCCCACCACCTCTGCATTCTACCTTCATGCACATTTTGCTATGCTATTTTTATAGCAAACAGTGATGAAAATTAGTGACATCCACAAGATGTCTGCTATACTAATTTTGTGTCCCACTTGTGCCAAGCAAGTCCCATCACCTCTTCATTCTACCCCCATGCACATTTTGCTACGCTATTTTTATAGTAAAAAGTGCTGAAAATTAGTGGCATCTACAAAGTTTCTGCCATACTAATTTAGTGTCCCACTGGTGCCAAGCAAGTCCCACCACCTCTGCATTCTACCCTCATGCACATGTTGCTATGCTGTTCATATAGCAAACAGTGCTGAACATAAGTGGCATCCAAAAAGTGTCTGCTATACTAATTTTGTGTCTCACTTTTTCCAAGCAAGTCCCAGCACCTCTGTATTTTACCCTCATGCACATTTTGCTGCGCTATTCTTATAGCAAACAGTGCTGAACATAAGTGGCATCCAAAAAGTGTCTGCTATAATAATTTTGTGTCCCACTTGTGCCAGGCAAGTCCCACCACCTCTGCTTTTTTCCTTCCTGCACATTTGCTACACTATTTTTATGGCAAATAGTGCTGCCTGTTTTAGGGCCATAGTTGCATTGTCAGGGATAGTCAGTGTTGGCTCTTCAGCTGTCAATAAAGCTAGACCACATCTGCAATCTACACCACCTCTCAATTTTTGCTACCACATTTTAAGTGACTAATCTTGTCGCTAACAAAATGAGTGGCAAAAGGACAGATGCTGGTGGAAAGGGGAACAGGCGTGTTGGAAAAGGAAAAAATGTTTGTGTCCGTGGGGAAGGTGGCAAAGCTACATTAACATCTGCTGAAGATAAGCCATCTTCCAACAAAAGTAAGATGTCTACTACTTTCCGTGGACAATCCGATGTGCTCCCTTTATTACGGACACGAACAACTGTAAGAAAGGTAGATGATGAACAAAAAAAGAACAAGCTTGAATGGATCTCAAGTGCTCCAACAAGTGCCTTCTCCTCCACCTCTACTACCACATAAAAAAAATAAGCAGTCCTCTGAGTTGTCATCCAAATCACACTTGCTTTCTCCCAGCTCTCAAGTCTGCACCTGCCCTGCACAGTTTGGTGTAAGAGAGATGGTTGAGTCTGCAGAGCTGTTCAGTCATACTATAGCCTGGGAATCAGAGGTCTGCTCCCAAGCTACAGTGAGTACTGACTAGGAAATGGTCTGCAGTGATGCCCAGAAGCTTTGTGACTCAGATTCAGGCCCTGATAACCAAGTTTATAAGCATAATATAGACCTTCATTCACAAACTGTAACACCTGTTGGTCTAGACAATGAGGAACATACTGATGATGATGAGACGCAGATACCAGATTGGGATAACAAGTTAAAAATTCGGTCAGGGCAGGAAGATGCTAGGTCTGAGGGCGAGGGAAGTGCAAACACAATGTTTGATGATGAAGTTCTAGATCCCACTTACTGTCAACCCACAGTCAGGCACTTGAGGAGGTCAACAGAGGTGGTGGAGGAGGATACAACTGACAACGAAGTTACCTTGCACCTTCCTGGACAGAGTCGGAGTACTGGTAGCACGGTTCAACTTCATCCTCAGACAAAACTTTGCCTCTGAGCACAAGTCGGCGTGGCTCTGCAGGTCGCCTGTCCTCTAAGCCTTGCCTAGCCTGGTCTTTTTTTGACCTTGCAAAGGATCTCCCAAATCATGTGATCTGTAAAATTTGTCGGCAATCTATAAGTAGAGGCAAAAACTTACCAGTTTGACAACTTCTTCCATGAATCGTTACATGAATACCAAGCTTAATTCCCAGTGGGAAGCTCACTGTGCTGCAATGCAGCCTAGCGTAGCGGGCCAACCACCGCCTGCCCCTTGCAGTGCATCCGCGCACTCTTCATCTTCTATGAATGTGGGGACAGCTGTCACACCTGGTTTTCCACGCACACCTTCCACCACTGTAACCGCAACAGGCAGTTTGCTTGGTAAGTCCTCAGTTGGTTTGGAAGGAGAAACAAGTGCGGGTGTACAGCTCTCTCAGACATCGATAGCACCAACGTTGGATGAAGGTAACATCATGTCTACGCCTGCACTTTCCTCACAAACCTGCATTTTTTCAGGGACACACTACACACCACCGTCTACACACAGCAGCCAGATCTCTGTCCCTCAGATATGGACAAAAAAAAGGCCATTGCCTCCGACCCATGACAAAGCTAAGAGGTTGACTTTATCCCTCTGTAAGTTCTTGGCTACCAAAATGCTGCCTTCCGCCTGGTGGACACACAGGATTTTTGAGACCTTATGTCCATCACTATGCCCCAGTACCAGATGCCCAGTCGCCACTACTTCTCTAAGAAAGGTGTGCCTGCGCTACACCAGCATGTCGCACACAACATCACCACTTCTTTGACAAACTCTGTGTGAACGGGTGCATTTCACCACCGATACTTGGACCAGTAAGCATGGACAGGGGCGTTACTTGTCGCTGACTGGGCACTGGGTAACTATGGTGATAGATGGAGAAGGGTCTGCTGAACAAGTCTTGCCATCCCCATGACTTGTGCATCAATCCTCTGTATGTAGAAGTTCCACCAATGCTTCTGCCTCCTCAACCTCGTCTGGGTCCTCCACCCCCACCCCAAGCCTGCCTGGTCAGGCCACCAGCGTTGTAAGTGCGCACAAGGAATCACGCACACCTCCTTAATATGCTGGCAGCAGAGCAAAACGGCTTCAGGCGGTCTTTAGCTTGAAATGTCTTGGAAATAAGAGTCACACAGCGGCTGAGTTGTGGGCAGCTCTGCAGTCCGAGTTTCATAAATGATTGTCTGCACTCAACCTGCAGCCAGGTAAGGCTGTGTGCGACAATGCTGCAAACCTGGGTGCGGCCCTTCGCCTTGGAAAGGTGACACACATGCCTTGTATGGCTCTTGTGTTCAACCTTGTTGTCCAGCAATTTTTAACACACTATCCCAGCCTAGATGGCCTTCTGCACAGGGCACGAAAACTGTCTGTTCACTTCCGCCGTTCAACCGCCGCAGCTGACTGACTTGCTTCGCTCCAGAAGTCTTTCGGCCTGCCGGTTCATCGCCTGAAATGCGATGTGCCGACACGCTGGAATTTGACTCTCCACATGTTACAGCGACTGTGGCAGCACCGCCGAGCACTGGTGCAATACGTCATGACGTATAGCCTGGGCCAACGAAATGCAGAGGTGGGGCAGATCACCCTGATGGAGTGGTCTCAGATCAAGGACCTATGCACCCTTCTGCACAGTTTCGACTTGGCGACGAATATGTTTAGCGCTGACAATGCCATTATCAGCATGACAATTCCAGTCATTTTCATGCTGGAGCACACGCTAAACACTATTCGGAGTCAGTGGGTGGTTTAACAGGAAGGGGAGGAAGAACAGGAGGATTCATATGCACAAGGGATAACAACGTCTACAAGGTCCAGACGTTTATCATCACCAAGGCGGCAGGCATGGGACGATGAGGGAGAGGTATTATCAAGGGCGCATGGTAGCAGGCAAAATGTTGGGGAAGGTACAGGAGAACATAAAGAAATGGAGGACGAACTGTCCATGGACATGGAAGACTCAGCAGATGAGGGAGACCTTGGTCAAATTTCAGTTGAAAGAGGTTGGGGGAGATGTCAGAGGAAGAAAGAATGGTTAGCACCTCTATGCCACAAACACAGCAAGGACTTGGTCCGCATGGATACGCAAGACACATGAGCACCTTCTTGCTGCACTACCTACACCATGACCGTCGGATTGTCAAAATTAGAAGTGATGATGACTACTGGGTTGCCACACTATTAGATCCCTGGTACAAGTCCAAATTTTGTGAAATAATTCCAGCCATAGAAAGGGACGCACGTATGCAGGAGTATCAGCAGAAGCTGTTACTCAATCTTAGTTCGGCTTTTCCACCAAACACCAGTGGTGCACGGAGTGAATCTCCCAGTTGTAACTTGGCAAACATGGGACAGTCTCATCATCAACAGTCTAACCGTATCAGCAGCACCGTATCTGTTGCTGGTAACAGCAATTTTATTGAATCGTTTTATAATTTATTTAGACCATTCTTTGCAAGGCCAATAGAGAAAAGAAGTCTGACACATAGTCAACGGCGCAGAGGATGATACAGGAGTATCTCCAAATGAACATTGATGCCATGACTTTGCATCTGGAGCCTTGCTCATATTGGGCTTCAAATCTTGAAAAATGGCCTGAGCTCTCCTCTTACGCCTTGGAGATCTTGTCGTGTCCAGCTGCCAGCGTTGTCTCAGAACATGTCTTCAGTGCTGCTGGGTGTGTGCTGACAGATAAGCGCACGCGTCTGTCCAGTGACAATGTGGACAGACTAACGTTCATCAAGATGAACAAGTCATGGATCCGCAAGGACTTTACTACCCCTGTGTCATCCTGGGGAGAGTAAAGGCTTGTGGATTTGGAATGTGCTTGATGAAAATGTACCTGTCCAGTTTGCAACTGGGGCACAAGTGCTGCCACTGAAGGGGTGTCTGTGTGGCCCAATTTTTGAAATAAAAAGGGAGACTCTGCTTGGAGTAACCCTTGCTGTGTTTTTAAAAATGATCCAAGATGAACAGATCTGGGATCAGCAAAGACTTTGCTAGACCTTCCCTGGTGTCATCCTGGGGACAGTTAAGGCTGGCGTATTTTTGAATGTGCTTGATGCAAATCAACACATCCAGTTTGCACTGGGGCACAAGTGATGCCACTGAAGGGGTGTCTGTGTGGCCCAATTTTTGGAAAAAAGGGAGACTCTGCTTTGAGTCCGCTTGCTGTTGTTTTTAAAAATGAGCCAAGATGACCAAGTCTTGGTTCAGCAAAGACTTTGCTACCTACCCCGATGTCATCCTGGGGACAGTTAAGGCTGGCATATTTTGGAATGTGCTTGATGCAAATCTACCTGTCAAGTTTGCAACTGGGGCACAAGTGATGCCACTAAAGGGGTGTCTGTGTGGCCAAATTTTGGAAAAAAAGGGAGACTCTGAGTCTCCTTGCTGTGTTTTACATGTTTTTAGAAGGGCATGCTATGCCTATATCTGGGTCTCCTCTTCTTTTTCCTCGTCTAGCTGTTTAGTTTTCGCATGGGTATTTGTCCTTGTCACTTTCCCATGTGTTGTCTTGGGAGTTGTTTGTCACCTTTTGGACACCTTTGAGGGTGTTTCACAGGTGTTTTTAGGTGTTTGTGATTGCCTCCCATTGTTTTCAAAGGGGTTCGAGAGGTTCGTCGAATGGTTTGTCGTACGGGGAACTGAACTCGAACCGAACCGAACTCGAACTCTAGGGCTGTGGCTCATCTCTAATAAGGGATCGCAGGTTAGAGAAGTTAGTGAGGGATAATTCCAAATCGAGCCATGGGAGTGTGTGAATGTTTAGTATCCAATTTATACTCTGTTTGATGATATTTGTCTTATAGTAACATGTTATGTTGTTTAAGCTGAACCCACCTCTTCTTTTGTGTTTTGTCAATGTATTCTTGGCAATTCTCGGCTTTTTTCTTGTCCTAGAGGAACTCATTCAAAAGACTTTGTAATTTGTATAGATAATTTAATTGGGTTAACAGTGGGATCGCTCTAACGTAGTATAAAATCTTACGTAATATAATCATGTTGAATGCCAGAATTTCTCCCAACCAACTTATATTGTTCTTGGGCACTTCTGTAATTTTTCTCTGAGTAATCTTGACAAGGTCCACCATATTTGTTTCCACTAAAGAATCTAAGTTATCGGTAATTTTGATCCCTAAATACGCAAATGAATTTTATTCCCAAGTAAAAGAGGAAACTTTTTAAATTAGACTATTAATACTAATTTTAAGGAAAAGGGGAAGAATTTTAGATTTATTGTTTAATTTATAATAGGAGGCCTTTGAATAGTCATTCAGAATTTTTTGGGCTTCTATGATAGAGTTTAGGGGGTCCGAGAGGGAAAGAATAATGTCATTCGCAAAAAGTGCAATTTTATGATGGCGGTTACTTGTTTTTATACCTAAAATGTTGAGATTGTTTCTGATTAATTCTGCAAGGGGTTCTATAGCCGGGACAAAAAGGAGAGGAGAAAGGGTACCATTTGTAATTGGGAAGGGGATTGATAAGTGATTATTTGTGTATATTTTTGCGTTGGGATTAGAATAGAGGGCCAAAATGGTTTAACAATTTCTTTGTCAAAATTTATATTAAGCCAATTCCAAATATTTCCAATTGATTTGATCAGAAGCCTTCTCTGCGTCCAATGCCAACAGCAGAGAAGGGATTTTTCTACTGTTGATATGGGAGGCTAGATTTATTACTCTCCTTGTACCAGCAGAAGTCTGTCGGTTTTCCATGAATCCCATCTGGTCATTATTGAAAAAATCAGGCAGTATTTTTTTAACCTGTCCGCGATCATCTTAGCATGAATTTTTACATCGGTGTTTATCAACGATATAGGCCTGTAGTTGATTACGAGGTCTTCATTTCCCTTTGATTTTGGGATCATAATAATTATGGCTTCTAGCATTTCTTTGGGAAATGTTCCTCAGCAGCTTTATTAAAAATCTTGACCAGATGGGGAAGAGGACAAGGGGAAAAACTTTAATGTATATTGGTAAACCCATCTGGCCCTGGGGACTTTTTGGCTTTTAAGTTTGATATCTCTAATAATTTCTGCATCCATAAATGGAGAGTTAAGAGAGTCTATTTGTTGTTTTGAAATTTTGGGGAGTTGCATTCCATCTAGGAAACTATTAATGGTCGTGTCATCTGGTTGAGAAGTTGATGGGTCATTTTTTAGGTTATATAGTTTGATGTAATAGTTGGCGAAAATTTCAGCGATTTCCTTTTGATGTTATGCAATGGAGCCGAGGGGTTTAAAAGTATACATATTTGGTATCTCTGCATCAGAAAGAACCCGATTTATAAAACTGTCAAACTAGTTAACCCTTTCAGTAAATTTGGTAAAAGTGAATAAATAAAAAGCATAGCAAAACTATGTCTTGTCATGATACAGTTAACAAAAAAGTGGAATAAAACGCAATGAAAAATTCTTAAATAAAGAAAAAGTTACCACTTAAAATATAATCTTGTTCTGCAACAAATAAGCCACCAAATAGCTCGGTCAGCAATAAATATACAAAAGCTATGTAAAAAGTATTTTTTTCTGTAAAATAGTTTTTATTGTGTAAAAGCGACAAAAAATAAAAAAAAACTGTAGAAATGTGATATCGCTGTAATCGTGCTGATCTGATCAATAACGCTGTCATCACTTTTACACTGTGGAAAATGGCATAAAAAACAAACAAAAAACAATTCCTGAATCAATGTTTCTTTATGATTCTGCTTTACAAAAAGTAAAATAGAAAGTGATGAAAAAATATTATGTGGCCCAAAATGATATCAATAAAAACTGCAGCTCATCCTACAAAAAACAACCCCTCACATGACTGTTTCAGCTGGAAAAAAATAGCCTACAAAATTTGATGATGCAAAAACCTTTTTTTGTGGAAAAAGCATTTTTTTGCATGATAATGGCCAAATCTCAAAAAAAATTATATAAACCTGGTATCGCTGTAATCGTACTGACCGTAAGAATAAAGCTACCTATTCACTTATACCACAAGGTGAATGGCATAAAAATAAATAAATAAAGCCAAATTGTCAGGAAAGCCTGCTTAATTGGCCACAATGCCATTGGGCACAATGTACTGGGCATGACAAGGGAATATTTACTGTTAATTTGTTTATTCTGTCTCCCAAAGATCACAATATTATGCAGTTCATATTTATCCTGCGCTTTACTCTGAACACTTTCACCAGGGATTACATGTAACTCTCTGAAAAAGCTATTTAAACATAATTCCAAACTGAAAATTCAATGAAATTTAGCAAAGGGAGTCACTTTGAACACCTGTCTGGCCTGTGATCCAGCGGTGACCATCTTTTTTGCGTATTTTTAGGCAACCACAACAGTACAGTCATCAACACTTTTGTCCATCGTTGAAAAGATGGACAATGCTGAACAGAGGCCAAACAGAGTCCGGAGTAACACTGCTGCCTCCTTAGTCAATGAATCCATTAGGGGTTTCATCTGAATCCTGTCTTTCAGAGATGTAGATGGAAACCCCAATGTAAAGGCTCAGCATAGTGCACAGAATAAATGTGAACTTATCAAAAATGTTCTGTATCCAAATCACCACCAAATAGCATTCAACTCAACCCACAAAAACAGAAGTCCCCACTCAGGCCTGTAATCTGTTGATATAGGGGGCTTCCATGTTACTGGTAGCACAAAAGTTCTGGAAAAACAATATGGTGCCCCCAAAAAGAAATCCAGCAAAATCTGGTATCCAAAATCCAAATTCCGCCACTCCCTTCTGAGCCCCACAATTTGCGCCTGCCTAATTGGGCACAATGCCCGGTGGTCACAATATACGAGCACTACAGTGTACTGGGCATGACAAGAGCTTATTTGCAATTTTTAATTCTGCAATATTCACTGCATTTCACACCATGTGTATTTTCCAGAGACTAAATTGTCACTACACCCATAGATGAATTTCAAGAGGAGTGTAATTTCAAAAATGTGGTCACTTGAGGGGATTTCTGTTGTTCTGGCACTAAAAGGTGCTTTACGTGCTACGACATCGCTAACGATATATCGTAGCGGTCACGGTGTTTGTGTTGCACATCCGGCGTCGTTAGCAACATTGCAGCGTGTGACAGCTAGGAGCGATGATCAATGATCGCAAAAACGTCAAAAATCGTTGACACGTCGCTCCTTTTCATAATATCATTGGTGGTGCATGCCGCTGGTTGTTCGTCGTTCCTGCGGCACCACACATCGCTGTGTGTGACACCGCAGGAACGATGAACATCTCCTTACCTGCGTCCACCAGCAATGAGGAAGGAAGAAGGTGGGCGGCATGTTCCGGCTGCTCATCTCCGCCCCACCTCTTCTATTGGGCGGCCGTTTTGTGATGCCGCTGTGACGTCGCTGTGATGCCGAACGCACCTCCCCCTTCAAGGAGGGATTGTTCGACGGTCACAGCGACGTTGCTGAACAGGTATGTGCGTGTGACGTTGCCGTAGTGATATTGTTTGCTATGGCAGCAATCACCAAATGTCACACGAACGATGGGGGCAGGTCCTATCGCTCACAACATTGCTAGCAATCATTAGCGATGTCGCAGTGTATAAAGTACTCTTAAGAGTCTCTGAAAATGGAGTCCAAAAACTATTCTAGGAAAATCTGTGCTCCAAAAATCAAATGGCGCTCCTTTCCTCCCGAGCCTTAAGGTTCACCAAACAGTTCTATAAAGTCACATATCGGGCATTGCCACATTCAGTTGAAATTGTGTTTCACATTATGGGGCCTTTTTTTTAACTTGTTCTCCCTGTGAAAATTGTAAATCTGGGCTTCAAAAACATTTTAGTGTTAAAAATGTAATTATTTTTTCTTCACCACTTAATAGTGTAACATTTTGTGACACACCTGTGGTGTCAATATGCTTACTGCACCACTATGTAAATTAATTGAGGGGTGCAGCTTGTAAAATGGGGTCACTTGTGGGGGTTTTCTGCTGTTCTGGCACCTCAGGGGCTGTGCCAATGTGATAAGGCAACCACAAACCATTCCAACTAAATCTGAACACAAATATGGTGCTCCTTCTTTCTTCATTTTGCACTGTTCCTGAAAAGTGTTTTTTGACCACATATAGGATATTGGCATACTCAGGAGAAATTGCACAGCAAATTGTATGGTCTAAAATCTCCGGTGACCCTAATGAAAATGGAAAATTTGTGGTTAAACAACATTTTTGTAGTTAAAATTTAATTTTTCATTTTCACAGCTCAATTTTATAAACGTCTGTGAAGCACCTTGGCTTTAAAGATGCTCTCCAAACATCTACTTAAATTTCTTGAGGGTTCCAAAATGAGGTCACTTGTGGGGGAACTCCACTGTTTATGAACCTCAGGGACTCTGCCAATTTTATATGGCCCCTGCAACTCATTCCATCTAAATCTGAACTAAAATATGGCACTCCTTTCCTTTCCCTTCTTCACTTTGCAATGTGCCTCAGAAGTAGTTTTTGACCACACATGGGGTATTGGCATCCTGCGCAGAAATTGCACAACAAATTGTATGGTACATTTTCTCCTGTGGCCATAGTGACAATAAAAGATGTGAGGTTAAATTAATGTTTTTGTTGTCAAAATTTATTTTTTTTCATTTTTACTGCTCAACTCTGCAAAATTCTGTAAGCATATTTCAAGACGGTCAATAAATATTAGAACACTCCCATACACATAGGTTATTGTTCATGGAAAAATAATGATATATTTTCTCCAAATAAGAGAGTACAAGGTCCAGTTCACATGCAAATTAGTATTTTATTGTACAACAGCATAACAAAAAACACCACACCAATAAAAGAGATGCATACAGAAAGAAGTAAAATTGGGACCAGCAGCATACAAAAATGGCATCAACATTTCTCATCACCATCCAGGTTAAAGTGACATATGCTTAGAATATCAGTTCAAGCTACTCTAGATACAAACACCCACTCCAAATAAAGTGCGTATAGTGCCCAATTGCACATGTCTCACCAATGAGGTAGATAGGTTAATAGAATCCAGCACTGCTATAAAATAATCTGCTTGTCGCTCCTGAAAGTAACAGGACATTAACTACCACCTCCCGGTAGTACTACAATATGGTAATCGGAGCAGATGCACATATGCGGTAATACACGTGTACGAATCAGCATATAAGCTTGTCAATATATAATATACACAATACCGCACACCACGGTTATTAAGTATGGGTAAGCAAGTAATACCGCATATGAGGTGATACACGTGTATGGCAAAGCATATGGGCTGTCAGTATATAATACACGTAATACCGCACACCTCGATTATAAAGTATAAATAAAGAGGTAGATTTACCTAACCGGAGGATGTATAAAGTGCTGCAGTCCCAAACGACCCGACGCGCGTTTCGCACCCGGCTTCAACAGGGTCCCCTGTTGAAGCCGGGTGCGAAACGCGCGTCGGGTACGTGTATTATATACTGACAGCCTATATGCTTTGCCGTACACGTGTATCACCTCATATGCGGTATTACTTGTTTACCCATACTTAATAACCGTGGTGTGCGGTATTGTGTATATTATATATTGACAAGCTTATATGCTGATTCGTACACGTGTATTACCGCATATGTGCATCTGCTCCGATTACCATATTGTAGTACTACCGGGAGGTGGTAGTTAATGTCCTGTTACTTTCAGGAATGACAAGCAGATTATTTTATAGCAGTGCTGGATTCTATTAACCTATCTACCTCATTGGTGAGACATGTGCAATTGGGCACTATACGCACTTTATTTGGAGTGGGTGTTTGTATCTAGAGTAGCTTGAACTGATATTCTAAGCATATGTCACTTTAACCTGGATGGTGATGAGAAATTTTGATGCCATTTTTGTATGCTGCTGGTCCCAATTTTACTTCTTTCTGTATGCATCTCTTTTATTGGTGTGGTGTTTTTTGTTATGCTGTTGTACAATAAAATACTAATTTGCATGTGAACTGGACCTTGTACTCTCTTATTTGGAGAAAATATATCATTATTTTTCCATGAACAATAAAATTCTGTAAGCACCTGGGGGTTCAATATGCTCACCAAACATCTAGCTAATTCCATGAGGTATCTAGTTTCCAAAATAGGGTCACTTATGGGAGAGCTCTCCTGTTTAGGCACCTAAGGGGCTCTAAAAATGCAACATGGCGTCCACTAATGATTCCAGCTAATTTTGCGCTAAAAAATTCGAATGGTGCTTCTTTACTTCGGAGCCCTGCTGTGCGCCCAAACAGTAGATTTCCACCACATCTGGCGTACTCCGTAGAAATTGCACAACAAATTGAGTGGTGCTTTGTTCCTGTTACAAAATATATATATAGGTAACAAAGCAATATTTGTCAGCTCTTGTACTTCTACTCTTTTCTCTGCAGAAATGTATTTAGCAAATGGACTTATCTCTGTGAACTCTTTGAACTCTGAACTCCTGCCCCAGGAAAACCTTTCACAAAGGATCTCCTATACCTCCTCCGGACAATATGAGCTACAGGTACAGCTAGGTGCTGTCACGCTCTCCGGGTCCCCTGCCCTGCTCCCCGGCTCACCTGCCACGCTCCCCGGCTTCCCTGCTTCTTGCTCACCGCTCCCTGCCCTGGCTTCTGGCACCCGGGCAGCGCGCATGCGCATTAGGGCGCGCGCGCGGTCATTGACCCTTTCTTAAAGGGCCAGCGTCCACTGACAGGAAATTGAGCACACAGGTACAGGGTATAAAGGGGTTTAGTGTCCAAGTGGGCGGGGCCTGTTCTTCGTGTTTTCCAAGCTAGGAGTCAGGTCTCCTTGTGTCTCTGTGCCATACTTATCTATCTCTCTTCTAGAGCCGTTCCTGCCTCGCCATCCGGTCCTGCCGATTCCCGAACCCCGAACGCTGACTATCTGCCATCCTGTCAGTCCGTACCACCTCTGATCCCTGTGGTGACCCGTCCTCTCGCTCCATCGGTTCCGGACTCCGCCTGACAACATCTCGGCCTCCAAACCTGAGCTCCGTCACCCGGACTACCATCAGTGACTCCGTGGTCCCAGGGACTTCACCATTCTACTCTTGTACACGGACTGTCCTGCTACCCGTAGTGCTCCGGCTACCGGACCCCTTGCCTTCATCAAGGAGTTCAGCCCAGTGGATCCACCTCCTGGGTCTACCCGTCCACCTGGCCCTAACAGGTGCCACTGTGGATAGCTACAGAAGTTTATCCCAGGAATAAATCAACTCACCTCCTCCTGATCACAAGAGATAGCGGTACAGGTACCGTCAGGTGCCTTTGTAGATATTCTCAATATTTAACCCCAGGTACACCCCAGTGTGGCCTCAGATGGCTGAAACATCGGTGGGTGTGTGGTTACTGGGATTATACAGGGAGGACATAATTAGGGATGAGTGAATGTATTAGCCACTATTCGGTATCCGACGGAGAATGGGGTATTTGAGGTATTTGCTATCCGACAGCTAATATGGTATTTGCTACGATACTTTCATTTTCATTTCTGCCTTCCTGGCGCCTTTTTCCAGCCAATGAACACATCTGACATTGTTTGCCCTCACAGTAACGCTGCAGCCATGTTTTTTGTGGTGTTACTGTGATAGCCTTTGCCGCACAGCGTCATAGGGGCTATATAAGGCTGCTGCCATTTTGTGCACGCATTCATTCCTGAGCTGGTGGTGTAAATACACTGTACTGTGTGTGGGAGAGCATTTCTCCAGCCAACTAAGGGCTCATGCGCACATAACTGCTGAAAATTCTGCAGCGATTTGACAGCACTTGTGCGCAAATCGCTGCAGAAACAATGCATAATGGTTGCAGTTTTTTTGTTAAAAAAGCTGATTCCATGTGCTCTGGCTGCTTCCCACACCATAGACAGAGTGGGAGCTGCATCTATAGCGCACGGAATAATTGACATGCTCATTTTATGAACTTACGGATTTGGGTCAAAATTTTAGCACCCAAAATGCTGCGTTCATAAAAGCAACGTGAGCACGTATCATGCACAATCTTCATAGATTGTGCAGGGGATGAATGATGCATGCATTTATGCTGCAGTGCAATATGCAGCATAAATACATGCAATTACGCAGTGTGCGCACGAGCCCTAATATTAATCCTTCTAAGGGCTGAAGATATTTAGCATTAGCTGCTAACGGCTGTGTAAATCATAGAACCAGGTATAGGGAGAGTGCAGTGCTTTGTTTGATATCGCGTTCCTGCTGCAAAATCCAAAATAGTTCTTTTAAGGGCTGAAGATAGTGTGCATTAGCTACTTACAGCTGTGTAAATCGTAGAACCAGCTATAGGGTCAGTGTTAGGTTGGAAACACACTTATGCGTACAATGCTTTTTTTTAATTATTTAATGACTAGCAGAGCATGTGCAATGCGTGTGTGATCCGTGTGTGATCCTTTTTTTTCTCAGCAGCTGTCATCTGCCATTCAGCTCTGCTACATGGCCGCTGACAGTAGCCACAGACAGAGCCATGTAGCAGAGCTGAATAGCCGCTGACAGCAAACACAGACAGATCCGCGCGATCAGAATGAAGTCAGATGAACGTCATCCGACTTCATTGTCATCCCGCGGCTCTGTCTGTGTGGCATGGCCTGATTTTCAGCAAATCCCCTGAGTGACCGCAGTGAGCCACGGTATCAGCGGTGTCGTCACTGAGGTTACCCGCGGCCACAGCAGAAGTCCTCCCACTGAGATCTGTGGCCGCGGGTAACCTGAGTGACGTCATCGCTGATAGCGCGACTCACTTCAGTCGCGGCGGGGAGCTCACAGAGAGCGGTCGTGGTCTGTGACCACTCTCTGTTCGCTTCCGATGTAGCAGAGCTGACAGCGTCGAGGGACCTCTGTGGATTACGTCGGACATGGAAGGGTATTTGGGGTCTTGAATAAAGAGGTGAAATAGGTTGGTTTTTTTTGTTATTTATTTCAAATAAAGGATTTTTGGGTGTATGTCTTAATTTTCTTAATCTTACAGGTTAATCATGGAAGGTATCTCGGGGAGACGCCTGCCATGATTAATCTAGGACTTAGTAGCAGCTATGGGCTGCTGCCATTAACTCCTTGTAACCTCGATTGCCACCGCACCAGGGCAATTCAGGATGGCCGGGTACAGTCCCGGGACAGTCGCATCCAATGGATGCAGCTATTCCGGGTGGCTGCTGGCTGATATTGTTAGGGTGGGGGGCTCCCCATAACGTGGGGCTCCCCATCTTGAGAATACCAGCCTGCAGCCGTGTGGCTTTACCCTGGCTGGTATTAAAATTGGCGGGAACCGCACGCTGTTTTTTTTAAATTATTTATTTATTATTTTTACTGCATTATATAGACCTTCCCACCGGCAGCTGTGATTGGTTGCAGTGAGACAGCTGTCACTCATCGTGGGAGCGTGTCTGACTGAAACCAATCATAGGCGCCGGTGGTCGGGGAAAGCAGGGAATACGAGATTGAATAATGAGCGGCCGGCTTTTTCAAAAGAGGAGAAGCTGCTGGAGCAGTATGAACGCCGTGCAGCGCCGCGCCGGTGACCGGGGATCAATGAGTATGAGAGAGGGGGGGAGAGGGATAGACCGACATGGACAGAGAGAGAGAGAGACCGACAGAGAGAGAATAGAGGCCGAGAGGGAGAGACCGATTGACATTAATCGCCTGTTTCTCAAAACACTGGAAAGGAGTGAGGTCTCACAATGTCGGTCAATCTCTATGATTGACCAACATTGTGAGACTTCACTCATTTCCAGTGTTTTGAGAAACATGCGATTAATGTATTTAGAAAAACGAATGTCACTAGGATGGTTTGAGTGCCAGTCCGTGTGACATGCTTTTTTTCACGCTCCCATAGAGTTGCATTGGAGAGACTCGTGCATGCAACTCTACAAATAGCAGCCTGCTGCGATTTTTTTCTCAGTACAATTTGGACTGAGAAAACAATAACAGATGGGAACTGCCTCATTGTTTAACATGTGTCTGAGTGCAATGCGAGAATTTCTCGCATTGCACTACTGCGAGAAAATCGCAAGTGAGAAGCCGGCCTTAGTGCATTTGACTCGCCCACCCCAGGGCTATGGGACACCCGGTGCCGGGCCGGACTAGTCCGGTGGTAGTCAGTGGTGGCTGGGCCCGGCTCCGTGGCCCTGGTGGGTGTCAGTTGAATAAGTGGCTAGGTGTATAAAGTTTGTGTTCGTGACGCCACCTGTGGTATGCGGCTAGTCAGCCGCCGCTGCTGTGTGAAGCCTCCGGGATGATGTTATGGCAGCAATGGTAGTACTGCTCCCCACAGGTGGAGCAATGCCCGGGGCTCAGTTGGTGCTTGTGAATGTCTATGCAGCTGAAATAACAGAGACCACTTCAAGGGTGCAGTTCAAGTTCTTTACTCACACTTCTTGTCACAGCTGTAGGGACCCTTGGACTGCTGGGACCACTGTCAGGGACCTCCGCCGTTTCTGGGTGATTCTGAGAGTGAAAGCCGGTACCCTTCTCTTAAGTGTCTCTTTCTTCTGCTGTCTTCCTTAGCCTTGCCTTTGTTAGGGTGAACCTGGCGTGGCCTCCACTACAGCCTCCAGGCTGGGGGGTCACCTGTCGGCTGATTACCCCTTTTCTGGAAGTCTGCTATGGGTTCTGGCCCGGGGAGTCTACAACCTTCCCTGGGCCTCGGTTTTTACTGTTTGGAGATGATCTTTGCACTCCTCCAGTCTCTAGGGACCGTCCCCTGTCGCAGCTTGATCCCTCCACCGATGTTATTGTGGAACAGGCCACCGCAGCCTACAACTACCAGTGGCGCCTCTAGGCCCTCTCCGTGGTACCTCTAGGACTGCCCGTGGTACCTCTAGGACTACCCGTGGCCCTGGAATCCCTTCTGTTCTCCTACGTGGTGTCACCTGGACCCCTGGGTCCCAGGATCTTCACCAGGAAGCGTCTCCTCCTGTTTCTCTGCTCCTGTCTGACTTGGAGCTTTCATTCCTTCTTTCTTGTCTTTCTTTCCTCCTCCTTGCCTGCCTCCAGCAGGCCTCCTCCTCCCTCCTTTCTCTCGTTCTTCTTCTCCAACTACATGCTGGCTCCTCACTCTCTCACTCCCTGAGGTAACTAACTAAACTTGACCTTCCTCTCTGTGTCTGCTCTCAGATGGCTCCTCCCACCTCCCCAGTTGCTCTGTTCTACCCTATAGGAGCAGGGATGGGTCTTACGACCCCTCCCAGCATGCAGCATGGGAGGGCTGCCTGCCACTTTCCCTGGTCCCAGTGTGTTCCTAGCAATGGTTGTAGTGTGGATTTACCAGGGGACCGGAGTTCACTCTCTTCCTCTCCCAGAATGGGGCATCACACCGCTGGATGGGGTGCAATGACCTGTGGCGACGGAAGCCTCAGGGGCGCCACACTCCCCCACAGCAAATCCCAGCACGTCCTCGGGCTGAAAAACAACAAAAAACATGTGGAAGAACTGCAAAACATTTTTGTATGAGTAACATAAAACATTAGAACATTTCTTCCCTTTATGGGAGGCATAGGTACTTGAACGTTGCTAACTTCTTATAAAGAAACGATGTGTGCACTTCCAGTTCATTGCACGGTTTGGGCACATCCCCCTTAATTCTGGTAGGGGGCACAACAGGTGCAACTATATACATTTTCGGCCACAACAAGTCCAGTAGCCTGGCAGTTCGTTTCCTTTCAAACAACAATGGGACATAATCAACCAGCCACTAAGTCCAATGGCCTGGTTACATAAGACACATAAGACATCACATTTACCGGGGCCCACATTCCAGTTCAGTGGCCCGGTACACATAAACATGGGGGGGTGACATCTTCGAAAAGCATGTGGGGCAGTACATCAGGAAAGGGTGTCATCTTCGAAAAGAACATTGGGGTAGAACACAAGGGACTTCTTCAAAAAGAATGAGGGGCAAACAGGGGCTATATACAGTTCAGCTGCTTCTTACTTCTTTACATGTAGAGATTCTTCTCCGGCTCCCCACCTGGCAGCAGGTAGACAGCGGTCAGCACAGTCTGCGTCTGCTGGTCTTGGCGGGCCGCGCCTGGCATGGCGGCAGCCTGTACTGGAGTCGCTGCTGTGACCGATTCTTGACGGGCCGCACCTGGCGTGGCTGCGGCCTGGGCTTGGCGGGCCGCATCTGCGGCGTGGATTAACGTCGCCGCTGCGGCGGAATCTTGCTTGTCCGAGCGGGGTATCACTGCTGGGGCCTGAGCTGGACGGGCCTGGCTGGGCATCGCTGCTGCGGTGTGGATGGGCGTCGCTCCAGCGGCGAAATCTTGGCGGGCCGCACCTGGCGTGGCTGCGGCCCGGATCGGCGTCGCCGTGCCGGACATCTTTCCAGGGACCGCGGGCATGGCAGCGGGGGTTGGGGCACTCGCACCGGCAGGGGCATTAAATGACTCACCCCTCAGTAGCATCTCCGGTGTTCTGGCAGTCGCTGCTCCGCGCGTCGCTTGCCGGATCTGCTACATCACCTCCGCCTGCAGCCTTTCACACCACTGGTCCATCTCCCAGCCCCACCAGTCAGCGGAGTCTAGCTCTGGATCGCTGCGTGTGGACGCCATTCTCTCTGCGTCTCCTTCTGCACGATCTCCCAGCAGCAGGCTCGTCGCTTCTTCTAGTAGCAGACTTTTGATGTTGCTCAGCAGCAGGCTGGTAACTTCCCGCTCCTTCATCCGGTCAGCCATCCTCCCGACCTCAGCCTTCAGCTCAGCGGCGGTCACAGGCCTGATCCAGGTGAGCTCTTCCTGGCCTCCGCTTACAGGAACCATCTTCTCTATCTGCTGGTCTGGCATTTAGACTCTTTCTGCCAGCCGGCCAGCTTGTCTAGTCGCCATTTCTTCTTTTTCCGCCTTCCATGGCGGGCACCGCTTCGCGCTCTTTTCTTGGACAAGGGGGCGGGGCTTCTCTTCGCGCCCTTTCTTCTTGCACGCCCCCCTTCTTCCCGCGCTCAGTGTCTTCAATGGCGGCAGTTTCTCACAGGCTATTTCACGATTCTTCAGGCGCACAGTACCCGGTGTGACCGGGCACGAAATCCTGTTCGTGATGCCAAAATTGACTCGCCCACCCCAGGGCTATGGGACACCCGGTGCCGGGCCGGACTAGTCCGGTGGTAGTCAGTGGTGGCTGGGCCCGGCTCCGTGGCCCTGGTGGGTGTCAGTTGAATAAGTGGCTAGGTGTATAAAGTTTGTGTTCGTGACGCCACCTGTGGTATGCGGCTAGTCAGCCGCCGCTGCTGTGTGAAGCCTCCGGGATGATGTTATGGCAGTAATGGTGGTACTGCTCCCCACAGGTGGAGCAATGCCCGGGGCTCAATTGGTGCTTGTGAATGTCTATGCAGCTGAAATAACAGAGACCACTTCAAGGGTGCAGTTCAAGTTCTTTACTCACACTTCTTGTCACAGCTGTAGGGACCCTTGGACTGCTGGGACCACTGTCAGGGACCTCCGCCGTTTCTGGGTGATTCTGAGAGTGAAAGCCGGTACCCTTCTCTTAAGTGTCTCTTTCTTCTGCTGTCTTCCTTAGCCTTGTTAGGGTGAACCTGGCGTGGCCTCCACTACAGCCTCCAGGCTGGGGGGTCACCTGTCGGCTGATTACCCCTTTTCTGGAAGTCTGCTATGGGTTCTGGCCCGGGGAGTCCACAACCTTCCCTGGGCCTCGGTTTTTACTGTTTGGAGATGATATTTGCACTCCTCCAGTCTCTAGGGACCGTCCCCTGTCGCAGCTTGATCCCTCCACCGATGTTATTGTGGAACAGGCCACCGCAGCCTATAACTACCCGTGGCGCCTCTAGGCCCTCTCCGTGGTACCTCTAGGACTACCCGTGGCCCTGGAATCCCTTCTGTTCTCCTACGTGGTGTCACCTGGACCTCTGGGTCCCAGGATCTTCACCAGGAAGCGTCTCCTCCTGTTTCTCTGCTCCTGTCTGACTTGGAGCTTTCTTTCCTTCTTTCTTGTCTTTCTTTCCTCCTCCTTGCCTGCCTCCAGCAGGCCTCCTCCTCCCTCCTTTCTCTCGTTCTTCTTCTCCAACTACATGCTGGCTCCTCACTCTCTCACTCCCTGAGGTAACTAACTAAACTTGACCTTCCTCTCTGTGTCTGCTCTCAGATGGCTCCTCCCACCTCCCCAGTTGCTCTGTTCTACCCTATAGGAGCAGGGATGGGTCTTACGACCCCTCCCAGCATGCAGCATGGGAGGGCTGCCTGCCACTTTCCCTGGTCCCAGTGTGTTCCTAGCAATGGGTGTAGTGTGGATTTACCAGGGGACCGGAGTTCACTCTCTTCCTCTCCCAGAATGGGGCATCACACCGCTGGATGGGGTGCAATGACCTGTGGCTACGGAAGCCTCAGGGGCGCCACACATTTCTTTGTTAGTTGAGAGCCATTCCTGTTTTAAACCGCCCAAAAAAAATCCTCCTATTAGTGCTGCATATGGTCCGTTACTGCAGTGTGTCATATAGGGAAAGCTTATTCACAGGCAGGGAGAGATTTAAACCTGTCCTGACATCTGCTACTAATAATCAACAATCTCAGCACTGCTACATCCCTTGTGTCTGTTCTACTAGGGATAGGTATTCAAACTTCCTTTAAAAAGGTCCCCAAATTGTCAAAACAACGGCTTCAGGTGTGTAGTGCCTGTCAGCCACCATCTCAATTCATACTAGCTCATCTGCGGCCTTGTGTTGGCTTCATAGCGTACATAAACTCCATAGTACCCTAAAGCTACAAAAAATAGTGTGTTTAAAAAAAAATAAATGAAATTGCTGTCATACTCTGTAGTTTTGCCTCAAGCCAAATACCATAATATATAGCATCCTGGTCGTGGCTTAATATCTTGCAGAATAAGCCTGCTGCAATTAACACACAGTGTCAGTGTTCCAAAATTTTTATTAATACTCGGTGTCAGTAGCACTACTTGTGCCTGAAGGCCAGTACCTTCCTTGCAGCAACCTAGCATGATTTTGGGGGCTTCATATCTTACAGAACTTAGATAGTGTCTTGCTTTTACTAAAACACAGACTATAATAGGGTAAACCTGGCTCAACCGTGTATAAGAGGTGCTCTGAAGTAAAACAGTAACAGAATATAATAAGATAACTTCGGCATTCAAAGGTAATGGAGATTCAAAGACAAAAAGATTTGTGTATTTGTTTTATTGTGAGAATTTTTTTTTTTTGAAAATAACTTTCCTATATGTTACCAATGTTTCGGCCTTTACAAATGGCCTTAATCACGGTGATAGGAATCTGTATATGTATAAAAAAGTCACAATTAACAACAGTGTACAAAGTGATAGGGAATCTGTTATCAATAAATAATTCAAAAATCACAAAAGAAATGCTTGGTACAAAATGTAAACATCCATGTCAAGAGGTAACGGACGAGCATATTCGTACCTATCAGAAAAACAACTTAATATTCAGTGTTTTTTTAGACAAGAGTTGCTGGAAATATGTATCACAATTTCAATTATTCACTTATACCAGTGGACGACACTGTCTCCAACTATACTATATTAATGCACTACTATATCAGGTATGTTGTGCTCTTCTTTTTTTATTTTTTTGGATTTTTCTCATTTATTCCAAATGATTTTAATCATAAGAATCATCTATTACAGATCCCATATCTCCATATGTGCGTTGTCATAATACTGTCAATTAATATACATAATCCCGTACCTGATTATAGGTATGACTCATTTTAACAAATTGCCAGGGTTGAGACATTTGGTACACTTTTTTATAAAAAAATGTTTTTTTCCTCTTTTGTGCATAATCACACAACCTGATTCCAATTACTATATCAGTAGAAGGACATATTTCATCCCTCGAGTAAGAGACATACAATTGACATTAAGGTATGCCCACCCCATTTTTTCCATATGCCTGCTTTTGCTTATCATGAATACGCACTGAAATTACGGCTTATTTTTTAGGATACAATTGATTGTGGGCACAAAAATAGCTCATACTCCAGTGACATTTAATCTGGTGGACACACCTGTATATCTACATACATGCCAGTTTTTGAAGGTACCTTAACCCATAGGTACCATTTCATATTATCTCTCTCCTTCTTTCATATCAGTCCCTTCTCTGAAACAATTCTTCTTTTTTCTTTTTTTCTCCTTTTTTCACCCTATATCGCCCCCCTGTGGTCAGTGGAAATTGTTGTTATCATTGTTGATTTTTAATATGTCTTTTTCTCTTAGAAATTGTGATACATATTTCCAGCAACTCTTGTCTAGGATAACACTGAATATTAAGTTGTTTTGCTGATAGGTACGAATATGCTCGTCCTTTACCACTTAACATGGATGTATACATTTTGTACCAAGCATTTCTTTTGTGATTTTTGTATTATTTATTGATATTAGATTCCCTACCACTTTGAACACTGTGAATTGTGATTATTTTATACATATACAGATTCCTATCACCGTGATTAACGCCATTTGGAAAGGCCGAAACGTTGGCAACATATAGGAAAGTTATTTTCCAAAAAATATTTTTTTCTCACAATAAAACAAATACACAAATCTTTTTGTCTTTGAATCTTCATTACCTTTGAGTGCCGAAGATATCTTACTATGTCTTACTAAAACACAGTCTGAGTGCCAAAAACCAATACTAGAATAAAAGTGTTGTCAAACCCTGTTTTCTTTTGGGGGTGAAAGACATTCACAACATCTTTGTCGAGTCCTCCAAGTGATACTTTGTACAATAAAGGTACCTTGCGTTTTTTAGACTTACAGAAACAGCTATCATGGGAAACTATTACCACAAGTTTTACAACCTGGCATCAGTGTTGTTCCACTGCCTGTACAAAAGGTCACGTTACAGTATTCACCATCAAATAAACCAACCAAAAAAATGGGAAAAAGAGGGGGTAACGGCCGTGGATGAGGTGGTAGTGGTAGTGACAGTGGTGGTCACCCAAGCAGTGTGATCGAGCCAAAGAAAAAGTTTCCTGCTTTCTACCTCTGCCTTCCTATCCCAATTTTCTTCTCCACGTGGGAAAGTACTCTTGCGCCCTGAACATTGCGAACAGGTAACGAGTTGTCTAGCAGAAAATGCCTCCAGTTACTTGTCGAGTTGCAAATCCCAAGGGTCCACACAGACAGACTTGAGTAGCCAAGAGGCTGGCCCATCGAATCCTCAGCCTGGTCCTCCTTCCTCACAACATCAGTATTCTAAGGAAACGTATGACACCAAAGTAGGTTACTCTGAGGAACTGTTTATGGGACCCTTTGACCTTTCTTGCCTCTCACCGTGCAACACCACCAACGCAGGTGAGGCCGTGGTGTGCAGTGATGCACAGATCTTTGAGCACCAAAGGCCAGAAGAAAGCCATGTTGTTGGCCGTGACATTTTGGCAGACAACAAATACTGGTTATGTACCTTCCTTGACCCACGCTACGAAGACAAATTTGCTTCTCTACTTGTCAAGGGAAATAAGGATTGTACTATGGAAACATTCAAGAGGGCTGTAGTGGAGCAGTTGATGAAACGATTACCCTCAGATCATGCTGGCATCAGAGGTAGCATGTCATCTCATGCAACAGGATTACAAGAGAGGGCTACGCATAGTAGGAGTAACACAGGCAGGGGACTAATGTGCCAAAACTGGTCCATTTTCCACAAACCGTAAACTTCCAATCAGATACCGGTTGGGGGAACAATGACAAGGAGAGAACAGTTAAGTAAGATGGTGAGGGGCTATGTAGGTGACTGTATCAGCGTGCTTTCAGAATCTACAGTTCCCTTTAACTATTGGGTTTCCAAGCTCAACACTTGGCCAGAACTCATCTTATATGCTTTGGAAGTGATAGCTTGCCCTGCTGCGAGTGTGTTGTCTGAGTGTGTTTTCACCTCAGCGGGGTCAATAATAACAAATACTCGCACACGACTATCCACGAAAAGTGCAGACAGTTTGACGATGATCAAAATGTACCATAGATAGATTGCCACAGAGTATTTCAGACTGCCTGATAACAAGACCCAATAATAAGTCTAGCCCAAAAATTTGTATTTTTTAAGTTCAAATAAAATCCATTGTTCTTCATTCAAGACTATTTTGTCTTCTATCATCTAATGAGACCGCATGACTAATGTAACTTGTTATGCTGCTGTGATGTAATTGTTTAGCCCAATCTCTCAGGGCAATATGTTTCAAGTCTTTGTACATTATGCACTGGCACAACTACTGTCGAGGCTACACTGTCTATAACAATTGGTCAGGCAGTCTCAATTTCTGTTCTTTATTGATGCTGTGCTCCATGGTGTGTTACACATGGCCCCCTGCGGAATCATATTTTTTTTTAGCTCCTTGGCATGTTATACCCTGTTGGTTATCTTACCAATTTTAACAAAAAAGCTGTTGGGAGTACCTTCTTATTCTTTGCTACATGATGTCTAAACCATAACACCCTAGGGGAACTGAATATATTAAACTCCTTGGCATGTTATGCTCTGTTGCTTATCCTACAAATTTATTAAAAAAAAAAAGCTGTTGAGAGCTATTGGGAGTAGCTTCTGATGCTGTGCTACATGGTGTTTGAACCATTCCCCCCTCGGGAAACTGAATTTTTTGATATCTTTGGTGTTTAGCTAGTGGAATAAAGCCTGAGTTCCAGAGTGAAACAACTGCCACTACCACATGCTTCATGCTTCACAAACTGCGGTCTAGGAAGCAGGCGATGATGCCTCCTGCTCCTAACCTGCTTTTGGTCAGATTCAATTATCATCAACGACATAAGCTTCGATGTCCCAGCATGGCATTCATTTGTCCATAAAACATACATTACTGAATCATTTGAATAGAGTTTGAATAGAGGGCCACTTTAATCGGTGATGTTAGTGGAGGAGGAGGAGGAGCAGGAGGGCAAGGCCATCACCCAAATGGCCGCATTGGCAATAGCACTGTAAAGTGTTATGGAGTATGTATTCCAACTGTCACACTAATGATATAGGGGATGCAGAAAACTACAAATGACTGCCATCCCTCCCCAATGTTTGATACAGGGCCACTTGAGAGCCCTAAGAAGTCTCAGATTTGAGGACAGCCAGTGGCCCTGCCTACATTTGAGTAGAAGGCCACTGGAGCCGGTGGTGCTGGTGGAGGAGGAGGAGGAGGGCAACATCCCAACGGGCACATTGTAGCTGACTTTTTAAAGTGCTGTCAAATATGTCCCAAAAAAGGAGGTGTGAGAGAGACACCAATATAATGTATATGTTACAGCCCTTTCTAATCGAAAAAGAAGGAAAAATGGAAAAAACGAAAAGTGTGATCATATGCTAATGTAGTTTTTTGGTTTGAGAGCTGTTCTGGCGACTACGTAAACATTGCGTGCTGCTCTGAGCACATTATTCCAAGACACCAGAAATGCTGTCAGGCACTTTCTACAGGCTGTGCCCATACTGTTTCAGCCATTTCCCATCGATTTCAGCCTTTTCCTCAGTCACCACAGGTCACCATTGGGTCTAACGTAAAATTATTCTGGTTTCTTATAAACTTACATTGGGGGTCGAATATTCGCGAGTAGTCGAATATCAGCAAGGTATTCGCCAGATATTCGTCGAATCGAGTATTAGGGTATTCGATCATCCCTAATAAGCACAGATTGCTCTGCTTGTTTCTTTGTAGCTCATTCTTTCAGTGCCTCACCATACATCTCCCCAGACTTCACAGACTGATCATCCACGAGCAATGATTGATTCTTTACCATATCTGTACGTGATTTAATTATGTGTCCCAGTATGTCACCTGCCTTTTGTAGTCACCAAACTTTCAATGTCTGTCCAAGTGCATTTATAAGTCACCTGTATTGTCTCTATTTGCCTATAAAATGGGAAAGGTTGGTCTTCAGGGTCAGGCAACTATTTCAACATAGCTAGCTGGTCAGAGAGGCTCAAGGGATGTTATTCCTGCGTCTGTCTGACTCTAGTGACCCTTCTTGGTTGTGATGTATTTGATTTTGTGGTGCTGATCCTGGGGCGTTCTGTTCTTTCCTCACCGTCAGAGTAACGTACAGCTACCTCCCCAATACTCAGTTCCTTCACTACCTCTGTGTCAGAGTCAGTGTCCTCTATCACCATATGTGATCTAGTCTGAAAAGGATTTAGTGCAATCCGCTTAGAGCGAGTGACATTACTTGTAGCACAAGTACCTCTCCAGTCTGGGTTTTTCTGACTACAATTTTTACAAGTCCATTTGTCTGGTCTGGGTCTCTGATGTAAAGATGGGGCAGTAGCAGTCATAGTCTTAGCTTTTTGGTGTATTAAAACATTCATAAAACATTCATAATGCACCTTACATCCCACTGTGGTCTCTTTACATCCGCAGTGTTGCACCTCTTCAGCCACACGACACCATTTATTCACTTGTTGTTCTACTCTCTTGTCTTTTATCCAACCTCTTTTCTTCCCTGAATCTGTGCCATTTATCTACATCCAAACATCCACACTCTGGCATGTCTGCCTTTTTAAGTATTGGGCTGACATTTTTCACTGCTTCCTTGCCTTCCCTTTCTTGCACTATCTGTTTGGAAGTTTTGGATCCCGCTGTGGGCCCACACTGCACACTGAACAAGTTGCCCATGGCTTCAACTTATTCCCACACGCCCACTTTTCTGAAAATGCCCTCTCAGTGTGCCTTGACCTTGTCTACAGGCCACACTCCTCCGGCAAGTCAGATTGGGCTCCCAAGATGTAGCTAGAAGGCACGTCAGTTCTCTCACCCTCTACCCCTGCAGGGTGTATTGGGAAGGCTCTAAAACAGCTCTCTCACCCAATAGACCAGCTGACTATAGTAGGAAGAATCAGGTGTGATAGTCCTCTCACTTACTAGACCCGCTCCATGTAAGTCACATGGCCACACTGCTCTCTCACCCACCTGATGTGAAGTTGGGTGCCCCACTCTGATCCTTTACTATCCTGTACATCAACCATACACTGAGAAGCAGGCAAACATATGCACTGTTAACCAATCCCTTCCAAATAGGCACAGTTTTTTTTCTTTATCAAGGGTGTGGTACTGTACTGTTGGCTGAAGCATGGTGCTGATGAATTCATCTGGACAGCACATAAACCCATACTGTCACACTGAACATCATTGAAGGTCCCAGCCATCGAAACCTTAGTGGCTGGACAGAGCCTGCATCATCCAGAGTTTCTAGTTCTGATATGTTTTCTGTCACCAGCGCAGTTTGCATAGGGAATATGGTGGTGCCTGATGACAGAAGCGGATGTTGCAGGAAAAGGATATAGTGTAGATGTGACAACAACCTGTCAGTATTTCACTGCTACTTCCAACTGCATCTGATAGAGGGAACAGTATTACAGACATGTGGTTAATTTTTAGGCCATCGACACTGCACCATTGCTGATTCACAGAGGAAGTGCTTTCACTCTGTTAGACTACTTACATACTAAGTCAATAGTATCTGCTGCACATAAAGAGTTAAACATCCTGGATCTTGCATTGTATGCCCAGATGTATGTAACAGGTATCTCTTATGACATGACATGATGGCACTGGCATAACTTCTGTGCCCGCTCTGTCTTTGTACTTTGTACTGTACGAAAATGTGTGGTAAATAACTAGAGTTGAGCAATGTTCGAGTCGAACGGTTCGCCAATTTCATGTTCGAGTGATTTTGGGGGGTGTTTGAGTCATTCGACGAACTCGAACGATTTGCTTAAAGTTCGGCAGTTCGAGTTACGTTCGAGAACGGTTCGATCACCAAAAGCGTGGCTTTTCACAGTAAGTATGTGCGCACATTGCGTATCTGCATGCGTCCTGCATCCCCAGCACAATCCCTCTCTCATTCTAACCGATCACGGGCGCCTCGCTGCACGGTTGTCACAAAGCTCCGGCGGCTTTTCCTCTTTTGAAAATGTCTGCCGCTTCATTATTCAATCAGGTATTCCGTGACTTCCCCGCCCACCAGCACCCATGATTGGTTGCAGTCAGAGACGCCCCCACGATGAGTGACAGCTGTCTCACTGCAACCAATCACAGCCGCTGGTGGGCGGGTCTATATCATGCAGTAAAATAAATAAATAAATAATTTTAAAAAAAATGCGGTTCCCCCAATTTTTATACCAGCCAGGATAAAGCCAGACGGCTGAAGGCTGGTATTATAAGGATGGGGAGCGCCATGTTATGGGGAGCCCACCACCCAAACAATATCACCCAGCAGTCGCCCGGCATGGCCGCACCCATTAGATGCGGCAGTCCCGGGACTCTACCCAGCTCATCCCGAATTGCCCTGGTGCGGTGGCAATTGAGGTAATAACGGGGTTAATCATGACAAGCGTGTCCCCGAGACACCTTCCATGATTAACCTGTAAGTGAAAGTAAAGAAACACATACAGTGAAAAATCCTTTATTTGGAATAAAAGACCCCTAATTTCCCAAAACAACAATCCAGGTCCGAAGTAATCCACATGACACTGTCAGCTCTGCTACATGAAGATGACAGGAAGCACCGTAGAACACGAGCGCTTTGTGTCCTCTCCATGCAGCACCTGAAGTGAGCCGCGCTGTCACCGGAGACTTCATTCTGCAATGCAGAGGTCAAGATAACCAAATCTTCCTATGTTTCTCATCAGAGGCAGTTGCTCAATGGTTAGAGCTACTGCCTAGGGAGCATTACTTCACGAGTTCAAGTCCGGGCCGCCCCGGGAAAGAATTTAATTTTTTTATAATTTTAAATTATAATTATTATTCATTTATAATTATAATTTATTTTAATTTAATTGTGCACTGAAGGGAGTAGCAAGACATCAGCTGTGAGCCGCGGACCACACCTCTATAACGGAGCAGTTCACGGAATGAGGCTGCATTGCTCTCTCCTCTCTCTTCTCTCTCTCTTTTCTCTCTTTCTCTCTCTTGTTCTCTCTCTTTCTCGCTCTCTCTCTCTCTTTCTCTCTCTTTCTCTCCTCTCTCTCCACTCTCTCTCCTCTCTCTCTCCTCTCTCTTTTCTCTCTCTTCTCTCCTCTCTCTTCTCTCTCTCTTCTCTCTCTTGTTCTCTCTCTCTTGTACTCTCTCTCTTGTTCTCTCTCTCTCTTGCTCTCTCTCACTCTCTCTTTCTCTCTCTCTTTCTCTCTCTGTCTTTCTCTCTTTTTCTCTTTCTCTCTCCTTTCTCTCTTCTCTCTCTTCTCTCTCTCTCCCTCTCTCTTCTCTCTCTCCTCTCTATTCTCTCCTCTTCTCTCCTCTTCTCTCTCTCTTCTCTCCTCTTCTCTATCTCTCTCTCTGACGGAATCAGCTGACACTAAAAGTCGAGCGGTGAGGCCGGCTTTTTACCGCACGGCCAGCTAAATTATCAGCTGCTGCTGCTGCTGTCGGACAGGAGTCTGCCCAGAAGTGTGTAGTTTGTTGGGGTTTTTTTGCACTGATGCATCAGCTGATTGCATAAAATAAATATAAATATAAAATATATATAAAAAATCTAAATAAAATATACAATCAGCTGCTGTGTCATGTGATTCAGGCCCTTGAACCTGACACATCATCTGATCCCTTTGCCATCCAGCAAACCGATCAGATGATATTGGATCTGGATTGGACGGGTTGGGACCTTGACCCAGGATTACTGCAGAGGGGGGTTCTTTATTTCAATAAAGATGGAGTCACTAATTGTGTTGTGTTTTATTTGTAATAAAAATATTTTTCTGTGTGTTGTGTATTTTTTTATCTCTACTAGAAATTCATGGTGGCCATGTCTAATATTGGCATGACACCATGAATTTCGGGCTAAGGGCCAGTTGATAATATACAGCTAGCCCAAACCCCATTATTACCCAGTGAGGCACCCATCACCAGGGAAGCTGGAAAGGTTGGATACAGTGCCAGAAGATGGCGCTTCTATGAAAGCGCCATTTTCTGGGGTGGCTGCAGACTGCATTTCGCAGTAGGGGTGCCCACAAAGCTTGGGCATCCTGCGCTGAGGATTCCAATCCCCAGCTGCCTAGTTGTACCTGGCTGGACACAAAAATTGGGCGAAGCCCACGTTATTTTTTTTTTTTAATTATTTCATGAAATTCATGAAATAATTAAAAAAAAGGGCTTCCCTATATTTTTGGTTCCCAGCCAGGTACAAATAGGCAGCTGGGGGTTGGGGGAAGCCTGTAGCTGCCTGCTGTACTTGGCTAGCATACAAAAACATGGTGAAGCGCACATAATTTTTTGGGGGGGGGGCAAAAAACTCCTGCATACAGTCCTGGATGGAGTATGCTGAGACTTGTAGTTCTGCAGCTGCTGTCTGCTGTCTGTCTGTATGTAGGAGAGCAGACAGCAGATGCAGAACTATAAGGCTCAGCATGCTCAATTCACTAGTGTATGCAGGAGAGCAGACAGCAGCTGAAGAATTCCAAGGCTCAGCATACTCCATCCAGGACTGTATGAAGGAGTTTTTTGTCCCCCCCCAAAAAAAATGACGTGGGCTTCGCCATATTTTTGTATGCTAGCCATGTAAAGCAGGCAGATATGGCTTCCTCCAAACCTCAGCTGCTTATTTGTACCCGGCTGGGAACTAAAAAAATAGGATTGCCCTTTTTTTAATTATTTCATGAATTTCATGAAATAATTGAGAAAAACAAAACACATGGGCTTCACCCCATTTTTGTGTCCAGCCACGTACAACTAGGCAGCTGGGGATTGCAATCCGCAGCACAGGTTGGCCTGAGCTTTCTGGGCCCCTCTGCTCCAAATTGCAGTCTGCAGCCGCCCCATAAAATGGCGCTTTATCCAACTCTTCCAGCAGCCCTGAAGCCGGGGGGCTTGCTATGTAATAATGGGTTAAAACTAGCTTTGTTTTACTAGCTAGTATTAAGCCAGATATTCTTAATGTCAGGCAAGTTTGACCCGGCCATTCAGAATCTCCAATAAAGGGTTAAAAAAAAAGACACCAAACAGAGAAAAAATACTTTAATAGAAATAAATACACATACACACTTAAAGACTCCATGTTTATTATTCCATCTCATCCCTTCACGATCCTGGTTTTTTGTCTTCTTTCTCCTTCAACCCATGCAGCTTTGCTACATCAGACAGCACTGCATGGGAGGAAGACGCTGCTGCTCCCCGTGCAGTCTAATCACTCAGTGAGAGTGAGCAGAGGCTGCGAGCTGTAAGCGGTGACGTCACCGCTGCCACCGTTACTATAGCAATGGCAATCTCCGATCACGTGATTCCTGGTGCCGCTATTTACCAGCTGTGACAGCCAGTCCCTGCATGTGGGCTGACTCTGTAAAGAGCGCCCACATGCAGGAACGGGGAAGCCGACTATGTGCCAGAGCATCTCGCTGGTACACAGAGATGCTGGAACGAGCACCGCGTACCGGAGAGATGCACTGACAGGACCTAACATGACGTCTAGCCATGTGACCAGTCTGTAGCCAATGAGATAATAGACACGTGACTGGTTACATGCTATTTTGACATCACAGAAGGTCCTATCATCAGTGCTGGTTACCGGGAGGACGCAGCGATTATCAGAAGGAAAAGCGTTGGGAGACAGAGAGCAGGACGCATTGCGGGGACCTGTAAGTGTAATTGCAATGTTTATTACCTGTATGTGTACATGTAAAATGTGTTTTTATGTGTTTGTGTTTGCCTGCCATTGTTTTCAATGGGGTTCGAATTGGTTCATTGAACCGAACTGAACTCGAACTCTAGCGTGGTGGCTCATCTCTGTAAATAACACTTTACTGCTATGTACATGTATGGCATTGTAGATGATGATGTTAAAGGTATGTTCAAATGCAATGTTGTCAAAGCAGTTTCAAAATGTTTTTTTAAAGAAATTACAATTTTGTTTAGTATTTTCATTATTACAAAAAAACAAGACAAAACATGACAAAAAATGTGAAAATTACATTAATAACACTACATGTGTACACATCCTAGGAATTCACATATCAAACAATTGTTTCTGTATTCAGTTATTTTCTTCTGTGGCATTGCTTTTGTGTTTTCTGTTTGTACTTGTCCAATAACTGATACTGCATGTCTGGATAGGCAAGATTATTACATGCTGACTGCTTGAGTCTAAAAAGAGGAGCTCTGACTAAGCAAGGAAGGTCCAAAGGTCCCAAGGTCCTCTTTTTAATGTTCAAATGCCCTTGAATCTATATAGTCATCCAAAAAACACTGGTGAACCGCCCCCGTGTCAGTGGCCGAGCCACTCGGATCCGAACCACGGTGGCTCGAGGGGTCTCCGGACCCGGGGTGTAGTGTGAACACTCGAATTGAAAAGGTGGGATATACACAGGTGGGTTAGAAGTTCGTGACGCCACCCACGGTGCGTGGTAAGATGGAGTACCACCACTGCTGTTAGGAGCGCCCGGTGGTGGTGGTATGGCAACAAGGTGTTTAACCCCTCCGTGGGTAGGGGGTTTTGCCCCGGGGCCCGGTGATGGTGGTAGAGGGGTGCCGTTGGGGAGGAAAAGGGTTTTTGCGGACTCACTTAGTCCAAGAATACTGACACCGACAATTTGTAAACCAGAATTATGAGCACCGCTGCAGCAGGGAGGGAGCACGCGTGGATCCGTTCCCCTTGGTGTTGCTTGTTAGCCTGTGACCTTTTCCGTGACACTTCTTCAATATTTGGACCCTGTAGTGTAGAACTAGTCAGGTCCTGCTCACCTGTATGGCTAACTGAGTGAGCTTGCTCTCAGGGTTCAAGCCTGGGATTTTCTGGATTATGTTTTGGGAAAGTCCTATCCCCCTCGTTGAGCTAGTACCCTGATTTTGAAGCAGGTGGAGGATGAATCTTGAAGACTTCACCCTCGTCGGGTAAATTACCAGGATGCATGAAGCTACTTCCCGGCCTAGGGTCCACGTACCCCGTCATGCCCTGGCCCCTGCCCGGAGATGGCTCAAGGCCGCCGGCTGCCCTCCTCGGCAGATCCGTGCCCCTTGACATGATCCCCTGCGACCGGGGTTTCAGCTCCTACCAGGCCCAGACCAATGTCTGCCACCTAGTATTCCACAGGGAGCCCTGCTCCTGTCCTCCTCTCTCCTTCTCCACTTTGTGACCTCTCCTCTCCAGAGTCACTGCTCACTCTCCTGCTCCTAACACCTCTGACTCTCCCCTACCAACCCCCCAAGTGGGTGGCCCTATTCCCTTCAGGCCTCCCCAATGGTGTGTCTGGTGGGTGTGGAGCAGAGTGTTTCTAGGGTTTTGACTGGCTTTGCTTTTAGCAACACCAAAGGCCATGGATCCGTAACCAAGGAGGATGTGGATACTGTGCAGAAGGGCAGATTGCACAATACCCTGTGACGTCCTGATAGTCCAGGGCATCACACTTGTAAAACAAGTAAATGGGTGTAGCAGCGGAGAATGCAGACTCAGTGATAAGTGTGGAACAAGACGGAGATTTGTTAACTCTTTAAAGTTTCAACAATCAAAATCCAATTTTGAAAAAAATGTCAAATTACAATACAACAGATAACGTTAACAGCTCCAGCTACCTTCATCTCTCAAGGGCATAGCTTAAGTCTGTACCATTATAGAGACCTACTGGCCTTTAGCCATCTCAAGTACATTGTCCCTTAACTAGGCTTCCCGAGATTTTCAGCTCACATGGTCATCCTCTTCGGTAACTCCCTCTTCGGTCATTCAGTCCTTTAAGTTCACTTGGTCATCATATTTGGTAACTTGGTTTCCTGGCCTCCTCAACTCACAGGTCGGAATTCTCCAGTAACTCAGTCTTTATAGCTCACAGGTTTAGCCTCCATCAGGGACTACATACTGTTACTCTTGCGACTCTGGGTGCAGCTGTAAACCAGCTCAGCTTGCTTAACATGTCCCTCTGTTGTTACCTCAGAGGATTTTTATATTTTCCAGCTGCATCACAGATGGTCACATGCTGGGTTTCCTCTTGACTCTCTTCCGCTGGAATCAAATCTGCTTTTCCTGGTTCCTGTCCTAGTTTATGATTTTCTATTCTTCAAAATGTATCCCGCAAATGGAGATGTTTGCTTATAAAGAATGCTGTTGCGCATTTTCTAAAGTTGAAATCATTTACTTCCTGACATTCCTCCTCTTTTTAAATGTGAAAGAAAAAAGTCACTTCAATTTTTGATGCTCTTTGAGGGTGACCCTAGCGCTGCCAATATTCAAATACACTCTTGTATTTCTTGCACTATGAACTGCCACATTAAGTCATAATCAGCTAATTTTGTGGGTGGAACACCAGCATTAGTGACGCACCCCAGGGCTTTGGGGTACTCGGTCCTGCATGGTATATTTACTGGAACAGTTCACTGGGTGGCCGTTGCCCAGTTCTGTGACCCTGGAGGTCACTTAAAAATGGAATTTGTACAAGGGAAAAATAATAAAAATAGTTTATCGTGACGCCACTTGCAGTATGTGGCAATATGGGGGAATCCGCCGATGCAAAGTCTCTCACTGCTGGGGCTGGTGGTATTGGGCAGCTTAGGTGTAATGACTCTCCGCAAGTAGAGCTAGGCCCCAGGGGAGGATGATGGTAGTTGTAGTCTATGGGTGCAGAGGCATAGGAATAATTTAGATGACACAGGGGCTGCGTTTAACTTGTGCTTTACTTATTGGTTTGGAGTTGCTGCCACCCAGTTTGTGCTGGTCTTTACCAATCCGGTATTCCTTTTGTTCCAGTGCCGGTGTAGTGAACTGGTGAGCTTTATCTCCATGCACCCTGTAGTAGTTGGTAGGTCCCCGTGGCTTGGAATGTTTTGGGGTCCCCTCCTGTTGTCGCCGTCTTGGCCCGTACGGCAGGCAGCTTGAACCTCTCGTAGGTCGGACCTCTGTCCCCATTCCCAGGCTCCCTCTCTACTGCTGTGCCCCGGACACTAACGTCGGTAAGGTCCTTGATGGTCCCCTCACCGGGCAGATTATCAGGCGAGCCAAAAGCATCCTCCTGAACTAGGGTTCTGTACCCTGTCGGTGCTCAGTTCAGTGAGTACTTCACCATACTCTCCCTGTCAACTGTACTCCTTTTTACTCAGTAGGTCACTGCACACTTTCCCATCAGCATATCAACTTCTGACAGACTTGGTGTCTGGTTACTTTCCATCTGACAAGATGTCCATCGTCTTTCCACTTCACTGACTGGCCCCTCTTCTTCCCAGGTTTCTGGCTATTGTATTGGATGCGTCCCACCCTACAGATGACCACCCGCCAAGTCCATCTCTAGCCTGTTACCCAGTCTGAGGGCAAAGGGCATGGTTTGTGTGTGTATTGTGATGTTTTACCAGCACTGGTCTTCCAGGGATCCTTGGGTTGGATGTAGTACCCTGTGGCACCTGACAGTCAAGGGCGCCACATTAGCCTGTTGAGTTCTGAGAGGACCCTCCTGACCTATCCCTTCTTAAACACTTAGGCCTTCCAACACTCCTCTAATTGTTTTAGCCCTTAGCTTATTTTCTGAGCTGGTTTGGGGTGGTAGCATTACTTCTCTTGGGAAGTCAAGTACTACCCACCCCTCATCTTTGTCAACTACAGGTATTTTTGACACATACCTTTGTTCTTTTAAAGGAAGGTTCAACTACTCTCTCCTTTTACAACATTCAGGGCCAATGCATTTTGTGGTGTCGCACTCTCCCAGATGCCTCATGTTCCCTTTCAGGTTAGAAGTCATGCGCAGGTTTTTCAGGGTGTACACTTTTCTTCACCAGATGGGGAATTGTCTCCCTCCTGTAGCCCAGTGTGCCCTTAGGTTGTTTCACTGAAACTAACACCTGATCCCCTGTAGTATTGGTGCACAGGAGTTACTTTGATGTCCTGGAATCTCTGTTCCACTAGTCACCTCAATATCAGTGCTCTAGCAACCAAGAGGAAGTATTCACCCTTGTACAGTCCTCATAGGGATTGAGTTTCAACTCAGTAATTTCGCTGCCATTACTACAAAATAGCAATGTGTAGTGGGTATAGCCTAGTGTGGCATGAATCAGATAGTTATATACCCCCACACCAGTTCTAGTACAAATTCAGGCCATCTCTTCTTCTGGTCATCTATTAAAGTCCTCAGCATCTGTAGCAATGATCTGTTTAAACATTCACAGATCACATTTCACTGAGGGTGATAGGGCGTTGTCCTTGACTTCTCTATTCCATAGAGTTGGTGCAGTTCTTCCATGACCTTCCCTTAAAAACAGGCTCAATGATCAGAGTGAATTCTCTAACGGCAAAATTGAATGAACTTATGGCAGATAGCATGGGCTGCTGACTCGCTTGTTTGATCCGTAGTAGAGGGTTACAATTGAAAACTTTGTTCAATGAATCATCATCACTAGGCAATACTCACGATCATTACTAGATGGCCCAAACATGAAATAGTCCAAAATGAAAACTTTCAATAGCTCAGATGTTTGTGTGACCTGTGTGGGTGCTCTCTGCTCTGGTGGTTTCATCAGCTTCAGATAAACTCTTCCACCAATTGATGGCCAATACACAAGCTGTTGTAGCCATCGAAAGGTCCTATCCATTCCAAAATGGGCACCACTCTCATGGATTTCTTTTGCCAGACTAAACACCATGCCTTCCAGAATCACCACTTGCCACCTGGTTCCAAATTCCTTGGGTAACTGTATCCACCTGTATACCAGGCTATCCTTCATACAGAGCCATTCTCATTGTTCGAGTGTCTGTAAGGTACCAATAGACAAGGCAGTTGGCACTTCACAACTAGGTTTCTAGCCTAAGGTTACCCACTTTCGTAGCTTGGACAACTGCAAAGGAGCTAGGTGTAGTTGTACCCGATCACCTTGTGGGCACCCCAGCAGTCGAATCAGTTGGCGAACTCCCCCAATTCCTAGCATTTTATCTTTCTCCAATTCTTCATCCACATCTTGGACAAGTCATTCATGGGTCATTCTTGATAAATCATCTGCGTGGGTATTCTTAGTTTTCGCCAGATAGCATATCCAATGCTGGTATGTAGACATTCTTATAACTGATCGTTGTTTCAAAGCTCGTAGTTTCCCATTCTCCAGATGCGCTAGCTGTTTTTTGTCAGTCTGCACACAAACTTCAGACCCAGACAGGTGTTTTCTCAGTCATGGCCCATACCAGGGCCACTAGTTCAAGTTTAAATGAGCTATAGTCCTTAGGATTTCTCTCTGTATCCCAGATCGGCTGGCATAGGTGTTTACTCTACTTTTCCCATTTTGCACTGCCCCACTTTATAAAGATTTTGATTGGTGTATAATATGAACAGTTGCAAAAGGTCTGCATAAGCCAAGGAGTGGGCATTCATTAATGTGAGTTTCAATGCTTGGATGGCTTATTCTTGCTAAGGCCCCCCACTGAATCTTCCAAGTCTTTGGGCCTTTTGCTGGCCCCCTTAATAACACATGTAGAGGGGCTGAAGTCCTCAACAAGTCCTACTACTTTTCACAGTAGTTGGAGTATACCACTTTTGCATGGCAGCCACCTTTTTTCAATAGGGATACATGCCTTCACTGAAGACCTTGTGCTCCAGATACTCAATTTAGTTCTGGAACAAGTCACATTTCCGAGCTTTATCTTCACATGCTTCTGCAGCCGTTCCACCACCTGTAAAAAACAAGCAAGATGCTCTTCAAAGGTGACAGAGTACACTGATGAGCAAAAAGGGTAAGAATGTTTTGAGCTTTTGAATTTCAGACTCCATAACTCACCATCCACTACAGCTTCAAACATGAGCCTACCTTCATTTTACAGACAATTGTCTTAGCTATCATGAACAGATATTTGACTAGGAACTATTTAGAATATGATTGGTTATGCATATTATTATCATGTTACTGCATTATTAATTTGCTCCTAAAAATCTCCATTTTAATTTGTATTATTTTGTTAATATTTTGTAAATTCAACTTTGGCTTTCAACACTGCCTGAATCCTTCTAGACATGCTCTTGATTAGATTCAAGCGTGACTTGACCGAAATGTGATCACAGGTCTCTTCTACATGTCTCCAATGTTGGTGCATACTGATCGATTCATTTGGGTATGTTTACAGTTTTTTCGTCAACTGTACCCACGTGTTCAGTTAATTTGAGGTACAGTGACTATCGGAGCCAATTCAACACTACTTCAACTTCATTGTCATTGAACCATTTCTTTGCCACTCTCAACATATGCTTTGAGTCATTGTCCTTCTGGAACACTATGTCATCCTTTTCATACCTATAGTACTTGAGTGTATGAAGTAACTCATTTTATCGGCACAGATATCTCAGCATTGAGACCACCATCGATCCTAATTAAGTAACCAATGTCTTTGGCTGTGAAACAACTCCATATCATGAGGCTTCCTCCACCAAACTTAACACTTCCTTCAATTTCACAATCCATTAACCCCCTTTTCCCGTTTTTTCCAGAACCATGTGCACCCATCAGAGCCTGGTCTATTGACTTGCGTCTCATCACTCCGAATCACCCGTTTTCAATCTTCTACTGTCCACTTTTCCAACTGTTTTCAAACTTAAGCCATCAATTCTTATAATGATATTGAAGTTGTAGCTTCATCACCCTTTTTTTGGGCCACCATTCCACACTTGTGTAATGTGCACAATGACCATTATAACGTTTGAAGGAAAAAGGGAGAAGCTTTGAAGCCTAAGAACATCACCCCAGCAGTGAAACATGGTGGTAGCAGCCTCATGTTGTGGGGTTATTTTGATGCAGGAGGGACTTGTGCACTTCCCAAAATAGATAGCATCATGAGGAAAGAAGATTATGTGGCAATACTAACCCAAAGCATACTGCCAAACTGGTTTCAAAGGGATTTAAGGATAACAAAGTCAATGTTTTAGAGTAGGCAGAAAAGATTTGTATCTGGCATCCGCAAATAAAAATTTGACTAGTCTATACTGTCTATGCTTGATTTTATCATGTTTTAAACCGATTCAATAAAGGTGTGATTTTTATTTGCGGATACCGAATACAAATCTTTTAGCCCTATCCATGGATCCAGGAACCGGCCTGTCATTTCGAGCACTCCAGCTGCATTATATTGAGCAATTAGTCGGAGCTGTCTGAACTTCACTTGTTGAAAAAATATTTTGGAGTGGCCATCAGAAAGCCCTGATCTCAATCCTATTGAAAATTTATGGGCAAAGCTGAAAAGGCAGGTGCAAGCAAGACAACCTAAAACATGGCTCAGTTACACCAATTCTGTCAGAAGGAATGGGCCCACATTCCTACCAACTATTGTGAGAAGCTTGTGGAAGGAAAGCCAAAATGCTTAACCCCAGTCATACAGTTTAAGGGCAATGGTACCAAATATGAATGAAATGTATGTAAACGTTTGACTTTACATAAAGTAATAAAAATGCCTTAAAACATTCTCTCTCATTATTCTGGCATTTGGCAAATATTAATAATTTTGGTAATCCTAATTTACCTAAAACAGGAAAGGTTTATTCTGCTTTCATATCAGATAGTGGGAAAAACATGCATATGTGTCTTTTTATGTAGTGTATGTAAACTTCTGGTTTTAACTGTAGTAGTACCTGCTGCTGACCTAGCTAAATAGGTTTTGACACTTTTGAGTGCCTATTCCAAATTATGCATTGAACCACATTTCTAGATATTGTTAGTTAGTAGTGCTTGCTGTAAATTTGCTAGTGAACTAGCTAAATAGCCTGCTCCAAATGACACAGTGACACAAATTTCTAGGTATTGCTACTTATTACTGCCTGCTCAAATTGACACATTGTACCACATATCTAGGTATTGTTAGTTCGTAGTGCCTGCTGTAAATTTCCTAGTGAACTAGCTACATAGGTCTTGGCAATTTTGAGTGCCTGTTCCTAATTATGCATTGAACCCCATTTTCTAGGTAATATATTGTTGCTTAATAGTGCCTGGTGTAAATTTGCTAGTGAACTAGTTAAAAAATGGATGCGTCGTGGGACCTAGTGAAGATTACGTCATACCTGGAGGGGTGTTTGGGGATTTTAATAAAGTGGTGAAAGAGGGTGATTTTTTTTGTCTTTTATTCCAAATAAAGGATTTTTTGGGTGTATGTGTTTATTTTCTTTAACTTACAGATTAATCATGGGGTGGTGTCTCATAGAAACCTGCCATTATTAACCTAGGACATAGTGGCAGCTATGGGCTGCCAATAACTCCTTATTACCCCATTTTCTACCGTACCAGGGCAATTCAGGATGAACCTGGTACAGTCCTGGGACTGTCGCATCTAATTGATGTGGCAATTCTGGGCGGCTGCTGGCTGACATTTTTAGGCTGGGGAGCTCCCCATAATGTGGGGCTCCCCATCCTGAGAATACGAGCCTTCAGCCGTGTGACTTTACATTGGCTGGTATCAAAGTTGGAGGGGGACTGCACGTTGTTTTTTTCCATTAATTATTTATTTATTTATTTTACTGCATGATATAGACCCACCCACCGGCGGCTGTGTTTAGTTGCAGTGAGACAGCTGTCACTCAGCGGGGTGGGCTCATCTGAATGCAACCAATTATAGGCACCGGTTGGCGATGGAAGCAGTGAATACGAGATGGAATAATGAGTGGCCGGCATTTTCAAAAGCAGGAGAAGCCGCCAGAACAGTGTGACAGCTGTGCAGCGCTGCGCTGGTGATCGGTGAGTATGTAAGAGAGAAAAAGACCGACCGACCAACTGACAGAGAGAGAGACCGACAGACAGAGACCAATATTGACAGAGAGAGAGAAAGAGACCGACATTGACAGATGGAGAGAGATAGAGAGATCGACCAACAGATAGAGAGAGAGATCGACATTGATTTCAATGGGTGGAAAATGCAACCAAAACGCACAAAAGAATTGACATGCTGCTTTTTTAACCCCTTCACCCCCGGCCACTAAAACACCCTAATGACCGGGCCATTTTTTGCAATTCTGACCAGTGTCACTTTGACAGGTTATAACTCTGGAACGCTTCAACGGATCCTGGCAATTCTGACAATGTTTTTTCGTGACATATTGTACTTCATGTCAGTTGTAAATTTAGGCCGATACTTTTTACGTTTATTTGTGAAAATTTAGGAAATTGTGCGAAAATTTTGAAAATTTTGCAATTTTCAAACTTTGAAAATTTATGCCCATAAATCTGAGAGATATGTCACACAAAATAGTTACTAAATAACATTTCCCACTTGTCTACTTTACATCTGCGCAATTTTCGAAAGAAATTTTTTTTTCGTTAGGAAGTTAGAAGGGGTCAAAGTTCATCAGCAATTTCTAATTTTTCCAACAAAATTTACAAAATAATTTTTTTTAGGGACCACATCACATTTGAAGTGACTTTGAGAGGCCGAGGTGACAGAAAATACCCAAAAGTGACCCCATTTTAAAAACTGCACCCCTCACACTGCTCAAAACCACATCCAAGAAGTTTATTAACCCTTTAGGTGCTTCACAGGAACCAAAGCAATGTGGAAGGAAAAAATGAAAATTTTAATTTTAACACAAAAATGTTACTTTAGCCATAACATTTTCATTTTTTCAAGGGAGAAAAGAGAAAATGTACCCTACAATTTATTGTGCATTTTCTCCTGAGTACGCTGATACCCCATATGGGGTAAAAATCAATTGTTTGGGTGCACGGCAGAGGTCGAAATGCAAGGAGCGCCATTTGAATTTTTGAATGCAAAATTAGCTGCACTCATTAGCGGACGCCATGTCAGGTTTGAAGACCCCCTGAGGTGCCTAAACAATGGAGCTCCCCCACAAGTGACCCTATTTTGGAAACTAGAGCCCTCAAATAATTTTTCTAGATGTTTGGTGAACACTTTGAACACCTGGGGGCTTCACAGAAGTTATAACGTTGAGCCGTGAAAAGAAAAAAAAAAATTTTTACCACAAAACTGTTGCTTCAACTAGGTAGCTTTTTTTTCACAAGGGTATCTGGAAAAAATGCAACATAAAATGTATTGTCCATTTTCTCCTGAGTACGCAGATACCTCATATGTGGTGGAAATCAAATGTTTGGGTACACGGCAGAGCTCGAAAGGGAAGGAGCGCCATTTGAATTTTTGACCGCAAAATTAGCTGCACTCATTAGCGGACGCCATGTCAGGTTTGAAGACCCCCTGAGGTGCCTAAACAATGGAGCTCCCCCACAAGTGACCCCATTTTGGAAACTAGAGCCCTCAAATAATTTTTCTAGATGTTTGGTGAGCACTTTGAACACCTGGGGGCTTCACAGAAGTTTATAATGTTGAGCCGTGAAAAGAAAAAAAACATTTTACCACAAAACTGTTGCTTCAACTAGGTAGCTTTTTTTTCACAAGGGTATCGGGAAAAAATGCAACATAAAATGTATTGTCCATTTTCTCCTGAGTACGCAGATACTTCATATGTGGTGGAAATCAAATGTTTGGGCACATGGCAGAGCTCGAAATGGAAGGAGCGCCATTTGAATTTTTGAACGCAAAATTAGCTGCACTCATTAGCGGACGCCATGTCGGGTTTGAAGACCCCCTGAGGTGCCTAAACAATGGAGCTCCCCCACAAGTGACCCTATTTTGGAAACTAGAGCCCTCAAATAATTTTTCTAGATGTTTGGTGAGCACTTTGAACACCTGGGGGCTTCACAGAAGTTTATAACGTTGAGCCGTGAAAAGAAAAAAAAATTTTTTTACCACAAAACTGTTGCTTCAACTAGGTAGCTTTTTTTTCACAAGGGTATCGGGAAAAAATGCAACATAAAATGTATTGTCCATTTTCTCCTGAGCACGCAGATACCTCATATGTGGTGGAAATCAAATGTTTGGGTACACGGCAGAGCTCGAAAGGGAAGGAGCGCCATTTGAATTTTTGAACGCAAAATTAGCTGCACTCATTAGCGGACGCCATGTCAGGTTTGAAGACCCCCTGAGGTGCCTAAACAATGGAGCTCCCCCACAAGTGACCCCATTTTGGAAACTAGAGCCCTCAAATAATTTTTTTAGATGTTTGGTGAGCACTTTGAACACCTGGGGGCTTCACAGAAGTTTATAACGTTGAGCCGTGAAAAGAAAAAAAAAATTTTACCACAAAACTGTTGCTTCAACTAGGTAGCTTTTTTTTCACAAGGGTATCGGGAAAAAATGCAACATAAAATGTATTGTCCATTTTCTCCTGAGTACGCAGATACTTCATATGTGGTGGAAATCAAATGTTTGGGCACACGGCAGAGCTCGAAAGGGAAGGAGCGCCATTTGAATTTTTGAATGCAAAATTAGCTGCACTCATTAGCGGACGCCATGTCAGGTTTGAAGACCCCCTGAGGTGCCTAAACAATGGAGCTCCCCCACAAGTGACCCCATTTTGGAAACTAGAGCCCTCAAATAATTTTTTTAGATGTTTGGTGAGCACTTTGAACACCTGGGGGCTTCACAGAAGTTTATAACGTTGAGCCGTGAAAAGAAAAAAAAAATTTTACCACAAAACTGTTGCTTCAACTAGGTAGCTTTTTTTTCACAAGGGTATCGGGAAAAAATGCAACATAAAATGTATTGTCCATTTTCTCCTGAGTACGCAGATACTTCATATGTGGTGGAAATCAAATGTTTGGGCACACGGCAGAGCTCGAAATGGAAGGAGCGCCATTTGAATTTTTGAACGCAAAATTAGCTGCACTCATTAGCGCACGCCATGTCAGGTTTGAAGACCCCCTGAGGTGCCTAAACAATGGAGCTCCCCCACAAGTGACCCCATTTTGGAAACTAGAGCCCTCAAATAATTTTTCTAGATGTTTGGTGAGCACTTTGAACACCTGGGGGCTTCACAGAAGTTTATAACGTTGAGCCGTGAAAAGAAAAAAAAAATTTTTTACCACAAAACTGTTGCTTCAACTAGGTAGCTTTTTTTTCACAAGGGTATCAGGAGAAAATGCACCACAAAACATATTGTGCAATTTCTCCTGAGTACGCAGGTGGTGGAAAGTAATTGTTGGGCGCATGGCGTGGCTCAGAAGAGAAGGGCACCATTTGACAGCAAAATTGGTTGGAATCATTAGCGGACGCCATGTCACGTTTTTAGACCCCCCCTATGGTGCCTAAACAGTGGAGCTCCCCCACAATTTACCCCATTTTGGAACTAGACCCCTCAAGGAATTTATCTAGATGTTTAGTGAGCCCCTTGTACCCCCAGGGGCTCCACTGAAAGTTGATAACGTTGAACCGTGAAAATTATTTTTTTTTTTTAATTTTTTTTTTACATTTTTGCAGCAACAAGGTAGCTTTTTTTTTTCTTTTTACAACGGTATCAGGAAAAAATGCACCATATAACGTATTGTGCAATTTTTACCGAGTACGCAAATACCTCATATGTGGTGGAAATCAATTGTTTGGGCGCATGACGGGGCTCAGAAGACAGGGAACGCCATTTGACTTTTCAAACGCACAGACGCAGTGCACTGATCGGCCGCTGCAGGAGGCACAGTCGGATGAGATACAAAAAGCGCTGGGGATACGGAAAAAAAAAGTCACGCCAAAAATTGAGCAGGGATGCTGATCCGCGCTCAGCGGGACGCACGGACAGATGCGATACTTTTTTTTCCGTATCCCTGGCGCTTTTTGTATCGCATCCGTCCGTGCGTCCCGCCGAGCGCTGATCAGGGATGCACATAACGGATCGGCATCCCTGCTCAATTTTTGGCGTGACTTTTTTTTCCGTATCCCCGACGCTTTTTGTATCGCATCCGTCCATGCGTCACGCCGAGCGCTGATCAGGGATGCACATGACGGATCGGCATCCCTGCTCAATTTTTGGCGTGACTTTTTTTTCCGTATCCCCGACGCTTTTTGTATCGCATCTGTCCGTGCGTCCCGCCGAGCGCTGATCAGGGATGCACATAACGGATCGGCATCGATGCTCAATTTTTGGCGTGACTTTTTTTTCCGTATCCCCGATGCTTTTTGTCACGCCAAAAATTGAGCAGGGATGCCGATCCGTTATGTGCATCCCTGATCAGCGCTCGGCGGGACGCACGGACTGATGCGATACAAAAAGCGTCAGGGATACGGGAAAAAAAGTCGGGCGCACGGACGCATGAGGTGTAAAAATGGACAGGGGATAGAGGAAAAAAAAGAAAAAAAAAAAGTTATACTCACAGTACCCAGAGGTTTAGCAGGAGGAACAGCTTTACAGCAGCAGCCAGCAGGCAGGAAGTTGGACAGCTCAGCAGAAGACACAGGAAGATGGACCCAGCGATGGAGGCAGAGGGGGAGGGGGGCAGCAGAGGGGGAGAGCAGAGGAGGAGGGAGATACCGGAGGAGCTGCAGAATAGAGATCACGGGGGAGGCCGGCAGATTGGGATGTCGGGGGGCAGATCGGGATGGCGGGGGGCAGATCGGGATGGCGGGTGGCAGATCGGGATGTCGGAGGGCAGATCGGGATGTCGGGGGGGCAGATCGGGATGTCGGGGGGGCAGATCGGGATGTCGGAGGGGCAGATCGGGATGACGGGGGGCAGATCGCAGGGGGGCACGGGCAGGGGCCATTACGGGAGCGCGCAGGAGCAATCACAGAAGCGCGCAGGGGCTGCAAGGTGAGCACAATACTCACCGCTTCTGCTCCTGCTCCGTGACGTGACAGCAGCGGCAGCAGCAGCGGTGGCGTGGTACCACTAGTATCAGCCAGTGTTACACGCTGCAGACATGTTGGGGGAGGGTCCCCAGACCAGCACAGGCCTGGGGAGGGCGGCCACCAGCAAATCAAACCGCCCCACTGCACACTGATTGGAGTGATTGCGCGTCATAGCACGATCGCTCCAATCAGTGCTGCAGGGGCTGGGGGCGGCATGTTTGAGATCCACCTATGATCTGCTGTACCTGCTACGGCATCTCATAGCTGGATCTCACAGTATCGCACTATTTCCGGCATTATTTTTACTGAAATCAGTGCGAAAGATGTGGTTGGCGGTTCAGATTTGAACAGCCAATCACATCGATCGTCGATGGGGGGTGGCGATGCCACCCCCCCTGGGGTGAAGCAAAGGTCCCCTGCTGTAAGAAACAGCAGGGGACATCATTTGAAAGCCGTTGCTATGGCCACGGCAATCAAATGAACTTTAGGCAGTAAAATTACATCCCTGTTCGTTAAGTCACGTTAAAATAGGACGTAATTTTACTGCCCGCGGTCGTGAAGGGGTTAATTGCATTGATTTTGTCAAATGTTTGGCATCCAAAATGCTGTGTTTAAAAACGCAACGTGCACATGGAATTTGCTGACTTCTCATAGACTTTGCTGGGGACGCAGAACGCATACTTTAACGCTGCAGTTCAAAATGCTACGTAAATGCATGAAAAAATGCAACGTGCGCACATACCCTTAGTTAGTTGTGCCTGCTGTAAATTTGCTGGCAAACTAGCTATATAGGTCTTCGCACTTTTCCGTGCCTGCTCCAAATGACGCAGTAAAACAAATTTCTAGTTATTCTACTTATTACTGCCTGCTCCAAATTAGTCAGTGAACCACATTTCTAGGTATTGTAAGTTAGTAGTGTCTGCTGTAAATTTGCTAGTGAACTAGCTAAATAGGTCTTGGCACTTTTCAGTGCCTGCTCCAAATGACGCAGTGAACCAAATTTCTGGGTAATGATACTTATTACTGCCTGCTCTAAATTAGCCAGTGAACCACATTTCTAGGTATTGTTAGTTAGTAGTGCCTGCTCTAAAGTTTCTAGTAAACTAGCTTAATAGGCCTTGGTTTGAGAGCCTGCTCCAAAATATGCATTGTATCTTATTTCTAAGTATAGTTAGTTAGGTGTGCCTGTTGTAAATTTGTTAGCGAACTAGCTACTGTATATAGGTCTTCGCACTTTTCAGTGCCTTCTCCAAATGACAAAGTGAAACAAATTTCTAGGTATTGCTACTTATTACTGCTTGCTCCAAATTAGTCAGTGAACCACATTTCTAGGTATTGGAAGTTAGTAGTGTCTGCTGTAAATTTGCTAATGAACTAGCTAAATAGGTCTTGGCACTTTTCAGTGACTGCTCCAAATGACGCAGTGAACCAAATTTCTGGGTAATGATACTTATTAGTGCCTGCTCTAAATTAGCCAGTGAACCACATTTCTAGGTATTGTTAGTTAGTAGTGCCTGCTCTAAAGTTTCTAGTGAACTAGCTTAATAGGCCTTGGTTTGAGAGCCTGCTCCATAATATGCATTGTACCATATTTCTATGTATAGTTAGTTAGGTGGGCCTGTTGTACATTTGTTAGCGAACTAGCTATATAGGTCTTCGCACTTTTCAGGGCCTTCTCCAAATGACGAAGGGAAACAAATTTCTAGGTATTGCTACATATTACTGCCTGCTAAAAATTAGTCAGTGAACCACATATCTAGGTATTGTTAGTTAGTAGTGCCTACTGTAAATTTACTAGTGAACTAGCTATAAATATTTCTTGGCACTTTTGAGTGCTTGTCCCATATTACGCATTGAACCACATTTCTAGGAATTGCATTATTACTTAATAGTGCCTGCTTTAATATTACTAGTGAACTAGTTAAATAGGCCTTTGCACTTTTCAGTACCTGCTCCAAATGAAGAAGTGAACCAAATTTCTAGGTATTGCTACTTACTACTTCCTGCTCCAAATTAGCCAGTAAACCACAATTCTAAATATTATTAGTTAGTAGTGCCTGATCTAAATTTTCTAGTGAACTAGCTAAATAGGCCTTTGCGCTTTTGAAAGCCTGCTCCAAATTATGCATTGAACCATATTTCTAAGTATTGTTAGTTAGTTTTGCCTGCTGTAAATTTGCCAGTAAACTAGCTAAATAGGTCTTGGCTATTTTAGTAATAAGGAATAACGTTTGGAACACCATTCTAAGTCTGAACTGGGTGCAAAAACCTAAAAAAAATCACTATGGGGGGATAAGGTATGCACACCAGTGACTATGTAAGGGGAATACATGAAATAGCAGAAACTGCTGTGTGAATACTGACTTGAAAAATCCAATAGCTATATGTATGAGTGAAAATGTGAAAAATGGAATCTGCATTACTGCCATGAACATATGAATAAAGAGAAATTTAGCTACTGAATTGATAATAATAATAATAATAATTTTATTCATTTATATAGCGCTATTAATTCCACAGCGCTTTACATACATTGGCAACACTGTCCCCATTGGGGCTCACAATCTAGAGTCCCTATCTGTATGTCTTTGGAGTGTGGGAGGAAACCGGAGAACCCGGAGGAAACCCACGCAAACACGGGGAGAACATACAAACTCCTTGCAGATAGTGTCCTTGGTGGGATTTGAACCCAGGACCCCAGCGCTGCAAGACTGCAGTGCTAACCACTGAGCCACCGTGCCGCCCTCAATGCAATAGAGCCCCAACACTACGCCAAAGTATTTCTCTACGTTGGGGTCCCTAGCTTGTGTGTGTCCTCTCATGCAGTTAAAAAACTTACCGTGTATGGGAAGCTGAGACCCAGGCTATTTATGCGTATGATATGGATTGGCAATAGGTGTGGTTGGGGAGGGTTCACAAACGAAAAACTACTAACAATAAGGAATAACGTTTGGAACACCATTCTAAGTCTGAACTGGGTGCAAAAACCTAAAAAAACATCACTATGGGGAGATAAGGTATGCACACCAGTGACTATGTAAGGGGAATACATGAAATAGCAGAAACTGCTGTGTGAATACTGACTTGAAAAATCCAATAGCTATATGTAAGAGTGAAAATGTGAAAAATGGAATCTGCATTACTGCCATGAACATATGAATAAAGAGAAATTTAGCTACTGAATTGATCAATGCAATAGAGCCCCAACACTACGCCAAAGTATTTCTCTACGTTGGGGTCCCTAGCTTGTGTGTGTCCTCTCATGCAGTTAAAAAACTTACCGTGTATGGGAAGCTGAGACCCAGGCTATTTATGCCTATGATATGGATTGGCAATAGGTGTGGTTGGGGAGGGTTCACAAACGAAAAACTACTAACAATAAGGAATAACGTTTGGAACACCATTCTAAGTCTGAACTGGGTGCAAAAACCTAAAAAAATATCACTATGGGGAGATAAGGTATGCACACCAGTGACTATGTAAGGGGAATACATGAAATAGCAGAAACTGCTGTGTGAATACTGACTTGAAAAATCCAATAGCTATATGTAAGAGTGAAAATGTGAAAAATGGAATCTGCATTACTGCCATGAACATATGAATAAAGAGAAATTTAGCTACTGAATTGATCAATGCAATAGAGCCCCAACACTACGCCAAAGTATTTCTCTACGTTGGGGTCCCTAGCTTGTGTGTGTCCTCTCATGCAGTTAAAAAACTTACCGTGTATGGGAAGCTGAGACCCAGGCTATTTATGCGTATGATATGGATTGGGTCTCAGCTTCCCATACACGGTAAGGTTTTTAACTGCATGAGAGGACACACACAAGCTAGGGACCCCAACGTAGAGAAATACTTTGGCGTAGTGTTGGGGCTCTATTGCATTGATCAATTCAGTAGCTAAATTTCTCTTTATTCATATGTTCATGGCAGTAATGCAGATTACATTTTTCACATTTTCACTCTTACATATAGCTATTGGATTTTTCAAGTCAGTATTCACACAGCAGTTTCTGCTATTTCATGTATTCCCCTTACATAGTCACTGGTGTGCATACCTTATCTCCCCATAGTGATGTTTTTGTTAGGTTTTTGCACCCAGTTCAGACTTAGAATGGTGTTCCAAACGTTATTCCTTATTGTTAGTAGCTTTTCGTTTGTGAACCCTCCCCAACCACACCTATTGCCAATCCATATCATACGCATAAATAGCCTGGGTCTCAGCTTCCCATACACGGTAAGTTTTTTAACTGCATGAGAGGACACACACAAGCTAGGGACCCCAACGTAGAGAAATACTTTGGCGTAGTGTTGGGGCTCTATTGCATTGATCAATTCAGTAGCTAAATTTCTCTTTATTCATATGTTCATGGCAGTAATGCAGATTCCATTTTTCACATTTTCACTCTTACATATAGCTATTGGATTTTTCAAGTCAGTATTCACACAGCAGTTTCTGCTATTTCATGTATTCCCCTTACATAGTCACTGGTGTGCATACCTTATCTCCCCATATTGGTTATTTTAGTGACTTCTCTAAATGATGCAGTGAACCAAATTTCTAATTATTGCTACTTATTACTGCCTGTTCCAAATTATGCATTGAACCACATTTCTAGGTATTGTTAGTTAGTGCCTGCTTTAAATTTGCTAGTGAACTAGCTAAATCTGTCTTGGCAATTTTCAGTATTTGCTCAAAATTATGCAGTGAACCACATTGCTAGTTATTGGTACTTTTTAGTACCTTCACAATATTGTCATTTTAGGCAAGAAATAAATAATTTATCTTTCATGTCAGGTGTCTGACAGGTGTTGGACTAGGATTATGAAACAGCTGTTTGAAAGAGGAAGGGTACATCAACCATGAGTGGTAAATCACGACAAGGTTGTGGTGGAAGAGTGAATAGGCGGCGTGTTCAATGTGTACATGCGGAAAGTTGTAATGTTAGTAAAAGTTCTAGTGAGCAAACACCGAATCATCCTATCCCAAGAGAAATGAGACAGCCTACTCCACTTGATTTCTTTGGCAGCCACAAATTTGTACAACTTTGAAATGAGGCTGATAAACAGCATGTGCTAGAGTGGGTAGCAAGCACTGAATCAAGTGGTCTTTCCTCTTCTTTTTGTACCTCAACATCACACACAGTTCAATCTTCAGAGGTGCCTCCTCAATTACACTTGTTTCCCCCCACATCACAAATCTCCAATCGGCAAGCTGAGCCACACATGGGTGAGTCTGCAGAGCTATTCACACATTCTATGCCATGGGCATTAGAGGTCTGCTCCAAAGATTCCAAGACTGAAGAGGAGCAAAGCATCTGCATCGATGCCCAAAATCTTTCACAATTGGATCCTTGCCTGGATGAAATAGGGTCTGAGAAGGATCCTGACCCTCATCAACTGACATTAACCCCCGGGGGTGGAGGTGAAGATGATGATGAGACTCAGATATCTGAGGCTCATGCTTACTGTTGTGTGACGTCAGGTCAGGAAGAGGAGTGGGACAACATAGAGCATGATGATAAGGTTATAGATCCCACTTAGTGTGAACCCAGAGGCACACAGTTGAGTAGCTCAGCAGAAGAGGAGGAGTATGAGGAGGAGGAAGACAAGTATGTTACATTGGCGATTCCCACACAAACACATGGTGATGCAACATTGAGAAGCACTGCATTCTCAGCCACACCTCTGGCTGTGACCAGCAGCAGTTGCAGGTCTGCAGTTCACAGGAAGGGTTGTCTAGCCTGGACCAATTTTAAGACTGCAAAAGATGACCCAACTTTCATTATCTACCAATGTTGTAACAACGACTCAGTAGAGGGAATAATTCAAATAATTTGACTACTACATACACCATACATACATGAACCGGCACATGCGCAACCAACATGCATTAGTGTGGAAATCTTACTGTCCTAAAATGCAGAGTACCAGGACTACCCAACCATTGGCGCCAAATCAACTGCATCTGCTGCTTCTTCCTCCTCCTATGCCACCATCGAAACTATTCTTACACAGGTCTCAACTTGTTTACCTGCTACAGTTTTTGACCCATGTGAGACCCCAAGGCCACATCCTGTGTGTTGCATGGACCATACCTCCCTGTTGTGCAAAGACACTTTGGGTAAATGGGGGAAGTGTAATTGATGCCATGATCCTCTTGTTTGCCTGCAATGTTTTTAAATATCAATATTCCAAGATGGGTCTCCAAGTTGTGTCTTGTCTATACTGGCAGAAGTGTAGGAGCAAGATACCTAATTCTGTCACTCATCCCCTTTTACATTGTAAAATTGAAATGCCATGCTTCATTCTGTGTGTTGCATTGACTATACCCCCCTGCTGTGCCAAAAGACTATGGGGAAATGGGGCAATTGATGCCACAGTAGTGCTGTCCTGCTTTCTGCCTGAAATATTTTTAAATCTTAACACTCCAAGATGGGTCTCCGAGTTGTGTCTTGTCTGTACTGGCAGGGGTGTGGGAGGAAGAGGCCCATACCTGTTACTCATGCAACTCTTTATTTTTAAAATTGACATGCCAGACCACATCCTGTGTGTAAGTCAACACAATCAGGCAGTGCTGAAATTAATATGCATTGGAAAACGCAGTCAAACAGATACAGAGTTGTATACTACTATTCAAGCCGATTTTGATCAATGGCTGTCGCCACAAACTTGAAGCCAAGGAAGACAATGTCTGATAATGGTGCAAATCTGGTGGCAGCACTTTGTCTGGGCGATATCACACATGTACCTTGCATGGCTCACTTCCTCAACCTGGTTGTATATAAATTTCTAGGCTACTATTCTGTTCAGGATGTGCTGCTGCTGAAGGCACCGTTGCTCTATGCTCACTGTTAAAAATGAAAATCCCATGCTACATCGTGTGTTTCATGGATCAAACCTCCCTGCTGTGCAAAGTCACTATGGTAAAATGGGGGAATCATAGAATGGTAGCGTTGGAAGGGGCCTGAAGGCAAGTGTAGGTTTTCCTAAAACATCCCAGCTATATGTTTATCCAGATTTCACTTGAAAATTTCCATTGATGGAGATCTCACGACCTCACATGGTTGCTTGTTCCACTCTGTGACTGTCCTTACTATCAGAAAGTGTTTCTTAATGTCTCATGTGAATCTCTTTCCTTTTAGTTTCATCCCATTGCTTCTTGTACTTCCTTGTGCTAATGAGAACAGGGTATGTTACGGGGGGGGGGGGCTGTCTGATAATAAAACCTAAAGGAATGTCAGACAGTCAGGGTCCACCATGCAAAGACTCTGCTGCAGACTATGGCAGAGGATAAGGGGTATATAAGTGTGCCACTGTAAAAAATAATAGCACAAGTGCAGAGTGCAATACCTCTGTTAAACTCACAGAGGAATATAATTAGAAAATAAAGCAATTCCTCCCTTACTTGGAGGGTGTGTGGAATGGTCTCTGTTAAAGATCACAGAGACAAAAGCAGTGAGTGTGAAATGGCACCTACCTAGGTCCGTTCCTCTAGTGGTGCCAGGAGACGGACAGCAGCGTAAGCCGCACAAAGCTCCTACCTGCGTTCGCTCCACTAGTGTGCGAGGACACAAACAACTAGATATGGCACCTGCCTAGGTCCGCTCTTCTAGTGGTGCAAAAGAGACGGACAGCAGCGTAAGCCGCACAAAGCTCCTACCTGCGTTCGCTCCACTAGTGTGCGAGGACACGAACCACTAGATATGGCACCTGCCTAGGTCCGCTCTTCTAGTGGTGCAAAAGAGACGGACAGCAGCATAAGCCGCACAAAGCTCCTACCTCTGTTCGCTCCCCTAGTGTGCGAGGATACGAACAACTGTAATACGCAGTATAAGGAACGTTACCCTAGCGGCAACATCCACCTATGAGTAGAATCACAAGGCCCAGCCGGACCATGCGCCTCAGGCACCTGCCTATGTCCGCTCCACTAAGAGGTAAGGATACGGACTGCAGCCGAAGCTGTAAGGTATAAGAACGCTACCCTGCCGGTAGCGCTCACCTAACATAGACAGAGAGATGCCTAGAGGGACGTGCACAGGGCGTCTACCCTCATTCATAAACCAAGAGGACTGAGCGCCGGGCGGCGTGCGTCAGGGTCTTATATAGACTCTGTGCCTCATCCAAGATGGAGGACACCAGAGCCAATCCGCTGCCAGAATGACAGCAATGACGTCACGCTGGCCTATCACCGAGCAAAGCGTCACAAGCACATGACCAGCGACCAATCGGCATAGAAGGTGTCAGAGACATGTGACCACATGTCACAAGCACATGACCAGTGGCCAATCAGCTTAGAAGGTGTCAGAGACATGTGACCTCGTGTCAGCGATGATGTCACCCGCACATGTGCAATGGCTCCAAGATAGGACTTAGTCTCCAGCGCTTGCACATGTGCAGTAGCAAGAAATCCGGACATAGTCTCCAGAGCCACAGCAACCGTAACAGGGTAGTTCCCTCTGCACTTTGACTACCTTTCACATATTTGTAGACCACTATTAAGTCTCCTCTCAGTCTTTTCTTTTGCAAACTAAAAATTCCTAGCTCTTTTAGCCGATGTTCATATGACATGGTTTGCAGAACCTCTACCATCTTGGTTGCTCTTCTCTGGACTTACTCCAATATATCAATGTCTTTCATGAATTGGGGTGCTGGACACTGTACACAGTATTCCAGGCTTGGTCTTACCAGGGTAGAGTATAGAGGAATAATGACCTTTCTTGATCTACATTTAATGCTTGTCATGATACTTCCCAGAATTTTGTTGGCCTTTTTAGCTGCAGAAACCATTCTGTTGGCTCATGTTGAATCTGGGATCTATAATTATGCCCAATTCCTTTTCCCGGGTGCTATCACGTAGTTCTATTCCTCCCATACTATAGATGATTTTTACATTTCTTTTACCCAGACTTTGCATTTGTGCCTGTTAAACACTATTCTGTTTGCCCTGGCCCATAGTTCGAGTGTGTCTAGATCCTTTTGAGTACACTCTCTTTCCTCTCTGCTGTTGGCTACTCCTCCTATCATAGTATTAACTGCAAATTTGATGAGTCCCACAATATTTCCGCTGTCCAAATCATTTATAAAGATTTTAAACAGTACTGGATCCAGGACTGAGCCTTGCGGCACCCCGCTTTTAACTTTGTTGTGTGTTGATGTGTAGCCAGTTAGTATTACTCTTTGTGCATGATGAAAAAAATTGTGCATGATCACTTTGTGCATGATCACTAAGCCAGTTGTGAATTCATCTAACTGACTTTTTGTCAATTCCGTACTTGATCATTCATTCTTTCAATGAGGATGTTATGTGATAATTTATTAAATGCTTTTCTGAAGTCAATGTATACTACAGTTGTGCTCAAAAGTTTACATACGCAAGCAGATTTTTTTGCTTTCTTTACCTTTTTTCAGAGAATATGAATGAAAACACAAAATATTTTTTTCCACTCATCGTTAGTGGTTGGGGGAAGCCATTTATTGTCAAATTACTGTGTTTTTTCTTTTTAAATCATAATGATAACCAAAAACATCCAAATGACCCTGATCAAAAGTTCAAATAACCTGGTGATTTTGGCCTCATAACATGCACAGAAGTTGACACAAATGGATTTGAATTGCTGCTAAAGGTAACATCCTCACCTGTGAACTGTTTACTTGTAATCCGTGTGTGTGCATAAATGCTGAATGAGTTTCTTGCATCCAGACAGACTCTTGCATCTTTCATGCAGCCACTGACATTTTTGGATTGTCAGTCATGGGGAAAGCAAAAGAATTGTCAACGTATCTACAGGAAAAGATAGTTAAACTGTATAAAATAGGAAAGGGATACAAAAAGATATCCAAGGAATTGATAATGCCAGTCAGCAGTGTTCATACTGTGATTAGCAAATGGAAAATCAGGGGCTCTATAAAAACCAAACCTTGATCAGGTATAAAAACAAAAACTTTGGCCACAACTGCCAGGAAAATTGTTTAGCATGCAAAGAAAAACCCACAAATAACATCAGCTGAAATATAGGACTCACTGAAAACTAGCTGTGTGGCTGTTTCAAGATGCACAATAAGGAGGCACTTGAAGAAAAATAGGCTGCATGTTAAAGTCGCCAGAAGAAAGCCATTACTGTGCAAATGCCACAAAATATCTCGCCTACAATACGCCAAACAGCACAGTGACAAGCCTCCAAACTTCTGTAACTAGGTAATTTGCAGTGATGAGACCAAAATCAAACTTTTTGGCCACAACTAGAGTTGAACGCGGTTCATGGTTCGTGGTTCTCCAGTTCGCGGTTCGAGTGATTTTGGGGGCTGTTTTGGATCGAACTAGAACCCGAGCTTTTTGCTAAAGCTCGATAGTTCTAGTTACATTCGAGAACGGTTCTAGCAGCAAAAAGCCAAGCTAATTACTAGCTGGCTTTCCGCTGTAATACTGTAAGTCACTCTGTGACTCACACTATTATGAAATTTCAGCGTATAGTGTGAGTGGACTGCGCATTCCGATCACTGCTGCTGGGATAATGGCGATTGCCAATTTTTTTTTTTTCCTTGTCTACCTTCCCTAAGCACGCGCGTGTAGTGGGGAGGGCAAGCATGTCAGCCAATCCCAGACACACACACAGCTAAGTTGACTTTTAGCCAGAGAAGCAACGGCATGTGTGATAGGATGTCCATGTCACATGTCCCTGCATTATAAAAACGGGTATCTGCCCGTCAGGACGCCATTATCTGCCTTCTGAGTCTGGGTGTCAGTCACCGCTGGCATAGCTCCTGTCTACGATACTGCTGTGTACGCTCTACAAACAGCGCTATACAGAATAGGGATTGAAGTTTCTTTTAGCTCTTGTAAGGGCAAATAACAGCAGGCTCAGAGCCATAGGTGACAGTTAGGTCCGTGGAAACAGATTTTAATAGATACAGATAAGAGCGTCTGTGTAGCTAAGGTCAGGGACTTACTCGCTGCATTTCCCCATTAGGAGGGATATAAAGTGAGGCTTCCTTTCCTCTACACAGACCCACAACCCTGCCACTGTACCCTCCTGCCCTTTGCACACTCAAGGTCATTCTTACTAAGCCATTATACTAGCAAACACTGAAGAAACTTAGTGGCATCCTAAAAGTGGCTGTTGGACTTCATTATTGTCCCACTGGTGCAAAAATATTTGCAGCACCTTTGCATTGCACACTGAAACTCATTGTTACTAAGCCATTATACTAGCAAACACTGAGGAAACTTAAAGGCATCCTAAAAGTGGCTGTTGGACTTCATTATTGTCCCACTGGTGCAAAGCTATTTGCGGCACCTCTGCAATGCACACTCAAACTCATTTTTACTAAGCCATTATACTAGCAAACACTGAGGAAACTTAGTGGCATCCTAAAAGTGGCTGTTGGACTTCATTATTGTCCCACTGCTACAAAGCTATTAGCAGCACCACTGCATTGCACACTGAAACTCATTGTTACTAAGCCATTATACTAGCAAACACTGAGGAAACTTAGTGGCATCCTAAAAGTGGCTGTTGGACTTCATTATTGTCCCACTGGTCCAAAGCTATTTGCGGCACCTCTGCAATGCACACTCAAACAAATTTTTACTAACCATTATACTAGCAAACACTGAGGAAACTTTGTGGCATCCTAAAAGTGGCTGTTGGACTTCATTATTGTCCCACTGGTGCAAAGATATTTGCAGCACCTTTGCATTGCACACTAAAACTTATTTTTACTAAGCCATTATACTAGCAGACACTGAGGAAACTTAGTAGCATCCTAAAAGTGGCTGTTGGACTTCATTATTGTCCCACTGGTGCAAAGCTATTTGCGGCACCTATGCATTGCACACTCAAACTCATTTTTACTAAGCCATTATACTAGCAAACACTGAGGAAACTTAGTGGCATCCTAAAAGTGGCTGTTGGACTTCATTATTGTCCCACTGGTGCAAAGCTATTTCCAGCACAACTGCATTGCACACTGAAACTCATTGTTACTAAGCCATTTTACTAGCAAACACTGAGGAAACTTAGTGGCATCCTAAAAGTGGCTGTTGGACTTCATTATTGTCTCACTGGTGCAAAGCTATTTGCGTCACCTCTGCATTGCACACTCAAACTCATTTTTACTAAGCCATTATACTAGCAAACACTGAGGAAACTTAGTGGCTTCCTAAAAGTGGCTGTTGGACTTCATTATTGTCTCACTGGTGCAAAGCTATTTGCGGCACCTCTGCAATGCACACTCAAACTCATTTTTACTAAGCCATTATACTAGCAAACACTGAGGAAACTTAGTGGCATCCTAAAAGTGGCTGTTGAACTTCATTATTGTCCCACTGGTGCAAAGCTATTTGCGGCACCTCTGCATTGCACACTGAAACTCATTGTTACTAAGCTATTATACTAGCAAACACTGAGGAAACTTAGTGGCATCCTAAAAGTGGCTGTTGGACTTCATTATTGTCCCACTGGTGCAAAGCTATTTGCGGCACCTCTGCATTGCACACTTAAGCTCATTTTTACTAAGCTATTATACTAGCAAACACTGAGGAAACTTAGCGGCATCCTAAAAGTGGCTGTTGGACTTCATTATTGTCCCACTGGTGCAAAGCTATTTGCGGCACCTCTGCAATGCACACTCAAACTCATTTTTACTAAGCTATTATACTAGCAAACACTGAGGAATCTTAGTGGCATCCTATAAGTGGCTGTTGGACTTCATCATTGTCCCACTGGTGCAAAGCTATTTGCAGCACCACTGCATTGCACACTGAAACTCATTGTTACTAAGCTATTATACTAGCAAACACTGAGGAAACTTATTGGCATCCGAAAAGTGGCTGTTGGACTTCATTATTGCCCCACTGGTGCAAAGCTATTTGCGGCACCTCTGCAATGCACACTCAAACTCATTTTTACTAAGCTATTATACTAGCAAACACTGAGGAAACTTAGTGGCATCCTAAAAGTGGCTGTTGGACTTCATTATTGTCTCACTGGTGCAAAGCTATTTGCGGCACCTCTGCATTGCACACTCAAATTCATTGTTATTAAGCCATTATACTAGCAAACACTGGGGAAACTTATTTGCATCCTAAAAGTGGCTGTTCAACTTCATTATTGTCCCACTGGTGCAAAGATATTTGCAGCACCTTTGTATTGCACACTCAAACTCATTTTTACTAAGCCATTATATTAGCAAATACTGATGAGCGAGTACTAAAAAGCTCGGGTGCTCGAAGCTCGGGCCGAGCCTCCCAAGATACTCGTGTACTCGGGCCGAGCAACGAGCCCAATGTTATCCTATGGGAGACCCGAGTATTTTTGTGAAATGACCCCCCGGCAGCATGGAGAAACCCTAAAAATGTCACAAAAGTCTCAGAAGAGTGCTCAAATGACATGGCAACAGCATGGGGAAGACCCCTTGAAGCATTTATCACTCAAAAGTCACAGCTGTGAACAATTTTGTCCGCGTTTCACGCCATTTTTACGGACTCACCAGAAAACCTTCCAAAATGACCCCAAAATGATTTTTCATGGCAGAAATGTTAAGGGCACATACCCAATAGTGAGATAGAGCTGGTGTATGTTACTTTTTGAGATTAATACATGAAAGATTTTACGTGAAAACATTGTGTGGCACTCCGATGTCCCTGAGAAGAGACGTACATGAAGGCCTCTTGAGTCTAATGTGCCCATTTTGAGGAAGTGAGTCTTTGTAGTATTTTCCTTTGCCAGGGCAGTCCAAAATTGTGAGGTTCACCAATGCCCCTGCATACAGACGTGCATGAGGGCCTGTAAACCTGAAGTGCCCATTGTAAGGAAGTGGGTCTATTGTAGTATAGCCCTTAGGCAGGGCAGCCAAAAATTGGGAGGCTCCACGTTGTCCCTGGATAGAGACGTGCATGAGGGCCTGTAAACCTGAAGTATCCATTGGAAGGAAGTGGGTCTATTGTAGTATAGCCCTTAGGCAGGGCAGCCAAAAATTGGGAGGCTCCACATTGTCCCTGGATAGAGACGTGCATGATGGCCTGTAAACCTGAAGTGCCCATTGGAAGGAAGTGGGTCTATTTTAGTATAGCCCTTTGCCAGGGCAGCCAAAAATTGGGAGGCTCCACATTGTCCCTGGATAGAGACGTGCATGATGGCCTGTAAACCTGAAGTGCCCATTGTAAGGAAGTGGGTCTATTTTAGTATAGCCCTTTGCCAGGGCAGCCAAAAATTGGGAGGCTCCATGTTGTCCCTGGATAGAGACGTGCATGATGGCCTGTAAACGTGAAGTGCCCATTGTAAGGAAGTGGGTCTATTTTAGTATAGCCCTTTGCCAGGGCAGCCAAAAATTGGGAGGCTCCACGTTGTCCCTGGATAGAGACGTGCATGATGGCCTGTAAACCTGAAGTGCCCATTGGAAGGAAGTGGGTCTATTGTAGTATAGCCCTTAGGCAGGGCAGCCAAAAATTGGGAGGCTCCACATTGTCCCTGGATAGAGACGTGCATGATGGCCTGTAAACCTGAAGTGCCCATTGTAAGGAAGTGGGTCTATTTTAGTATAGCCCTTTGCCAGGGCAGCCAAAAATTGGGAGGCTCCACGTTGTCCCTGGGTAGAGACGTGCATGAGGGCCTCAAAACATTAAGTGTCCATTTTAAGGAAGTGGGTGTATTATAGTATAGCCCTTAGGCAGGGCAGCCAAAAATTGGGAGGCTCCACGTTGTCCCTGGGTAGAGACGTGCATGAGGGCCTCAAAACATTAAGTGTCCATTTTAAGGAAGTGGGTGTATTATAGTATAGCCCTTAGGCAGGGCAGCCAAAAATTGGGAGGCTCCACGTTGTCCCTGGGTAGAGACGTGCATGAGGGCCTCAAAACATTAAGTGTCCATTTTAAGGAAGTGGGTGTATTATAGTATAGCCCTTAGGCAGGGCAGTTAAAAATTGGGAGGCTCCACGTTGTCCCTGGGTAGAGACGTGCATGAGGGCCTCAAAACATTAAGTGTCCATTTTAAGGAAGTGGGTGTATTATAGTATAGCCCTTAGGCAGGGCAGCCAAAAATTGGGAGGCTCCACGTTGTCCCTGGGTAAAGACGTGCATGAGGGCCTCAAAACATTAAGTGTCCATTTTAAGGAAGTGGGTGTATTATAGTATAGCCCTTAGGCAGGGCAGCCAAAAATTGGGAGGCTCCACGTTGTCCCTGGGTAGAGACGTGCATGAGGGCCTCAAAACATTAAGTGTCCATTTTAAGGAAGTGGGTGTATTATAGTATAGCCCTTAGGCAGGGCAGCCAAAAATTGGGAGGCTCCACGTTGTCCCTGGGTAGAGACGTGCATGAGGGCCTCAAAACATTGTTCCCATTGCAAACGAGCGGGTCTCCTGTCGTTGTAATGTCCATTCTGCAAAGAATGGGCGAAAAAATTTACCACTGGGGGTATACCTGAAACAAAGGCCTAAGTATTGCAATTTGTAACGGTCATCATCATGGTGGCGCATGAGGAGAAGGAGGAGCAGTCCAGCGATTATCCAAAGTCCAGAAGTGTGTACCCATGGGTGAGTGGAGGTACATGGCAAACTTTAAATTCCGCTCTCATTTGCTGGTGGTGTGGTGAAGTCTGGCCCAATCCAACCCTTGTTCATCTTGATCAGAGTCAGCCTGTCAGCATTTTCAGTTGACAGGCGGGTGCGTTTATCTGTAATGATTCCACCTGCGGCACTAAAAACACGCTCTGACAAAACGCTAGCAGCAGGGCAGGCCAGGACTTCCAAGGCGTAGAGAGCCAATTCATGCCACGTGTCCAGCTTGGATACCCAATAATTGTAAGGCACAGAGGAATGTCGGAGTACAGTTGTTCGATCTGCAAGGTACTCCTTCAGCATCTGGGCAAACTTAGGATTTCTTGTGGCACTACCCCGCACCTCAGGGGCTGTGGTACGTGAGGGGCTGAGAAAACTGTCCCACATCTTAAAGACTGTTCCCCTACCTCTGGCGGATTGGACTTGTGCCTCTCTCGGCTGTACGCCTCGGTTGTCCACTGATTCCTGACCTATGCCGCTAGCGTTTTGTGAGGGGAATGCTTTGCCTACTTCCGTGAGTATGGCCTTCCGGAACTGCTGCATTTTGGTTGACCTCTCCTCCACGGGAATAAGAGACAAAAAGTTCTCCTTGTAGCGTGGGTCTAACAGTGTTACCAACCAGTAATGATTGTCGGCCAAGATGTTCTTAACGCGAGGGTCACGAGACAGGCAGCTTACCATAAAGTCAGCCATGTGCGCCAGACTCTTAACAGCCAGGACTTCAGTAGCCTGACCAACAAGATGACTGAACATGCTGTCCTCCTCCTCCTCCTCCTCATCTACCCTGTCCTCTGGCCAGCCACGCTGAACCGAGGATATGACTGGTGTGCATGTCATATCCTCAATTTGGCCGGAGAGTTGCTCCATGTCTTCATCCTCCTCCTCGTCATAGTCCTCCACTGCACGTTGTGATGAGACGAGGCTGGGCTGTGTGTTATCACCCACACCCACTACTGTTTCTTGCTGCAACTCATCGCGCTCCGCCTGCAATGCATCATGTTTGTTTTTCAGCAGAGACCGTTTTAGAAGGCAGAGTAGCGGTATGGTGACGCTAATAATGGCGTCATCACCACTCACCATCTTGGTGGAGTCCTCAAAGTTTTGGAGGATGGTACATAGGTCTGACATCCATCTCCACTCCTCAGGTGTTATGTGTGGAGTTTGACCCATTTCCCGATGGCTTAGGTGATGCAGGTACTCAATAACTGCCCTCTTCTGCTCACATATCCTGACCAACATGTGCAGAGTTGAATTCCAACGCGTGGGGACATCACACACCAATCTGTGAGCCGGAAGATGCAAACGGCGCTGAAAGCCGGCAAGGCCGGCTGAAGCAGTAGGTGACTTTCGAAAATGTGCAGACAGGCGGCGAACTTTTACCAGCAGATCAGACAGCTCTGGGTATGACTTTAGAAACCGCTGAACCACGAGGTTGAGCACATGGGCCACGCATGGAACATGTGTCAGCTGGCCTCGCCTCAAAGCCGCCACCAGGTTCCGGCCATTGTCACACACGACCTTTCCTGGCTTTAGGTTCAGAGGTGTGAGCCAGTGATCTGCCTGCTGTTTCAGAGCTGTCCACAGCTCTTCTGCATTGTGGGGTTTGTCACCTATGCAGATTAGCTTCAGCACAGCCTGTTGCCGCTTCGCCGAGGCAGTGCTGCAGTGCTTCCAGCTTGTGACTGGTGTGGAGGGTACAGTGGATGAGGATGCGCAGGAGGAGGAGGAGGCTGAAGAGCATGACATTCCGGAGCTGTAGAGTGTGGGTGAAACACTGACTGAGGTAGGGCCTGCAAACCTTGGTGTGGGAAGGACGTGTTCCGTCCCTCGCTCAGACTGGGTCCCAGCTTCCACAATATTAACCCAGTGTGCCGTCAACGAGATGTAGCGGCCTTGCCCACAAGCACTTGTCCACGTGTCTGTGGTTAGGTGGACCTTGGGTGAAACAGCGTTGTTCAGGGCACGTGTGATGTTTTGTGACACGTGGTTATGCAACGCGGGGACGGCACACCGGGAGAAATAGTGGCGGCTGGGGACCGAGTAACGTGGGACAGCTGCCGCCATCAGGTCACGGAATGCTTCTGTCTCCACCAGCCTAAAAGGCAACATTTCCAGCGCAAGCAGTCGCGAAATGTTAGCATTTAGAACTGTGGCATGGGGGGTGTTGGCAGTGTATTTGCGCCTGCGTTCAAAGGTTTGCTGAATGGATAACTGAACGCTGCGCTGGGACAAGGACGTGCTTGATGATGGTGTTCTTTCTGCGTAGGCAACTGCAGGTGCAGGAGTGGAGGAGGCTTGTTCGCAGGCAGCATGGACAGGGGATTGGCTCGCATGCACAACCAGCGAAGACGTAGCAGTGACATCAGCAAGCACTGCTCCTCGACTCTGTTGTACTTCCCAGAAAGTCGGGTGCTTGGCTGACATGTGCCTGATCATGCTGGTGGTGGTCAGGCTGCTAGTTTTGGTACCCCTGCTGATGCTGGCACGGCAGGTGTTGCAAATGGCCTTTTTTGAATCATCTGGATCCAACTTAAAAAACTGCCAGACTCGGGAAGACCTAACATTTGTACAGGCACCTTGTGTCGTCGTGTTGTTCCGGGGAACGGTTGCCTGACTTCTGCCTGGGGCCACCACCCTGCTTCTTACTGCCTGTTGTGATGCTACGCCTCCCTCCCCCTGTGCACTGCTGTCCTCGCTCTGCATATCCTCCTGCCAGGTTGGGTCAGTTACTGGATCATCCACCACGTCGTCTTCCTCTTCCGCACCCTGCTCCTCCTCCTGACTTCCTGACAATTGTGTCTCATCATCGTCCACCACTTGTTGAGACACGTTGCCAACTTCGTGAGAACGTGGCTGCTCAAATATTTGGCCATCTGTACAGACGATCTCCTCATGACCCACTTCAATATGAGCTGGCGAGAGGCCAGAATGTGTGAATGGAAACGTGAACAGCTCTTCCGAGTGTCCAAGTGTGGGATCATTAATGTCCGAGGAGGACGTGTACTCAGCCTGGTGGTAGGAAGGAGGATCAGGTTCAGAAATGTGCGGTGCAGTATCACGGCTACTGACACTTGACCGTGTGGAAGACAGAGTGTTTGTGGTGGTGCCAATCTGACTGGAAGCATTATCTGCTATCCAACTAACAACCTGTTGACACTGGTCTTGGTTCAAGAGCGGTGTACTGCTGCGGTCCCCAAGAATTTGGGACAGGACGTGCGAGCGACTAGATGTGGCCCTTTGTTGTGGCGAAATTAGAGCTTGCCCACGACCTCGGCCTCTGCCTGCACCACCATCACGTCCACTTCCTTGTTCCTTGCCAATGCCCTTGCGCATTTTGCAATGCTGTGCACTGCTGACGTGTATATTCACTACTTGTGCGTTATATCAAAGTTTCTGGAAATTGCACACAAGTGCACCTGTACGCTGCCACCAACAGGCACACACGTGCGGTTTTAAAAACCAAGCACGGACGCAATAAGAACCTAACAGGTTTTTTTGGGGAGCGACAATTACAGACAAGTCAGACACTATCTGGACTGTTTTACACTGTGTACACCAGCCCCAGATATGATGAAGGCTGGTATACGGTCACCACTACCCTGCCTGCCTGCCTGCCTGTATACTGGTACAATAGTCCTGACAAGGACTCTTTTGGTCACTAGCCTGTATTCAGACCTGGCTATACCCTGCCTGTATATAGCAACAATAGTCCTGAGAAGGACTCTGCTACTGTACTCCGACCTGGCTATACCCTGCCTGCCTGTATACAACTAGAATAGTCCTGAGAAGGACTTTTGGTCACACTGTTTGCAGCCCTGCAACTGAAAAAGCTATAAAGGGCCGCAAAGCTTTCCCTGAATCAGCGACACTCTCCCTGCACTGACAGTCTGGATAGCTGTGAGCAGAGCACAGCGCGCCGGCCGATATAAAGGCTCGGTCACGCTGTGCAGGCCGGCCAATCACTGCAATTCCACAACTAACAGGGCTGTGGCATTGCAGTGGTCTGCCAGCCAATCCCTGCATGAGGGCTGGCTCTCAAAAGAGCGCCAACATGCAGAAATGAAGACCACGAGTACAGCACGAGTATCGCGAGATTACTCGGTCCCCGCCGAGCAGCCCGAGTACAGCGATACTCGTGCGAGTACCGAGTAGTTACAAGCATGCTCGCTCATCACTATTAGCAAACACTGAGGAAACTTAGTGGCATCCTAAAAGTGGCTGTTGGACTTCATTATTGTCCCACTGGTGCAATGCTATTTGCGGCACCTCTGCATTGCACACTGAAACTCATTGTTACTAATACTAAGCCATTCTAATAGCAAACTATGCTGCCAGTTTAAGGGCCGTAGTTGCATTGTCAGGGATAGTTATTGTTGTTTATTCTGCTGTTAATAATGCTAGACCACCGCTGCAATCTACACCACCTCTCAATTTTTACTACCACATTTTAAGTGCACAATCTTGTCGCAATCAAAATGAGTGGAAAAATGACAGATGCTGGTGGAAAGGGGAAGAGGCGTGTTGGAAAAGGGAAAAAAAAGGGTTTGTCCATGAAGAAGGTGGCAAAGCTCCATTAACATCTGCTGAAGATAGACCATCTTCCAGCAAAAGTAAGATGTCTACTACTTACCGTGAACAATCCGATGTGCTCCCTTTTTTACGGACACGAAAACTGGAACAAAGGGTGATGATGGTCAAAAAAAGAAAATGCTTGAATGGATCTCAAGTGGTCCAACAAGTGCCCTCTCCGCCACCTCAACTATAGCATCCAAAAAACACCAGTCCTCTGAGTTGTCATCCCAATCACACTTGCTTTCTTCTAGCTCTCAAGTCTCTATTTGCCCTGCACAGTATGGTGGAACTGAGATGGCTGAGTCTGCAGAGCTGTTCAGTCACACTATAGCCTGGGAATCAGAGGTCTGCTCCCAAGCTACAGTGAGTACAGACCAGGAAATGGTCTGCAGTGATGCCCAGAACCTTTGTGACTTTGATTCAGGCCGTGAGGACCAAGTTTCTGAGCATAATGTTGACCCTTATTCACAAACTGTAACACCTGTTGTTATAGACAATGAGGAACATACTGATGATGATGAGACGCAGATACCAGATTGGGATGACAACTTAAATATTCGGTCCGGGCAAGAAGAGGCTTGGTCTGAGGGTGAGGGGTGTGCAAACACAACAATTGATGAGGAAGTTCTAGATCCCACCTACTGTCAACCCACAGTCAGGCACTCGAGGAGGTCAACAGAGGCGGTGGAGGAGGATGCAACTGACGACGAAGTTACCTTGCGACTTCCTAGACAGGGGAGGAGTACTGGCAGCACGTCTACAACTGCATCCTCAGCCACCAGTCTGCCTCTGAGCACTAGTCGGGGTGGATCAGCAGGTCGTATGCCCGCTAAGCCTTGCCTAGCCTGGTCCTTTTTTGACATACCAAAAGATCGCCCAAATCATGTGATATGTAAAATTTGTCGTGATTCTGTTAGTAGAGGGCAAAACCTCAGCAGTTTGACAACTTCTTCCATGAATCGTCATATGAATAAATATCACATGTCCGAGTGTGAAGCTCACCGTGCTGCAATGCGGCCTAGCGGAGCGAACCATCCACCGCCTGCCCCTTCCACTGCATCCGCGCGCTCTTCATCTTCTAGGACTGTGGGGACAGCTGTCACCCCTGGTTTTCCACGCACAACTTCCACCACTGTAACCGCAACAGGCAGTTTGCTTGGTAGGTCGTCAGTTGCTTTGGCAGGGGAAACAAGTGCGTGTGTACAGCTCTCTCAGACATCGATAGTACCAACGTTTTATGAAGGCAACATCATGTCTACGCCTGCACTTTCCTCACAAACCTGCAATTTTCCAGGGACACCCTACTCAACACCGTCTACACACAGCAGCCAGATCTCTGTCCCTCAGATGTGGACAAATAAAAGGCCATGGTGAAACGCATCAGGTTGTCCTCTTGGTAAGGTTTTTTTTTAGCATGTGAATGAGTTGTACATATTGTTTCTTTCATATGGCAGTCCCTTCATTTAGGATGTAGCTTATCAGGATACACTTGTTGATTTTTGTATAATCACTGTTTATTATTGTGTGTCAAATTTTTGACATTATTTATTTATTAATTGTGATTAATTTTTCTTAAACACTATTTGTCATCCTGATATTATGTATCATTTTATTTGCCATTGCTATCTGAATACCATCTACTTCACTTATTCATACTGTTTTGCCTTTTTCATGTTATTAACTTACTGTGCATCTGTATTTTTTAGATTTTTTATTGATGTGTGGATATGTCACCATAAAGATTATTTTTGAGTATTAAATCCAGTGTACTGTTTCTATAGGTTTACATATTTCACACTGGTTAGCTGCTTGGCTATTCTTGTTTTTGATAATCTGGCTCTATATTTTTTTGAGTGGTGATCAATATTGTAGGTTTCTCTGTATTGTTAGTTTCTGTGCATTAAGGATTTCCCATCCTATGTGAACAGTTATGTGCTTAAGTATTATATGCCATGGAATTCTACCAACTCTTGCCTTTAAATCTGTGTCTTCTAAAGTGTTCCTTTTCTTACAACCCCAAATTCAAGGATAGCATGATCGCTGAGTTCCAGTGTCCCTGTTACCCTTAATCCCTTAACCATATCCTCATTGTTTGTTAGAAATAGTTCCCAGATGGCTGTTCCCCTTGTATTTTTTTCTACCAGCTGGGAGATTAAGTTGTCTGTATGGCAGGATAAAAATTGGCCTATGAGGGTAATCAATGTCTTAGTAGTTGAAATTTCCCATGATCACTATTTCATGTTTTTTTTGAGAATGTGTCTATTTGATGTGAAAAATCTCATCCATATCCTCTGTTTGACCCGGTGGTCTATAATAAACACCTATTATGATGTTCTTCCCGTTGTTTATCCATGAATATCTAACCAAATATTTTCTAATAGATTCTCATTCTCTGAAACTTTAATTTCGGTGGAGATGTGCTCTTTTTTTTAACATACAATGCAACTCCTACTTCTCTTTTGTTTGTTCTATTCTTTTTGCATAAGTTGTATCTTTCCATCTGTATGTTCCAATCATGTGTGTCACTCCTCCAGGTTTCTGTGATGCAGATGACATCATAATTTCCTTCTGTATTACTAGATCTAGTGTTCCTTGTTTGTTTCCCATTCTTTGTACATTTGTGTAAAAACATTTTCATTTGTGCTGTGTTACTCCCCTTTTCTTTGATACCTGTCCTCTGTCCTCTTTACCACATCTAGTATCCTTGTTTAGTATGTCCTTCAGCTGCATGTTCTTGTCTGGAATTTTTCTTCCCATCTCATCCTCTTCTAGTTTAAAGACCTCATGATGAGTGTGGCAAGCATTCTGGCAAATATGTGTTTTCCAGGTATTGTGAGGAGTAACCTGACTCTAGTGAGGAGTCCATTGTAGAGGTAATTCCCACCATTGTCCAAAAATTTGAATCCTTGCTGTCTGCACCACTATCTTAGCCAGTTGTTCACTTCTAGGATCATGTTCCATCTCCTGATGCCAGAGGAGAGGGGAAGGGTAGCAATTGATATCACTGCCTTGCTGTCTGCTTGAAATGTTTTTAAATCTCAAGACTAGATTTGAGCGCGCTTCGCGGTTCTCCAGTTCGCGGTTCGAGTGATTTTGGGGGCTGTTCTAGATCGAACTAGAACTCGAGCTTTTTGCTAAAGTTCGATAGTTCTAGTTATGTTCGAGAACGGTTCTAGCAGCAAAAAGCAGGGCTTTTTACAGCTACAGTGTGCAGGGAGCCATCACTGGCAGCCTGCCAGAAGCTGGTAATCAAGATAAACATCGGGTATCCAAGCAAAGCGCTTTGGTTAGTAACCCGATATTTATCCTAGTTACATGTGCAGGGAGCCGACACTTCCCCGCTCAGCTCGCTCTGCCCCCTCCTGCACTCGGCATGTACACACACACACACTCCCACTCACCTGTCCCCAGCCATGCAGTCCAAGAAACTGACGTCCTCAGCGCCACATGGCCCTGCTAGGCTCCACCCACTTTGCACTCTGCCACCAGCACACATGGCCCCGCTAGGCTCCGCCCACCTGGCACTCTGCACACATGGTCCCGCTAGGCTCCGCCCACCTGACACTCTGCACACATGGTCCCGCTAGGCTCCGCCCACCTGGCACTCTGCACACATTACCCCGCTAGGCTCCGCCCACCTGGCACTCTGCACACATGGTCCCGCTAGGCTCCGCCCACCTGACACTCTGCACACATGGTCCCGCTATGCTCCGCCCACCTGGCACTCTGCACACATTACCCCGCTAGGCTCCGCCCACCTGGCACTCTGCACACATGGCCCCACTAGGCTCCGCCCACTTGGCACTCTGCACACATTACCCCGCTAGGCTCCGCCCACCTGGCACTCTGCGCACATTACCCCGCTAGGCTCCGCCCACCTGGCACTCTGCACACACAATCCCGCTAGGCTCTGCCCACCTGGCACTCTGCACACATTACCCCGCTGGGCTCCGCCCACCTGGCACTCTGCACACATTACCCCGCTAGGTTCCACCCACCTGGCACTCTGCACACATGGTCCCGCTAGGCTCCGCCCACCTGACACTCTGCACACATGGTCTCGCTCGGCTTACCTGTGGTGATGAAGTCCCGCCCTCCCGACCTCAGCGCTGTCACTGTCCTCCATGGCCGACGCTTGTCACATCACCTTCTCTCGCTTCCGACCCGAGACTGACTAGCGGTGACGTCACGGGCCGCTCGAGATACTTGGCTGTGAAGGCGGCGGTGATTGAAGTCAGTGACAGGTGCTGTCAGCAGTGCAGGAGATCACCGCAGGTAATGTACCTCGCTCCTGACAGCAGCACTTGTCGTGCCCTGCAGTGACCTGGGCTGACCTATTGATGTTAGCTCAGGTCACTGCACTGCTCTCCCAGCCAATGGGGAACATCTTGCTCTTCATTGACTGGGACAGTGTGGATCGTCATGGGAACTCCTTGGATTACAGCAGACCTGGATTTGTTTTTCCTTCTAATAAATTGGTTAAAGAGGGAATGTATTGGGGAGTGTTTTTTCAAATAAAAATGTGTTTGTCGTCTATTTTTTTTTTTGTTACTGACTGGGTTGGTGATGTCGGGTATCTGATAAACGCCTGACCTCACCAACCCCAGGGCTTGATGCCAGGTGACATTACACATCTGGTATTAACCCCATATATTACCCCATTTGCCAGCACACCAGGGCACAAGATGAGCTGGGGCGAAGCACCAGGATTGGCGCATCTAATGGATGCGCCACTTCTGGGGCGGCTGCGGCCTGCTATTTTTAGGCTGGGGAGAGTCCAATAACCATGGACCTCCCTAGTCTGAGAATATCAGACACCAGCTGTCTGCTTTACCTTGGCTGGTGATCCAATTTTGGGGGGACCCCCAAGTGTTTTTTTTTTAAATTATTTATTTAATTTAAAATAACAGCATGGGGTGCCCTCAGCTTTGGATTACCAACCAAGGTGAAGCTGCCAGCTGTGCTCTGCAGGCTGCAGCCATCTGGTTTACCCTAGCTGGCTACAAAAATAGGGGGAACCCCACGTCATTTTTTTTTCATTTTTTTGGCTAAATACAAAGCTAAGCACCCCTTAGTGCCCCATGAAAGGCACCAAAAGGTGCAAAATTACAAAATGCAGGAGAGTGGGACATTATGTGTCTTTCTGACATTATAATGACAGAAAAGACTGATATGTAGTGTACAAGCACAAGAAAATCACCAGAGAGCTCTACGTTGTGAAAAGCAGTATAAAATGGCACTGGAGTGAACATGTGACCGCCTCATGTAGGTTGAAGCTATGGATCCTGGGTAAATTTATGTATTTTCCCTCCTTCAGTTTTTTTTGCAGTATGCAAAAAAAACGGAAGGCACATGGATGACAAACAGATGACATACGGACCATCTACGGAACGGAAACGGATGCCACACAGATGCACCCGTGAAAAAAACTGACTGTTTTTTGCAGACCGCAAAAATGGATCGGTCATGTTAATGTAGCCTTATTCTAATCTGCCGTTTATAAACAGCAGGCAGAAATAAGTGAATAGCGTCCCCCAGCATCAGAAAATCTCCGTGGTTTCAGGGGTAGCTGAGACCCTGGAGATCATGATTCAGGACGGTTTTTCCGGTCCCCGCTCACGTGATCACAGGTATACACCGTATACCGATGATCACGTTATAGTAAGGCTGTGTGCACACACGTTGCGTTTTTTACCGCGGAAACGCTGCGTTTAGAACCGCAGCGTTTCAGTGGCAAATTGCAAGCGTTCAGCTTTCCCAGCAAAGTGTATGAGAAAGCCGAAAAATCAGTGCACACGCTGCGTTTCTAAACGCAGCGTTTTGGATGCCAAAAATCGGTGCGGAAAGAAAAGCAGCATGTCACTTCTTTTGTGCGGTGTGGCTGCGTTCTCTCCCCCATTAAATCAATGATGCGGGTCAGAACGCAGCTACACCGCAGTGAGCTGCTTTTTTGTTGCGGTCCACGGGCTTTGTCGGCATGCCAGAATGCAGGCATTTACCTGGAAGTGAGGTCAAGAGGTTTCCTGTTGACCTCACTTCCTGGCAAAGTCCTGGAAAGCACCCGGTGTCGCCAAAGTGCCTGCCCCGACCCCCGACCCCCCTCCCGAAAATCCAACATGGCCGCGCGCACAGTAGCGCACCGGCCGCCCTGCTCCTATGATTTCTGTCGCATGTGCCTTGAGACATGCGACAGAAAAATGCCCCCCAGGCCCTTCCAGGTCACCCCCTATTCCCCCGGTATTCCCCCTTACCTGTCTGGTCGCAGCGCTGATCCCCCGCGGCCCCCTCCTCCTTCACAGCAGACGCCGGTCAGTGCGGTCACATGAGCAGAGCAGCTGACAGCCAGCACTGTGTTCAGAGAGCTGTGCTGGCTGCTCGCACTCTGCAGCTGTGACCCGGGGAGAGTGGGTGCAGATTTTTGGCACCCACTCTCCTCAAATGGAGGGTCTGCCCTCGTAGAAAATGGGGGTACGTTCCCTGAACGTGCCCCCATATTCTAGAAGGTCCAGAGGCGATGTGGGATGTCCAAATGGATTTCTGCGGACCTATTTTTTTCAAATTTTTTGATTAAATTGGAGAACAAGGGAATGATTTGGGGAGTGTTTTTTCTAATAAAAAAATGTTTGTCTTTTTTTTGCTTTTGTTTACTGTCAATTAGTTATGTCTGGTATCTGATAGACGCCGTGACATCACTAATTGCTGGGCTTGATGCCAGGTGACATTACACATCTGGTATCAACCCCATTTATTACCCCGTTTGCCAACGCACCAGGGCGCGGGATGAGTTGGGGCGAAGCGCCAGGATTGGCGCATCTAATGGATGCGCCACTTCTGGGGCGGCTGCGGCCTGCTATTTTTAGGCTGGGAAGAGTCCAATAATCATGGCTCTTCCCACCCTGAGAATACCAGACCCCAGCTGTCAGCTTCACCTTGGCTGGTGATCTAATTTGGGGGAACCCCACGTTATTTTTTTTTAATTCTTTATTTATAAATAAAAAAAAAAAGCCTGGGGAGCCCTCCAAATTGATCACCAGCCAAGATGAAGCTGCCAGCTGTGGTTTGCAGGCTACAGCTGTCTGCTTTACCCTGATTGGCTATCAAAAATAGGGGGGACCCCACGCCATTTTTTTCATTGTTTTTTTTTTTTTTTTTGGATAAATACTAAGCTAGGCACCCTTTAGTGCCACATGAAAGGTACTAAAGGGCGCCAGCTTAGAATATGCAGGCGGGGGTGGGACATTATATATATTCGACATCCATTCATCCATTGACGCTTTTTAGGCTGTGTGCCCACAATCAGGGTTTGCAGCGTTATGGGCGCTGAGTGTTTTCCCTGCGTCCATAACGCTGTGTTGTGCAGTAGAAGCACAGTGGAAGGATTTTTGGAGATCCCGTGCCCACTGTGCTATTTTTCTCCGCAGCATAAACTGACCGGTGGCGTGGCTTCCCGAGCCTCAGCACGTCAATTTATGCTGCGGAGACGAGAGTGTTCTCTGCAGGTAGCATAGAGCTCCACAGCAGCCTGAACCCAAATCGTGGGCATGGGCAGCTGCAGGAAGGCTGACACTGTGTACTAGACGCTGTGTCGCTGCATCATGGCCACATAGCCTTAGGCCCCTTTCACACGTCAGTGATTCTGGTACGTTTGTGCTTTTTTTTTATACATACCAGAATCACTGACATACGCAGACCCATTATAATGAATGGGTCTGCTCACACATCAGTGATTTTTCACTGCACGTGTCTCCGTGCGGCGTACCCGCGTGTGCGTGATTGCCGCACGGAGACATGTCCATTTTTTTCTGGCATCACTGATGTTCCATGGACCACGCAGTGGTGTGGTCCGTGAAACACGTGCCAGAAAAAAACGTGCATTTAACATAATAATCATTTTAATTCACCCGGCGTCCAGTGATGTCCTTTGCAGCCCGTTCTCCCTGCTGCTTCTGAGCCGCCTCATTATTGTCGCGCATATTTATGATGTGTGACACAGCCGACCCGGAAGCAGCTGCTGCGGGGGTCAGCACCAGCCGGATGCTGCACCGCGGGAGCGATCAGCACCATGGAGAGCGGGAGCACGCACAGGTGAGCTGATTACTGAGTGCAATCACGGGCCACGGAGAACGGAGCCCGGATTGCACTTAGACAACCCACGTGTGCCGTGATTCAAGGCACACGGAGGGACATGTGCGTGTTTTACACGCCAGTGAAAAACGTCAGTGTTTTTCACTGACGTGTGACACGGGCCTGAAAGTGAGAATATTGTTGCTACAGCAACATTTTAGGGGAAGTAGCTGTGGATTCAAAATGCTTAATATACTCCTGAATAAAATCCTTGAGGGGTGCAGATTCCAAAATGGGGTCACTTGTGGGGGTTTTCTGATATATAGGTACCCAAGGGGCCCTGCTAATGTGACATGGTGCGTGAAGTTTATTTCAACTTTTCCAAAATTCAAATGGTGCTCCTTCCATTCCAAGCCCTCCCATTTATCCAAACAGAATGTGGAGAAGGAGATGACATCACAGGTTTTTTTTTACAAAGGTCTGTGTTCAACCAACTTTATTAACACTGACAAGTCTTAAAAAACGCACCTAAAAAAACGCATGAAAAACGCATGAAAAACGCATGAAAACCGCATGCGTTTTCGATGCGTTTTTCTCAAAAAGCATTGTTTACAATTCTCCCTTCTGCCAGAGGGTGCGTTTTTTTCCGCGCTGAAAAAAAAGCAACGTGTGCACATAGCCTAAATGACAGCGTCGGTAAAAAATTATTTATCTCCTATCTGGCATGAACAAACATGATAAATCTCCTCCCCGGTCCCCCAGTGTCGCCAAAGTGCCCCTCCGACCCCCTCCCGGAAATCCAAGATGGCCGCGTGCACAGCAGCGCGCCAGCAGCATTCACCCTACTCCTCTGATTTCTGTCGCATGTGCCATGACACATGCGACAGAAAACTCCTCCCCAGGCCCTGCCAGGTAACCCCCTATAACCCCACCGGTGTTCCCCGGTGTCCCACGGTACCTGTGCAGCGTTGATCCCCCGCGGCCCTCTCCTTCACAATAGACGCTGCCGCATGCACAGAGCGGCTGTCAGCTCAGCTTCCTGTGTTCAGACACAGTGAGTGGTGGTTATGCATCTGTAAGCTAAATGGGTGGCACGTTGGCTCAGTGGTTAGCACTGCAGTGCTACACCATCTGCAAGGAGTTTGTATGTTCTCCCCGTGTTTGCGTGGGTTTCCTCCGGGTACTTCGGTTTCCTCCCACACTCCAAAGACATACAGATAGGGAATTTAGATTGTGAGCCCCAATGGGGACAGTGTTCCCAATGTATGCAAAGCGCTATGGAATTAATAACGCTATATAAATGAATAAATTATTATTATTACTGCAATGCCCTGCTCATGAGGTAAGGAACATAGTTGATCAGGAGAGCTATATACTACATTTTCAAATGGAGGGATTTGCTATTTCTGTTGCCCTGCTGAACGACTACCAAACATGAGAGTCCGTTATACGCCACAAGAAAACACATCTAAATAGCGAGCTCTGTTGTTAAGTATTCATTCAGCTGGATAACTGGACTTAAAGGGGTATTCCATCTCCAAGATCCTATCCCCAATGTATAGTAGGTGGAATAGCAATAATATCAGCAAATACCAATATTTGGAATTGTAGAATAGTTCTCCTGATTAGGCATGCCCTTACCTCATGAGCAGGGCATTGCAGCTTTGGTAGCAACCGTTACGACATGGACTCTGCTGCTGTGGACCCGGGGAGAGTGAGTGCAGATTCATTGCACCCACACTCCTCACATGAAGGGTCTGCACTCCTAGAAAATGGGGGATACGTTCCCTGAGTGTCTCCCCCCATATTCTAGATGGTCCAGAGTCGTCGTGGGACCCCTTTATTTTTTTTCTTACAATAAATTGGTGAAAGAGGGAATGTTTTGGGGACTGTTTTTTCAAATACATTTTTTTTGTCGATTTTTTTTTGTTAGTACTGACAGTTTATGATGTTGGGTATGTAATAGACGCCATGACATCACAAACTGCTGGGCTTGATGTCAGGTGACTTTACAGCTAGTATCAACCCCATTTATTACGCCGTTTGCCACTGCACCAGGGAACGGGATGAGCTGGGGTGAAGCGCCAGGATTGACGCATCTAGTGGATGCGCCACGTCTGGGGTGCCTGCGGCCTGCTATTTTTAGGCTGTGAAGGCCCAATAACTATGGACCTTCCCACCCTGAGAATACCAGACCCCAGCTGTCCGCTTTACCTTGGCTGGTGATCCAATTTGGGGGGGGACCCTACTTTTGTTTTGTAATTATTAATATTTATAAAATAATTATAAAAAAAGAGCCTGGGGTGACCTCCACATTGGATCCCCAACCACGGTAAAGCTACCAGCTGTGGTTTTCAGGCTATAGCCGTCTGCTTTACCCTAGCTGGCTATCAAAAATGGGGGGACCCAACGTCATTTTTTTTTAACTATTTTTTAAATAGAAAAAAATGAATGGGCTTCCCTTTATTTTGATTGCCAGCCAAGGTAACGCCAGGCAGATGGGGGTGGCAACCCATAGCTGTCTGCTTTATCTGCGCTGAGAATCAAAAATACCGTGGAGCGCTACATCATTTTTTTTAAAGATTTATTTTTACAGCACTGTGATGTCCAGCCATCAAAATACAGGGAAGCCCATTTTGTTTTTAGTTATTTAAATAAATAATTTTAAAAAAATATATATGGGCTCCCGCTGCATTTTTTATATTGCTAGCTAAGGGTAATCCAGGCAGCTACTGGCTGCTAACCCCCCCTGCTTGGTGTTACCTTCACTGGCAATGGAAAATCCAGGGAAGTATTTTTTATTTTTTTTGCCAAAAAACTACAAAAAAAATGACGTGAGCTTCGCCATATTTTTGTATGCTAGCCAGGTACAGCAGGCAGGTACGGGCTGCCCCCAATCCCCAGTTGCCTATTTGTACCCGACTGGGAACCAAAAATATAGGGAAGCCCGTTTTTTTTAATTATTTCACTTATTTCATGAAATAATTAAAAAACAAATGACGTGGGCTTCGCCCCATTTTTGTGTCCAGCCAGTTAGAACTAGGCAGCTGGGGATTGGAATTCGTAGCACAGGTTAGCCCGAGGTTTCTGGGCGCCTCTGCTGCGAATTGCAGTCCGCAGCCACCCCAGAAAATGGCGCTTTCATAGAAGCGCCATCATCTGGCGCTGTATCCAACTCTTCCAACAGCCCTGGAGCCGGGTGGCTTGTTGGATAATCATGAGTTAATACTGACTTTGTTTTACTAGCTAGTGTTAAGCCAGACATTCTTAATGTCAGGCAAGTTTGACCCAGCTATTAAGAATCTCCAATAAAGGGTTAAAAAAAAGACACCACACAGAGAAAAAAAACTTTAATAGAAATCAATACACAGACACATTAGAGACTCCATGTTTATTACTCACTGTCAGCCCTCCACGATCTATGGTCTTCTGTCTTTCTTGTTCAACAAATGCAGCTCTGCTCCATCACTGCTGCATGGGGGAAGACACTGCTTCCCGTGCAGCCTTCACTCCGTGAGTGATCAGTGCTGCTGGCTGTTAGTGGTAACAGCGGTAATGCTGACAGACGCGTTACCATAGCAATGGTGCTCCGATCATGTGATTCCCGGAGCCACGGCTAGCGGTGACGTCACCGCTGAGTTGCTATGACAACGCTGATCTCCGTTAATGACCGGCTGTGTCAGCCGGTCCCTAACGGAACAGGGAATCAGGACGGGGAGTCAACCGTGTGCTAGAGCATGTCGCCGGTACACGGCGATACACAAAGGTGCACCGTGTACCGGAGAGTGCAATGACAGGACCTAGGACAGGACATGACGTCAAAGCCATGTGACCAGTCTGTAGCTAATAAGATAATAGCCACGTGACTGGTCACATGGCTATTTTGACGACGTCACGGAAGGTCCTGTCAGTGCTGGTTATCGGGCAGCGATCATCGGAAGGAATAGTGAGAGGAGACAGAATGCAGGACGCATCGCGGGCATCGGTAAGTGTTATGGCAATGTTTATTAACTGTATGTGTACATTTATAATGCGTTTTTATGTGTTTGTGATTGCCTCCCATTGTTTCCTATTGGTTCGAGTGGTTCGCCGAACCGAACTCGAACGGGACCTCGGTTCGGCGAACCGAGCTCGAGCCGAACCGCGGCTGGTTGGCTCATCTCTACTCAAGACTAGAGTTGAGCGCGGTTCGTGGTTCTCCAGTTCGCGGTTCGAGTGATTTTGGGGGGTGTTCTAGATCGAACTAGAACTCGAGCTTTTTGCTAAAGCTTGATAATTCTAGTTACGTTCGAGAACGGTTCTAGCAGCAAAAAGCCAAACTAATTACTAGCTGGCTTTCCGCTGTAATAGTGTAAGTCACTCTGTGACTCACACTATTATGAAATTTCAGCGTATAGTGTGCGGGAACAGCGCATTCAGATCACTGCTGCTGGGATAATGGCGATCGCCATTTTTTTTTTTTCCTTGTCTTCCTCCTTTAAGCGCGCGCGTGTAGTGGGGCGGGCCAGCATGTCAGCCAATCCCAGAATCACACACAGCTAAGTGGACTTTTAGCCAGAGAAGCAACGGCATGTATAATAGGATGTCCATGTCACATGTCCCTGTATTATAAAAACGGGTATCTGCCCGTCCGGACGCCATTATCTCTTCTGCGTCTGGGTGTCAGTCACCGCTGGCGTAGCTCCTGTCTCCGATACTGCTGTGTACGCTCTACACACAGCGCTATACAGAATAGGGATAGAAGTTTCTATTAGCCCTTGTAAGGGCTAATAACAGCAGGCTCAGAGCCATAGGTGACAGTCAGGTCCGTGGAAACAGATTTTAACAGCTACAGAAGATAACACCATCTGTGTAGCTAAGCTCAGGGACTTCCTCGCTGCATTTCCCCATTAGGAGGGATAGAAAGTGAGGCTTCCTTTCCTGTACACTGACCCAAAACCCTGCCACTGTACCCTCCTGCCCTTTGCACACTCAAGCTCATTGTTACTAAGCAATTATACTAGCAAACACTGAGTAAACTTAGTGGCATCCAAAAAGTGGCTGTTGTACTCCATTTGTGCCCCACTGGTGCCAAGCTATTTCTAGCACCTCGGCATGACACCCTCCTGCTCTGTTTTTAATAAGCTATAATAATAGCAAAAAATGCTGCCAGTTAGTGGCATCCAAAAAGTGGCTGTTGTACTCCATTTGTGTCCCACTGGTGCCAAGCTATTTATAGCACCTCTGCATTACACCCTCCTGCTCTGTTTTTAATAAGCTATAATAATAGCAAAAAATGCTGCCAGTTACTGGCATCAAAAAAGTGGCTGTTGTACTCCATTTGTGCCCCACTGGTGCCAAGCTATTTCTAGCACCTCTGCATGACACCCTCCTGCTCTGTTTTTAATAAGCTATAATAATAGCAAAAAATGTTGCAAGTTAGTGACATACAAATAGTGGCTGTTGTACTCCATTTGTGCCCCACTGGTGCCAAGGTATTTCTAACACCTCTGCATTACACCCTCCTGCTCTGTTTTTAATAAGCTATAATAATAGCAAATAATGCTGCCAGTTAGTGGCATCCAAAAAGGGGCTGTCGTACTCCATTTGTCCCCACTGGTGCAAAGCTATTTCTAGCACCTCTGCATTACACCCTCCTGCTCTGTTTTTAGTAAGCTTTAATAATAGCAAAAAATGCTTCCAGTAAGTGGCATCCAAAAAGTGGCTGTTGTACTCCATTTGTGCCCCACTGGTGCCAAGGTATTTCTAACACCTCTGCATTACACACTCCTGCTCTGTTTTTAATAAGCTATAATAATAGCAAATAATGCTGCAAGTTAGTGGCATCCAAAAAGTGGCTGTCGTACTCCATTTGTGCCCCACTGGTGCCAAGCTATTTCTAGCACCTCTGCATTACACCCTCCTGCTCTGTTTTTAGTAAGCTATAATAATAGCAAAAAATGCTGCCAGTTAGTGGCATCCACAAATTTTCTGTTGTACTCCATTTGTGCCCCACTGGTGCCAAGCTGTTTACAGCACCTCTGCATTACACCCTCCTGCTCTGTTTTTAATAAGCTATAATAATAGCAAAAAATGCTGCCAGTTAGTGGCATCCAAAAAGTGGCTGTTGTCCTCCATTTGCGCCCCACTGGTGCTGCATTTCATCATTAGGAGGGATAGAAAGTGAGGCTTCCTTAACTGTCCTGGTACACACAGAACACGGCCACTGTACCCACCTGCCCACTTTTGCCACGCTATTTAATTTGCCCAAAGAGCTGACACTTTTTCTGCCATCCTAAAATTGTCTGGAATACCAAGTTAGTGTTCCTTTGCTGCCAAGCAAGGTACAACATATGTGCATTCTACACTCCTTTCCATTTCTGGAACTCAATTATTAACTGCAGGTAGTCCAGCCAATCTGTTACGAAGGTGCAGGCGTGGATATAATGTTGCCTTCACCCAATGGTGGTTCTCTCGATGTCTGACAGCTCAACAATACCATCTGTTTCCACTTCCAAAACAAGTGACGACCGGCCAATCACACTCCCGCTTACGGGTAACGGGGTGGAAGTTCATTGTGAAAAAGCATGTGTGACTGCCGTCCCCACAGTCACAGAGGATGAAGAGCACGCAGATGCACTTGATGGGGCAGGAGGTGGTTGCACAGCCCCGCTAGGCCGCATTTTAGCACAGTGAAATTCCCTTTGCAACTTATGCTTCATTTTAAGTCTTGTATTTGGTGGGATCCACAGTATGCAGCAAAACCACGCAACATGAAAAGCACTGTTTGCAGTTGAGTTCATAAATGATTCTTTCACTTTCCCAAATCAAACAATAAGAACCATGCATTAAATTGAAATAATAGAACAATCTATTCAGTTGCCTACTGCTTGCTAAGCCCTCTGCGTAGCAGCAATAATTGTGTGTTTGTGTGTGTTTGTATGTGTGTGTGTGCGAAGACAACTTACTAGTGGCGCATCACAAGAGCTTCCCAGTTATCTATCTAAACATAGACAAAACACATCACCCACCCTAAATACCCTTGTTAGCTGAAGCTTTACAGATAATGCAGATGATAACAGTGTGAATGCAAACCACACAGCTCTGCAACACAGTCATGTAAATCTTGAAAAGCAACATTCAATGCAAACATGTTTTGCTTTCCCTCTATGATTTAAACTGTACGTGACAATTTGACAGTGCAGAGGCAGCAAGTGTGATTGTCTATATAGTCGTCCTACTCAGAACAGATATGTGTTTTCATAATAAAACAAAGTGTTGCGTGCACGCATTACTGTCTGGGCACAGCCTACCGTACCCGTTGCAGCAAGAGAGCAATATTGGTCCAATCAATCTTTGGACATATTTGGTACAGCCTCAGATACGAGTGTAGCAGGTGTCTCATCAGATTTACGTGATGAGAACCAGCAGCTTTTGCAGGAATTAATTGATCTACATAAAAGGGTAGTTAAGACATGGTGGAATGTGAGGACTCTAAAAGAATATAAGAAGTTGAAAATCACCCCAAGGGGATTACGTATTCAGATATTTCCAGCCTGGGAGACTGACGGTCAGTTCAGACTTACCTGGGAGAAGGGTCTACAAACATGTTCCTTTATTCTTATGGACATGTTAATTGAACATGACCGTTCCCTCCTGATAGAACTGAAGGAGGAAATTAAGAACAAGGAGCATATTTTGCTTCAGTTGGATACTGTAACAGTAGTGACCCCTTTCCAGAACAGGCTGAAAAGTATCCTTGACGTGTTGGAAAAAGACATTATTAAGGGAAAGAAAAACAAATTTCAGCGTGATAAGGGTGACTACGCAGAGAATAGGGCCTTCAGGTGGACGCATCGCGGGAATAAACGCCGACCAATAAACCAGGCTTTGAACATAGCTAAGGTGACAACCGAACCATCATCAAGTGATTTTTTATCCACGGACTCAAGCGACGTGGACGGCGTACCAGGAGGGGTCGCCGGAAACCCAAATCCAGGGAGGAGAGGCAGGAGGAATCGGCTATGGCAGACCCCACCACAAAGGGAGACAAGGAGCAGGAGGCGGAATTGGTAGGAGGTAACGAACTTGATTTGCAGATTGTAAACCTTTCTAGATATCAACTATCTAAGGTGGAATGTACGTTACTCTCCAAGGGATTGTCATTTGCTCCGATGAGCAAGCTTGATAAATTTACAGTAACGAAGGACCTCTATTTATTTTGTAGGCAGCTCATGTTTAAATATCTGTACAGCCAACCAGAGCTTGTGGATACACTGCCACCTGAGGACAGACAAGTCTTTGAAGATCTTTTGGGCCTCTTGGAAGAGAATGAAAATATGCAAGGTAAGAAGATACCTTTTTCTGGACGGCTATTGTCACAGGCAACTCCGCCGTTTTCATTATGCCCGGCCATTAATATCTTTTTCAATAAAGTCTGCAGAGAGATCGAGGGTCTTCGTCCAGACAATAATAGGGCTAACAATTTAACATCAGAGGAAAGACGGACCCTAACAAAACTCAAAGAGAACAAGGAGTTTCTTATAAAAGAAGCGGACAAGGGAGGTAACGTTGTCCTTTGGCCAACAGACATGTATGTCAGAGAGGCTAAACGACAACTTTCAAATAGTGAGTGTTACACAGCCTTGCCCTCAGACCCCACAGTCACCTTCAAAAAAAGTTTGGATAAACTTACCTCTGCAGCCCATGGCCAAGGCATTATATCTCTGAAAGAGAGGAAATTCCTCACCACAAGGTATCCGGTCACACCAACCTTTTACATGCTACCTAAAATTCACAAAGGTAGACCGGAACCTCCTGGTAGGCCGATAGTCTCAGGAATAGGTGGTTTATTTGAAAGACCTTGCATGTATATAGATTTCTACCTACAACCATTGGCGCAATCCTCTCCTTCATATGTCAGTGATTCCACACACCTGATAGAGCAGATGGCTAGTCTTAGTGTTCCCCCTAATACCCTTTTGGTCACCTTGGATGTAGAGTCACTTTACACCTCAATCCGACACACCCTGGGCTTATAGGCGGTCTCCTTCTTTTTGGATCGAAAGACAACCGGCAACAGAAAGCATGACTCTTTCCTATTAGACTTACTCCATCTAGTCTTGGATAAGAATTATTTTTTGTTTGATAGGACCTACTATCGCCAGACGTCCGGCACAGCAATGGGGGCGTGCTGTGCGCCCCCTTATGCTAATATCTTTTTAGGGTGGTGGGAGGGGACACAAGTTTATACTATGGACAATTTCAAAACCAATGTCATTAGATGGTACAGATACATTGATGACATACTGTTCCTCTGGTCTGGCACAGTGGAAGAATGTGAGGATTTTATACTCACCCTGAACAATAACAATCTAAACATCAAGCTGACCTCGAGCATCTCACAGGTTTCAATTGAATTCTTGGATCTTCGAGTGTCCAGAGAGGAAGACAGAATCTGTACTACTTTATACCGCAAGCCTACGGCTACAAATAGCCTGCTTCATTACAACAGTTTCCATCCGGCCCACGTAAAAAATGGTATTCCGAAGGGCCAATTTATGCGAGTTAAAAGGAATTGCAGCAAGCCTAATGACTTTGAGTCATATGCTCTTGATCTGTCCAATAGATTTCGGAAGAGGGGGTACCCGAAGAACGTGGTTTCAGGTGCCCTGCAGGACTGCAAGGCCCTAACACGGGAGACTCTACTACAACCAAAAATACGACAAAGGGGAGGAACAGTGAGTATGATCACCGCATTTAATAATCAGTGGCAGGACCTGTATGGACTCTTTCAATCTAATTGGGACATTCTACGCAGTGATAGAAAATTGGTCCCTTTCTTGGAAGAAAAACCGAGTCTGGTGGCAAGGAGGGCCCGAAATCTGGGAGGCATTCTCTCCAGTAGCCACTTTAAGAGACCGGTACAGAGCCTGGGAACGGGTACCAGATTGAGAGGCACCTTTCCCTGTGGCTCATGCTCAGTATGTCCGTACATGCAAGCAAGTGATCATGCTCTTTTATCAATTTTTCCCAGGTGGATTTCCAGCAGCTCCTATTTTAACTGCCGTTCCAGAAATGCGATATATGTACTCATCTGCGACTGCCCAAAGTTGTATGTAGGCCAGACAAGCCAAGAGGTAAGAAAGAGAATCCAACAACATTTCTCCAATATAAATACAGCTAATGCAGATTTAAAGAAAGGGAAGACACTTACCTCAGTGGCCTCGCATTTTTTGACACATCATGAGGGTCGTTATACCAACGCGAATGTGATGGTTGTCGATTCAGTCAAAACAGGCATTAGGGGAGGAAACCCCGCTAAAGAACTATTACAGAAGGAGTCCAAATGGATCTACAACCTCAGAAGTCTGGCTCCACATGGACTAAACGAGGAGTTGTTATATACTAGTTTCTATAAAGATCTGTGATCCAGGACCATATATTAATTCTTAATTTTTTTGTTCTTTACCGTTTAGTAACTGAGGTCTTCTAAATAACCTGGTGGCCCTGGAAGCACTCTATTGATCGTGTATCTATACCTATAGAAGCTAGTTCCTGTCCATGGAAAGGGTGAAGATGAACTTTTTCCAGCATTCTGGACTGAATGAGGACAGCTGGAACAGAAGGACCTGTCATAGGAGTGTGGACCTTGGAGCCTCGAATGGGGAATAGCATATCAGAGGACACGCCCCTGTGTATTCTGGACAACTTGATGTTAATGTACGGTCCTTTAGACTCCGAAACTTGAACCTCAGCAATGGGATACTATTCTGGACATTATAATTGAATTCCCTCTTGGCTATATTCATTTGTGTGCCTGTGTCAGGGTTAGCTGACAATATTTCTTGTGTTCTTGAGCCTTGGATGCTCTATTAACCATGTAAGATTAGCATTGTGGACTGCGTAACATTTCCTGTTTTTTTTTTTTTTTTGTTTTTTTTTTTGCCATGGCTAGTGCTGTATTAGAACATACTCTGAGCAATATCGGATTGCAACTGAGTCATAAAATATTTGTTCTATTTGAGGGGTACAATGGGGCAATACAACAAGCCTCCCTTCTGACTAGGTCCTTGCAGGATTGGCAACTGGCACCCCCTGTATACGGCATGCGGTGTTATTATTAGCTAGGCACAGAATTTCAACTAAGATGATATGACGCATATGATGTACAAGATGATAAACTGCACCTTTTTGGAGCAGAACTATACCAACTTTATCTATATATTATTGGGTGCTATGTCCAATACCCTATACATTTGATATGGGGCTGTAAAATGAACATCAATAAGTATTTTGCATTACTGGGGATTTATGGTGGTGGTCACCGGTATCTTTTATACAGTTGTACTGTGACATCCTAAATTAAGCTCTAAGTTTTAATAGTCTATTATCATGCATGCGCTATGGAGCCTGATATGCTTTATCAGCTACTATTAAAATATATTAACTCTATTTACACATTTTTGGAAGTTACCTACAATATTCTGTACACTTGGAGTAGGGCTGGAAAATGAGCATTAACAAGCTTTATGTACCATTAGGGATTCCTGGTGATGGCTATTAGCAGTTCCAATACAAGGGTACTGTGACATTTTAAGCCACATTCTAAGTTTGAATATACTGCTAGTACGCATGCACCATCGAGTGCGATATGTCTTATCTCTGTAAAGTCATTTTACCCAATAAATGTATTGTTCCATCCGTATATCACTGCGCTCTATCTGCAAGGACTTGTATATTTGAGCATTATGAGTCTGGACTGCGAATATAGCGTCCTTGTAAACGCATGCTGTATATAGTTGTGGGGAGGGTCCTGGACCGAATCATGTGACTCGGCCAGAATTGGATTAACTTTACCTATATATCGTGGGGTTTAATGTTTAATACTCTATTGCATATTGGGGCCGCCAAATAAGTATTAACAAACACCCTATATTATTGGGGTCCTGTTGGTGGTGGCTACCGGCACCTGATGTGAAGATTTGCCGTGACATTACAAGCTATGCACTAAGTCCCAATAAATAGCTAGTGCGCATGCGCCGCCGAATTTGATTCATCATACTTATATGTAAACTATTTTACTCTGCAAAAAACTGTATTTTCTATTCATATACAGTTATGTTCTACTTATAAGGACCTGCACACTTAAGTAAGATAAGTTTTGATTAAGATTAGTACCGTCCGGAGGACGCATGCGCCGTAGAGACTTGGAGGGGATTTGCAGCCGAATCATGTGATTCGGCCAAAATGGCGGCCGCCATGCAAAAAAGGAAGGAGAAAAAAAGAAAAAAAAAAATGCTGTATACCATAACACTGCACCTCCCAAAGCTGCAGGCTGGTGAGTGACTATCTAATTTGCTCTGTGACTTAAATAGGACACACTCTGGACTGCACACTGTCTATTTTTCTTCCCCTGAGGAAGCCTCCTGTTTGGGGGCGATACGCGTGGGGTAACTTTGCCAAAGCATTCCACCCTTCCTTGCAACCTGGCTTTTGCTCTGTGGTAAACTAGGACAGTGAGTTGGGACCTTATTATACCTGGGCGGCTGAAGAGGCTGTTTGGCAAATTTTTTTTTTTTTTTTTTGATCGGCCCACACAGCAAACAGCATGTATTCATTGTGCATTTTCTGCATGTGCTAGTTACCTTATGCCTTATGTGCTGTGTGTATGCTCCAACTAGATGCATTAGCCTTTAGGAATGATTGTTTAAGCGGGGTTCTGTCCTATTTTAGCATTTTGTACTGGTCAAATATATCATATTTGCTCTATTACTATCATTTTCGGTGCAGGAGTGGTATGCTGAACCTCGCTTACACATCTTATCGAATACAGCCAAGCCTTATTCAGGGTTCCTGTCTATATGTCCCTTTGGTCTGAAAGATCCATAGGAATTGCCTTTGTATTATAGATGCTATACAATTCCTTCACATGTCTATGAAGTTTTTTTTTTTGTGCCTATAAGTGCTGTCAACCTTGATTATTGTGTTGCTGATATAAGGTATATAATTTTTTCATGACTAACATCATTATGTATATGATATAGCAAGCCATAAGATTGTTGGTTGTTAAGGGTGTGGTACAATATTTATCTATCTAGTATTTATCCCATATGTGCTTTGGCTTAGGGGATCTGTGTATGTTTTAAATGTTTTTAATTGTTCATTGTGTGTTCACTCCCAGTATGGAGTTCCATATGTCTTCCTATTTGTAATAAAGATTTTCTATTTTTACAATTGTTTTTTGGTGATCCCTCTGTGGGTATATTCTTTTTCTTTCTTGGCATATTTAATTGTATACCCGGAGATCCCAGTAGGCGGTGCCCTTCCTCCCCCTCTTTTTGTCACAAGAGCTTCCCAGTTATCTACCTAAACATAGACAAAACACATCACCCACCCTAAATACCCTTGTTAGCTGAAGCTTTACAGATAATGCAGATGATAACAGTGTGAATGCAAACCACACAGCTCTGCAACACAGTCATGTAAATCTTGAAAAGCAACATTCAATGCAAACATGTTTTGCTGTCCCTCTATGATTTAAACTGTACGTGACAATTTGACAGTGCAGAGGCAGCAAGTGTGATTGTCTATATAGTCGTCCTACTCAGAACAGATATGTGTTTTCATAATAAAACAAAGTATTGCGTGCACGCATTACTGTCTGGGCACAGCCTACCGTACCCGGGTAATGTGATGTCCAGTTGACATAAATACAGACTTTACGCTCCTATCATGGTTAACAGTATAGACAGCACCGGAAGAATGTTGGTCTGTGGCACAGGATGCTGCTCACTGGCGTTACGGTACTCCTCACCAAACTCCAAAATGACTCCCCTCACAATTGAGCGAAGTGTTTCCGCGGTTGCTCCTTCCTGTGTGCCGATTTACCCCAGTCGCAGGCTAACTCCAGTGTTTCGCCAACTGAGTATGCTCTGCCTGACTGTGTTATTCCTGAGGCAAAGTCTTAATTTTGGGCTACAGCGCATGCTCGTTTGGACTGTGCCTGATTCATTCTGCGACCTGCGGCTCAACACACTTACACAGGGCCCTGGTGCTTGGCTCACTCTCGGGAGGCCACAAAAACTAACTGCACCCAACATCAGCCCCAGGTGTCCCCTTACACTGCAGTGGCGGTCCCCACTGACCGCAATACCGAGAGTGGCGTCAAGAAAATACATATAAAGAAGCAACCTAAGTGTGACCAGACTCTTCCTCCACGTGGAGTCCCTGAAAGTAATGCACCAACACAACACCTGTGGGGCTTCACACTGACTGAGAAAAGCCTCTTTGCACAGGTACTTGCACTCCGTGCCGGGTCTAAGTCCTGTGTTGTGCCTAGACAGCATGCTGAAGTGGATAGTCTTTTTTTCAGAAACTGTATTTCATGCTACTGAGCATGCTCAGGCACTTACTGCATCAGAGGCTAGGTCGGGTAATGAACTCTTTGGCCCTGCCCCTGATGTGGGGGGCCCATATAGACCACAGGGCATCAGGTGTCCTGACAATTTGGCCAGGCCACTCCCAACAGGCTTGCAGAGGGCCGCCCCTATGACTTGTCACCTCATTGTTGTTGGTCAGACGATGACTGTTGAGGTGTTTTGGTTGTGGCAGCCATGAGGTCATCATTCAAGTGGCGGTTCAAAATAAGACGCTAGTTATGCCACTCATGACATGTCACTCTGATTTTGTCTCCAGGACGTGCATTGTGGTCCACCCTGGTTTCGGGCGGACCCAGGTTATAAAGGGGCTGGAGCCAAGAAGAAGGTGCCCAGTCTTCTATTATGCTCCGAAAGAGCACACCTCCATGTGTTGAACCCATTGCGACTTTAGGCCAGAAAGGCCGGTAGGCAGGGATAGGTCATCGATGCAGGCCGCCACCACAGTTGGTAACACAGAACGTTTAAGAACAGCCCCTGTCCTACCAGTCCTGCTAGTGCAGCCCAGTGGCATAAACAGGCCTGCTGCTGCTGATGCAACTGCTGTCCACAGGTGTGTCCCCTACGCACACGGACAGTGTAACCAATGGCCCCTGTGTTGTTAACAGGGAGTTCCGGGGCTGGGTGGTCATGTGGACCCTGTCACGCTAACAGGGCTCCAAGTCTCCAGATCCGAGTTGCGTCTAACTCGGTTCAGGCTACTATTTGTTTGAGAGTCAACCTGCTCTGTATCCTCCACTTAACCTTCCAGTTGCCAACCTCTCCTTTTCCATCTGTGAGCACGGTGGACACCGAATGGCGATTGGGATATCTACCTTTCTCGTTCTTTTCTTCTTAATATTTTTTATATAGCGGTAACATGGTATATACCACCTTATCCAAATCTGCCAGTCCCACCATACCAGATGTTGTTTCTTCAGCAAATGTTAATGTTGCTTAACCACCAAACCTACGGACACAAACTTTTTTACCCTTTCCAACACACCTGTTCCCCTTTCCACCATCATCTGTCCTTTTTCAACTCAATTTGTATATGACCAAAAATGCAACTCTGCAGAGACTCTGTACTCAACGCCGTCTCATGACAGCAGCCAGCCCTCGGTCCCTCAGATGTGGACAAGTAAGACCATTTCCTCCTATCGATGAAAAAGCGTTGAGATTCACTCTGTGCACCACTGGTGTTTAGTGGAAAAGCAGATGTAAGATTGCGTAACACCTTCTGCTGATACTCCTGCTTACGTGCGTCCCTTTCTATGGCAGGAGTTATTTCGCAAAATTTAGTGTTGTACCGGGGATCTAACAGTGTGGCAACCCAGTAGTCAGCATGACTTGGAATTCATACAATCCGAGGGTCATGTTGTAGGTAGTGCAGCAAGAAGGCCCTCATGTGTCTTGAGCATCCAGGAGGACCAAGTCCTTGGTGTGTTGGTGGGGGAGAGGTGAGAATCGTGCCTCCTTCCTCTGCCCTCTCCCCACAACCTCGCACAACCAAAATGTGAGCAAGCTCTCACTAATCTGCTGAGTCTTCCATGCCCATCGCCAGTTCGTTCTCCATTTCTTCCTGGGCTCCTGCACCTTCCTCAACTGTTTTGCTGATACTATGCTCCCTTGATAATCCCTCTCCCCCACCGTACCATGACTGCCGCCAAGGTGCCGCTGACCGTCTGGACCTTGTAGATCTTGTTATCCTTTCCGCATATGACTCCTCCAGTACTTCCTCCCTTCCTCTTGGACCAACGCCTGACTCCGAAAAATACTTTCAGTGTGCTCCATAATATACATGACCAAAATTGTCACGCTGAGAATGTCATCGCCAGTTTTAAACATCTGCGTCGACATTTGAAACTGTGTAGAACGGTGCATATGTCCTTGATCTGACACCACTCCAGCAGCGTGATCTGCACCCCCTCTGGATCAAATTAGCATAGGGTATACGTCATAACGTATTTCAGCTGGGCTCTGCGGTGCTGCCACAGACGTTGCAACATGTGCAGATTAAAATTCCTGCGTGTCAGAACATCGCATTTCTGACGTTTAACCGCCAGACCTTAAGACTTCAGGAGTGATGAAAGTCATTGAGCTACTGGGTGCGAACGATGGAAGTGAGCACATAGTGAGCGTGCCCACTGTACAAGGCCATGTAGGCCGGGATGTTGTTTTAAAAATTGCTGGAGAATCAGATTAAACACGTGAGCCATACAAGTCACGTGTGTCACATTGGCCTGACGAAGGCACGCTGCCATGTTTGCATCATTGCCGCACACGGCTGTTAAGTCACCACCGTAGTCCGCTACGTCAATTTGTACTCCTGTCGCAAGGTGACAACGTGTTCCTTTCGTGCATAGTGCTGATGATGGGAGAGGAGTCGACGCCAGCGGTGCAGGTGGACACAGGTTATGCTCACCCACTGGGATGCGTTACCTTGACATATACAGAACCAATGGCTGAATGCAGGTGGTGGGTATCTCACAGATGAAGTACCATCATTCAGCTACAACCAATGGGAAGACACAACACCCTTTTTTAGGCCCCTCCTGTCTGAAGACCACTGCCAGACATAGCTATGAACCTCTGGTTACTGTTACCCCCAGTTTAGTTTTATGAGTTTGTGTGCTTATTACCTGACTACTTTTCCTGCTTGCTGTTTAGGTACCTCGTTGGCCGATTTGCATTTCACCTCTGCTTGTTTTCTGATTAAGCCCTGTCCCTCCCATTCTGTTCCTCTTCCTCAAATAATGTTTTGACCCTGCATGACTACTATTCTCTGGAACTGCAGCCTTCCACAGGTATTTCTCAACTTGGGCCCTGTATCATTCAACATCACTGTATAGGGATTAAAGGGTTTCAGGGTTCTGGGGGTCCAGCTTGGTGAGTGGGTTCCCTCTAGCCTATCCTTTACAGCCCGTCTGAGTGTGTCGATCCAGGCAGGCGTCACACCGTGCCCTTGACAGAAGGACATGTAGGCCGGGATAGTGTTTTAAAAATTGCTGGAGATTCGGATTCAACACGTGAGCCATACAAGGCATGTCTCAAATTGCCCTGAAGAAGGGCCGCAGACTGTTTAGCATCATTGTCGCACTCGGCATTCCCTGGCTGCTGGTTGAGTGGAGACAATCATTAATGAAACTCAGTCTCACTCTACAGAGCTAACCGTCTACAACTCCTCAGCGGTGTCTCCCATTTCCCCTACATTTCTAAGTAAACATTTGACCACCTGATGGCCTTGAGCTCTGCTGCCAGCATAGTAAGGAGGTGTGTGGGATTCCTTGGGCGCAGTTACAAGGAAGGGTGGCCTGACCACACAGGGTTTGGGCTGAGGTGCAGGAACAACACGAGGTTGATGAGGCAGAAGCAGTGGAGGAACTTGTACATACAGAGGAAGGATTGAAACACACAACTCGTGGGGATGGAAAGACTTGTACAGACACTTCTCCATCTATCACCATAGTTACCCAGTGCCCAGTCAGCGACATGTAACGCCCCTGCCCATGCTTACTGTTCCAAGTATCTGTGGTGAAATGCACCCTGTCACACACAGAGTTTCTCAAGGAAGCGGTGATGTTGTGTGCGACCTGCTTTGTTAGCGCGGGCACCCCTTTGTTGGAGAAGGAGTGGCAAATGGCCATTGGCTCTTGGGGCACTGCAATGGGCATAAGGTCTCGAAAATCCTCGGTGACAAAAGGGTGTAAAGGCAGCCTTTCTGTAGCCAACAAGTTTGAGATGCTGAAACTAAACCTCTTAGGCATGTCATGCACTTCGAAAATCATGTAAAAAACAGAGAGGGGACTCCAACCACAGTCTCCCTCGTTGCCACTAATTGGGCCACACACACCCCACTTGACTGTCATCAATTGATCACCCTTTTCAAAGTGAAAAAGATGCTTTGCATAAAGCACTCTAAAAATACACGTGCCTTTCGCCTCCCCTGGCTGACCCAGGGGAAGAAAAGTCCTCTGAGAGCCATGACTCGTTCATCTTGGTTCTTTTAGAAACACAGCGAGGGGACTCCAACCACAGTCTCCCTCATTTCCACGAATTGGGCCACACACACCCCACTTGACTGGCATCAGTTGATCCCCCTTTTCAAAATAAAAAAGATGCTTTGCATGAAGCACTCTCAAAAATACGAGTGCCTTTCGCCTCCCCTGGCTGACCCAGGGGAAGAAAAGTCCTCTGAGAGCCATGTCCACATTGTCAGTGGACAGACGCGTGTGCTTATCTGCCAGCAGACCCCCAGCAGCACTGAAGACAGGTTCCGAGAGAACGCTGGCTGTAGGACACGACAAGATCCCCAAGGCGTACGTGGTGAGCTCAGGCAATTTATCCAGATTGGAAGCCTAAAATGAGCAGGGCTCAAGTTGCACAGTAATGGCATCGATGTTTCCTTGCATATACTCATATGTCCGTGTCTCCTCCTGTTTTTCCTTGTCCAGCTCTTTTGTTTTCGCATGAGTATATGTCCTTGTCACTTTCCCATGTGTTTGTGTTGTGTTGTGAGTTGTTTGTCACCTTTTGGACACCTTTGAGGGTGTTTTCTAGGTGTTTTTATGTGTTTGTGATTGCCTCCCATTGTTTCCAATGCGGTTCAAGCGGTTCGCCGAACCGAACTCGAACGAGACCTCCGTTCGGCGAACCGAACTCGAGCCAAACCGCGACCGGTTCGCTCATCTCTACTCAAGACTCCAAGATGAGTCTCCAAATTGTGTCTTGTCTGTATGGTCAGGGGTATGGGAGCACTAGCCCTACACCTGTCTCTCATGCACCTCAATATTCCTTATATCAATAGTCTAGGAAGCTAATGGCTATGCCAAAACATTGAAGCTCGACTGAAAAAAGTATTTTTGCTCTTTTGGAAGCTTTTTGACTCCTTAAAGTTGTTTTCTCTGCCTTAGCTTTGCCCTCCTATGAAATCTAATGAGGTTCGAAAAAGTTTGACTAACAGTTCGACAAACGTAGTGTTTGTTCGGTAAGGTTCTGCAAAACAAACTTTGAAAGGGTTGCACATCTCTACTCTATACTAGACATGAGCTAAACCCCCACGGTTCGGTTCCCTGAACCTTTATCAAACCGAACTTTGAACCTTTATTGAACCTTTCCGAACCACTTTGGATTCCATACGACGCCAAACGTAAGGCACAGAAAACATCTTTAGGGAGGTCGAAAAGCTTCTAAAACAGCAAAAATACATTTTACATTGCAGCACCACTGTTTTGGCATAGCCATTAGCTTCCTAGGCTATTAACAAAAGAAATATAGAAATGGATAAGAGACAGGTGTAGAGCTAATGCTCTCATACCCCTGTCAGTATAGACAAGAAACAACTTGGAGACGTCTGTAGTAGTCTCGACATTAAAAATCCTTTCAGAGACACAGCGGTACAATATCATCAATTGCCCCCCTCCCCATAAAGTGTTAAAAGAGCAAGGAAAGACAGTCCATGCAACACCTAGACCTGTGGGCCAGCATAAGAAATTTTTATAAGGAAAACATGCTACAGTGACCTTTGTAGGCCTCTTGGTCATAGAGGCCTGGCACTACCCACAAGACATATGTTTGACACTCATTTTGGAGTCTCGACATAAAAAATCCTTCCAGGGACAGAACGGTACAGTAGCATCATAGTGCTTTGCCTTCTGCAGCAGCGCATCCTGGACGTAATACTGCCATAGAAATTGCTGTACAACTAGGTTGATCCATGCAGTGAATATGTGATGTTACCCAGATGTAGTGTTGTCCAACCATAGTGCCACCACTAGGTTTGCACCAAAAACAGGCATGGCTTTCCCTAGCTCCAGGTTCAATAGAGTCAGCCATTTATCAAACTCGGTTGCCAAAGTACCGAGAGAGCAGCACCTGGATACTCCTTATGACATATTCACGTCTATAGTAGATGTGGAAAGGGAGGAGAAGGAGATGGAAGAACAAGAGCTGCCACCTATGGGTCAGCAGACCACTGTTTTGGGAGAAGTGGGTATGCCACAACTGTTGAATAATCTGTGTTTTCTGTCAAATAATCTGCAGGGTATTGCTGAACAAAACAACAATAATTTTTAGACTCCACCTCCAAACCCCAAACCAGCAGCAGCCCCTGTTTGGCCATCAGATCCTGTGACACCTACTTTTCAAGCTCCTGTTTCTTTTAGTAATGATCCTGCTGGCATGCTTGATCCATCGACCATGTGTAGTCCATCTCGCTGTGACCATGTAGTCCATCTGGCTGTAACACTTATACTTTGTAAAAGCAACATACCATGAGGTTTGTGCCACATTTAAGATTTTAGACTACTTTTGGAGAAACCATTTTTCTTGTTTTGAAGGATATTTATGTCAACAGAGCTAAAAATAAAAACTTTGATGGAGCATTTTTAAAGATGGTTTAATACTTTTATCATTTGTTAATGTTTGTATTGTTCACAAAACATATGAAAATAGAAATCTTAAAAATCCCTTCAGGCACACTGTAGTTCAGTAGCATCAATTGTCCCCTCCCCATAGGGCATTAAAGCCGCAGGGATGTACAGTCCATGCACCACAGTGGATGTGGCCTGGCATTTAAATGTTAACTATCAAGGGATGCACGACAGACAGGCATAGTCCTCTTGCTCACAGAAGCCCTGGCAGTACACCATTGCATACTCTGCACAGTCTGCACAGTCTTGGACTAGAGGGGTGGCAAAGTCACTGGTCATCCACAACTTGTTCATCTTATGAACATTAGGCTTTGAGGGGACAGCAGGATGCACTTATCAGTTAATACACTGCCAGCAGCGCTGAAGACACGTTCTGGGAAAACGCTGGCTGCCGCCCACGCCAACATTTCTAAGGCGTGAATGGTGAGCTCAGGCCACTCTTTCATTTTTAAAGACCAAAATGCAAAAGAGTCCAATCCCTCCCTAATGGCATTGATGTTGAGCTCTAGATACTCCTGCACTATCCTGTCCAGTCGTTCACTATGTGTCACACTTCTACTCTGTTCTGCTGGTGCATTTAATGGCGTAAAATATGTGTTTTATTAGCATCTGCTGATGCTAATACTTCTGCGTTGACGACGCAGAAGTCCCATAGTTACTATTCTAGAACTGCGATCCATGCTGTGTGCCTCACTGCTGTCTTGTGGAAAAGTACTGTTAAGATAGTCTACAAGTTTGTTTCGATACTCCAGCATCTGTGTGTCCTTTTCCATGGGTGGAAGCATCTTTCTAAATTGACTCTTGTACCTTGGATCTAACAGAGTAGTAACCCAGTTGTCAACACTATTTCTAATAGTAAACACATAGACATCATGTTGCAAATAGTGAAGCAAGAAGTCGCTCATATGTGGGATGCTTCCATGAGGTCCAAATCTATGTTGTGCTGGTGATGGGGTAACGCTCAAGTTTTCCTCCTCCGTTCCCTCCCACCAACCACAGACAAAAGACACGGGATCAAGATCTTCTTCATCTCCAGAGGTTTCTGCACCTATCACCTCTTCCCCCTTCATTTGTTCCTCGGCTCCTGCACCTTCAGTTCCACTTGTCTGCTACCATGAGTCCGACTCGGTCGATGGACTCTACCCTCCCGTGACACCCTCCTGTGTGATGACTGGCCAGATCTTGCAGGAAATGGTATCCCTTCCTCATACTTCTCTGCTTCTTCCTCTTGCTCTGGGACCCTCACTTCCTCCCACAGACTATTCAAAGTGTGCTCCAACATGTAGATGAGAGGAATAGTGATGCTGATGATGGCATCGTCAGCACTAATCATCTTTGTAGTCATTTTGAAACTGTACAAGAGGGTGCGGAGGTCTTTATTTGTGCCCACTCCACAATCGTTATTTGCCCCATACCCAAGGTTATGCGCCATGTCATAGTGCACTAGAGCTTGCTGCTGCTGCCACAGTTGCTGCAAAATTTGCAGAGCGGAATTTCACAGTGTCAGCACATCGCAAATCAGCCATTTAGCCGGTAGGCCAAAAGTCCTTTGTAGCATTGCAAGTTGATTAGCTGCTGGGTGCGAATGGCTGAAGTGAGCACACACAAACCATGCCTTGTGCAGCAGCGCATCCAGCCTGGGATAGTGGGATAGAAATTTCTGGACAACCAGGTTCAGGATATGAGCATTGCAGGCACATGTGCGATGTCGCCCAGGCGTAGGGCCGCTAACAGGTTTGCTCCATTGTTGCACACAACCTTCCCTGGCTCCAGGTTCAGTGGAGATAGCCATTGATCAAACTAGGCCCAGATAGCGGTCCACAGCTCTGCAGCTCTGTGACTGAGTTCTCCGATGCAGATTAATTTCAGCACTGCCTGCTTGCATTGAGCCCTTGCTGAGCTGTAAAGAAGTTTGTCTCTGAATGCATTTATATTAAGGGTGAGGTTGAGTGCACAGGTGGAAGCCCTAGAGGAGATCGAGGAAGCGGAAGGGGAAGCAGTCGATCTAAAACTTTGACCAGAAAGCCTTGGGGATTTCAATACTTGGGAAGCAGCCCCTTCCCCACCTGCCCCCACAGCCACCAGAGTACCCCAGTGCCCAGTCAGGGAGATGTAACTCCCCTTGCTTGCTCGTCCAGATGTCAGTGATGGATTGCACCTAGGAAGACAACGTTTTTCAAGGAAACGTAATCTTAGCTGTGACATAATGGTGTAGCGCAGGCACAGTTTTATTAGAGAATAGAGATGAGCGAACCAGTCGTGGTTCGGCTCGAGTTCGGTTCGCCGAACGGAGGTCTCGTTCGAGTTCGGTTCGGCGAACCACTCGAACTGCATAGGAAACAATGGGAGGCAATCAAAAACACATAAAAACACCTAGAAAACACCCTCAAAGGTGTCCAAAAGGTGACAAACAACTCACAACACAACACAAACACATGGGAAAGTGACAAGAACAAATTCTCATGCGAAAACAAAACAGCGTTACGAGGAAAAAGAAGAGGAGACACAGATATAGGCATGGCATGCCCTTCTAAAGTCATCTAAAACACCACAAGGTGACTCCAAGCGGAGTCTCCCTTTTTTTCCAAAAATTGGGCCACACAGACACCCCATTAGTGGCAGCACTTGTGCCCTAGTTGTACACTTCACAGGTAGATTTGCATCAACAACATTCAAAATTACACCATCCTTAACCCTTCCCAGGATGACACCGGGGTAGGTAGCAAAGTCTTTGCTGATTCCAGCTCTGTTCATCTTGGATCATTTTTAGAAACACTGCAAGCAAGGGTTACTCCAAGCGGAGTCTCCCTTTTTTTCAAAAATTGGGCCACACAGATACCCCATCAGTGGCAGCACTTGTGCCCTAGTTGTACACTTCACAGGTAGATTTGCATCAACAACATTCAAAGTTCCGCCATCCTTAACCCTTCCCAGGATGACACCGGGGTAGGTAGCAAAGTCTTTGCTGATCCCAGCTCTGTTCATCTTGGATCATTTTTAGAAACACTGCAAGCAAGGGTTACTCCAAGCGGAGTCTCCCTTTTTTCCAAAAATTGGGCCACACAGACACCCCTTCAGTGGCAGCACTTGTGCCCCTGTTGCAAACTTGACAGGTACATTTGCGTCAAGCACATTCCAAATACACAAGCATTTACTCTCCCCAGGATGACACAGGGGTAGTAAAGTCCTTGCGGATCCATGACTTGTTCATTTTTATGAACGTTAGTCTGTCCACATTGTCACTGGAGAGATGCGTGCGCTTATCTGTCAGCACACACCCAGCAGCACTGAAGACACATTCAGAGACAACGCTGGCAGCTGGACACGACAAGATCTCCAAGGCGTAAGTGGATAGCTCTGGCCATTTTTCAAGATTTGAAGCCCAAAATGAGCAAGGCTCCAGTTGCAAAGTCATGGCATTGATGTTCATTTGGAGATACTCCTGTATCATCCTCTCCAGCCGTTGACTTTGTGTCAGACTTGTTGTCTCTGGTGACCTTGCAAAGGATGGTCTAAAAAACTTATGAAAAGATTCAATAAAATTGCTGTTACCAGCACCAGATACGGTGCTGCTGGTACGGTTAGACTGTTGAAGATGACGAGACCGTCCCATGTTTGTCGAGTTACAACTGGGAGATTCACTCCGTGCACCACGGGTGTTTGGTGGAAAAGCCGAGTTAAGATTGAGTAACAGCTTTTGCTGATACTCCTGCATACGTGCGTCCCTTTCTATGGCTGGAATTATGTCACAAAAATTGGACTTGTACCGGGGATCTAATAGTGTGGCAAGCCAGTACTCTTCATCACTTCTAATTTTGACAATACGAGGGTCATGTTGGATGTAGTGCAGCAAGAAGGCGCTCATGTGTCTGGCGCAGCCATGCGGACCAAATCCACGCTGTGTTTGTGGCATAGAGGTGCTAACCTTTCTTTCTTCCTCTGACATCTACCCCCAACCTCTTTCAACTGAAATTTGACCAAGGTCTCCCTCATCCGCTGAGTCTTCCATGTCCATGGACAGTTCGTCCTCCATTTCTTCATGTTCTCCTGCACCTTCCTCAACATTTCGCCTGCTACTGTTATGAGGGGGACCCGGGGAAGCGTGCCAAGATGGGGAATGGACAGCTTCCGCCGGTCAAGGTCCACTGTGCGGTGTAAGGGACCGCTGCTATGGTGGGTGAAGAGTGAGCGGGTTGCTGCTAGCGATCGTCTGGAATGTCACAGACGATCTATGTACACCGGTCTGCCCTAACCCGTGTGGGTTGTATGGCAGGGATGTCACGGCTCGGTGTACCTGTTGCACGGGGAAGCACAGAGGTGCCCACGCACGTGTGCCAGTGGAAGTCACGAGAATATGGCACGAGGGTAGCACAGAGGTGCCCACGCACGTGTGCTTTCAATAACTAGGTGAGTCCGGTGGAGACTCGAGGAGCTCACCTGGGACAGGAACACGGCCTGTTGAAGGAGCTACTGCCGGAGCAGCAAGGCAGGGACACGGCCTGCAAACCAGGTGCTGCCTAAGCAGCAAGGGCCAAGCCCACAGAAGACGATAATGCCTGAGCAGTGGCGTGGCAGCACGCTGCCAGACATCCAAACATAGAAGGACGGTCGCACGCCGCCATGATGGCAGGAGGAGCTTTTAAGGAGGTGTAGCTCCAGCCAAGGGCGGGCGCGAGGCGGAGATGACGAACTTGACCCAATCAGGATCCACGACATCCCAGCCTGGCCAGTCAGGATTCACCACGTCACCAGCCTTGTCATCAAGCCGTGTGACGTCAGTGGGCGAATCAGGATCCACCAAGCATAGCACATGCTCACCCTCCTGCCTCTGGGAAATAGAGGTGGGATCCTCGGTCTCACAATGTGTAGAGATAACGGGAGTCTCACTGCTTCCCTGAGCAGCAAACCTCTGCACATTGCGCAACCTCACAGACCTTCGAGGCTGCTGAGCAGGAGGAGCTGCGGCAGGCAAGGAATGGGAGACCGCCTCATTTCTTGCAACAGGAGTACCACTAGGTGTCACCCTTGTGCTGCCTCTCTGAGGAGGTTTCTCCTGCACTCTGCGCAGTCTGGCAGACCTTCGGCACTGCTGAGCAGGAGCACTCGTGGCAGGCAAGGAGACTGTCTCATTCCTTGCCACAGGAGATCCACGAGGTGTAACATTACCCCCCCGTCTAGGCCCCCCCCCGCCCGTGCTCGAAGGCCGCTATCAAACCCGGGGCGTGGATATGATCCTCCAATTCCCAGGATCTATGCTCCGGACCACGGCCGACCCACTCCACGAGGTAGTACCTCCTGCCCCGTATGACTTTTGTCTCCACAAGCTTCGCCACCTCAGAGTCGTCGGGCGGGGAGTCAGTTTGAGGCGTCAGGGACCCCGAGAACTTATTAAGTCGTACGGGTTTCAGGAGGGACACGTGAAAGGTGTTGGCTATAGCCCAGCGTGGAGGGAGCTGGAGTCGGTATGCCACCGGGTTCACCTGCTCTAGTACTTTAAACGGACCCAGGTACCTAGGGGCGAACTTAGCTGCCTGTACCCGTAGGTTAACATTCTTAGAGGACAGCCACACTAGGTCACCAGGGGCGAAGGATGGTGCAGGGCGGCGGCGCTCATCAGCCGTTGTCACCATCCGTTCTTTAGCCCTCTTAAGGGCCTCTTGGGTGTTATCCCAGATCTCCCGGGCCTCGGTCGCCCAATCCTCCATTCTAGGATGGGGTGACGTAATGGGCATCGGAACCGGGATTCTGGGATGTTGTCCGTTATTGAGCAGGAACGGAGTCTGACCAGAGGATTCATGGACCGAATTATTAATGGCAAATTCGGCCCAAGGAAGGAGGTTAGCCCAGTTGTCGTGGTGCGCGGAGATAAAATGGCGGAGGTAAGTTACCAAGGTCTGATTGGTCCTCTCTACCAGTCCATTGGTTTCGGGATGGTATGCGGAGGAGATGTTCAGCTCTATCTGCAGGAGCTTACAGAGCTCTCTCCAGAAGCGAGACGCGAACTGGGGACCCCGGTCGCTCACCACCTTGTCAGGCATGCCATGCAGCCTAAATACATGCCTAATGAATAAGGTGGCGAGAGCACGTGACGTCGGGAGTCGTGGGAGAGGCACCAAGTGGACCATTTTAGAGAAGTGATCCGTGATGACCCATACGACCTTGTGACCTGCTGACTTGGGCAGATCTCCCAGGAAGTCCATTCCCACCACTTCCCAGGGACGATCCGGCACTGGCAGTGGGTGAAGAAGACCTGCCGGTCTCTGCCGGGACGGCTTATTCCGTGCACACGACATACAGGCTCCCACATACTCCTGTATGTCCTGGGGTAGTCTCGGCCACCAATAGTGCCTAGTCACAAGGTCTCTGGTCCTTTTGACACCAAAGTGACCCCCGACCTTGGAGGCATGGGCCCATGATAGCACCTCATTCCGTAGTTCAGGGGGAACGAGGGTCTTGCCAGGTGGCACCTGGTCCAAAGAAGTGGGAGTGACCATCCTCAAGCTGTCCGGGGGTAGTATAAGACGAGGCTCCTCCTCGTCCTCCTCCAACACAACCATACAACGTGACAAGGCATCGGCCCGTACGTTCTTCTCACCGGCCAGGTGGCGGATAATAAAGCGGAACCGGGAGAAGAACAAGGACCAACGGGCCTGCCTTGGGTTCAGGCGTTGTGCTGTCTGGAGGTATGTGAGATTTTTATGGTCGGAAAATACTTCAAATGGATGCTTCGCACCCTCCAGGAGATGCCGCCATTCCTGGAATGCTAGTTTCATCGCCAGTAACTCCATATCCCCTATGGAGTAGTTCCTCTCGGCCGGAGAAAAGGTTTTGGAGAAAAAGAAACATGGATGCTTCCTTCCTCGTTCGTCTCACTGGTACAGGACTGCACCAGCACCGACCGAAGAGGCGTCTACCTCTAGTAGGAAGGGTTTGGAGATGTCTGGACGATGAAGGATGGGAGCTCTGGAGAAGTAAGTTTTGAGAGTGTGAAATGCCTCTACCGTTTCCCGTGTCCATGCTTTGGGATTAGCGCCCTTGCGGGTAAGGGCAATGATGGGTGCTGCCACCGTCGACAAGTTGGGAATGAACTGGCGATAATAATTGATAAACCCCAAGAATCGCTGGATCGCTTTCAGCGAGCGGGGCTCAGGCCATTTCATCACTGTCTCCAACTTCCCCGGATCCATTGCTAACCCCTGACTGGACACGATATACCCCAGGAACGGCAAGGATTCACGTTCAAAAACGCACTTTTCTAGCTTAGCATATAACGAATGAGTGCGGAGCCTCTTAAGTACTCGGATGACATCCCTCCGATGGGTGGCAAGATCGGGGGAGAAGATAAGGATATCATCCAGGTATGCAACCACGGAAAGATACAAATCCCGGAAAACATCATTCACAAAGTCTTGAAATACGGCGGGGGCATTGCAGAGTCCGAAGGGCATTACGAGATACTCGTAGTGACCGTCCCTGGTGTTGAAGGCGGTCTTCCACTCATCGCTCTCTCGGACTCGCACTAGATTATACGCCCCGCGTAGATCCAGCTTTGTGAAGATCTTTGCCCCGCGGAATCGATCAAATAACTCCGTAATGAGGGGCAAAGGGTATTTGTTTTTGATCGTGATTGCATTTAATCCCCTGTAATCGATACAGGGGCGTAGATCCCCTTCCTTCTTTTGCACGAAGAAGAACCCCGCACCGGCCGGTGAAATAGACTTGCGAATGAACCCTTTTGCCAGGCTGTCCTGAATATATTTGGACATAGCCTCCGTCTCTGGAGCAGAGAGGGGATACACTCTGCCCCTAGGGGGCTCGGAGCCTGGCTTCAGGTCTATTCGGCAATCGTATGGCCGGTGGGGAGGAAGGGTATCTGCGGCCCTCTTGGAGAAGACGTCCCTGTAGGCCTCATAAGGTGTCGGTAAACCTGGCTCCCCTGTATTCTCTGAGGACCCAACCGACCTAATGGTAGCGGGTGGTTCGGTAGTCACGAGGTGCTCCCTACAGGATCCTGCCCATGATGAGATCTCCCTTGTTGCCCAGTTGAGTATAGGAGCATGCTGTTTCAACCAGGGGAGGCCCAGTAGGATCTCATCCGTCCCCCCTGGAAGCACCAGGAAGGACACCTGCTCATGGTGTCCTGGTGGTACTTCCATCCTGAGAGGGATGGTGATCTGGGTGATGGGATCGACTAGTAGGGACCCGTTGACTACCCAAACCCTGAGTGGCTTGGGCAAGAGAACCAGGGGAACTGAGTATCGGGTTGCCAGGGAGGTCGAAATGAAATTGCCATCAGCGCCTGAGTCCAGGCAGGCCAGAGCAGAGAAGAGAGTAGTGCCAAACTGCAACTGGGCGCTGATAGTCAACCTAGAGGGAGAAGCAGCGTCTAGGAACCCCCCTCTGATGGAAACTAGACGCTGTCTTTTCCCGACGGTTTGGGACATCGGGTAGCTATGTGTCCCCTCTGCCCACAGGAAAAGCAGATGACACCAGACCGAGAACCTGGGGTAGAGGAGACCGCTTTGGACACCTCCATTGACTCCACGGAGTCGCCTACAGAGCTGGCTGGGAGACCTGTCTGGTGGAAGACGGGAGCCAGACACTTTTTAGGCCGTGAGGACGTGGGTGCTGAAGAGACCTCAAGCCTCCGCTCCGCCTGGCGGATGTCTATGCGAGAGGCAACCACAATCAAGGACTCTAAAGTAGCAGGCACCTCACGCGTGGCCAGTGCGTCTTTGATGAACCCTGCCAGGCCCTCCCAGATCACAGGGACAAGGACCTTATCGGGCCAGTCCAGCTCTGCGGCAAGTGTCCTAAAGTGTACGGCAAAGTCCCCGACTGAAGCGGACCCTTGCCGAAGTCATAGGAGGCGCAGCGCGGAGTCGTGGGTGACTTGAGGCCCGAGGAACACCATTCTCATGGCCCCAAGATAAGATGCTAAGTTATTCACCACCCGATCTCCGTGCTCCCACAACGGCGTGGACCACTTCAGTGCTCTCCCTGTGAGCAGGGACTGGACGAAGGCTACCTTCGCCTTCTCGATAGCGTAAAGAGTCGCGGACAGCTAAGTAGGTGGTAACTTGGTTTATAAACCCACGGCACTCGGAGCTGTCCCCGCTAAAGCGCTCTGGAAGCGCAAGGCGAGGAGACCTTCCGCCCAATAGCACAGCCTGGGTAGCCGCCTGGGTGGCGACTGTCGTCAGAGCAGTCTTGTCGGAGGAAGACTGCTCCACTGCTGCCAAACGTGATTCCAACTGCTGCACATAACGCAGCAACTGCTGCTGCTCTTCAGCCATAGCCAGACCTTTGGCGCGACCGTAATGTTACGAGGGGGACCCGGGGAAGCGTGCCAAGATGGGGAATGGACAGCTTCCGTCGGTCAAGGTCCACTGTGCGGTGTAAGGGACCGCTGCTATGGTGGGTGAAGTGTGAGCGGGTTGCTGCTAGCGATCGTCTGGAATGTCACAGACGATCTATGTACACCGGTCTGCCCTAACTCGTGTGGGTTGTATGGCAGGGATCACACGGCTCGGTGTACCTGTTGCACGGGGAAGCACAGAGGTGCCCACGCACGTGTGCCAGTGGAAGTCACGAGAATATGGCACGAGGGTAGCACAGAGGTGCCCACGCACGTGTGCTTTCAATAACCAGGTAAGCCCGGTGGAGACTCGAGGAGCTCACCTGGGACAGGAACACGGCCTGTTGAAGGAGCTACTGCCGGAGCAGCAAGGCAGGGACACGGCCTGCAAACCAGGTGCTGCCTAAGCAGCAAGGGCCAAGCCCACAGAAGACGATAATGCCTGAGCAGTGGCGTGGCAGCACGCTGCCAGACATCCAAACATAGAAGGACGGTCGCGCGCCGCCATGATGGCAGGAGGAGCTTTTAAGGAGGTGTAGCTCCAGCCAAGGGCGGGCGCGAGGCGGAGATGACGGACTTGACCCAATCAGGATCCACGACATCCCAGCCTGGCCAGTCAGGATTCACCACGTCACCAGCCTTGTCATCAAGCCGTGTGACGTCAGTGGGCGAATCAGGATCCACCAAGCATAGCACATGCTCACCCTCCTGCCTCTGGGAAATAGAGGCGGGATCCTCGGTCTCACAATGTGTAGAGATAACGGGAGTCTCACTGCTTCCCTGAGCAGCAAACCTCTGCACATTGCGCAACCTCACAGACCTTCGAGGCTGCTGAGTAGGAGGATCTGCGGCAGGCAAGGAATGGGAGACCGCCTCATTTCTTGCAACAGGAGTACCACTAGGTGTCACCCTTGTGCTGCCTCTCTGAGGAGGTTTCTCCTGCACTCTGCGCAGTCTGGCAGACCTTTGGCGCTGCTGAGCAGGAGCACTCGTGGCAGGCAAGGAGACTGTCTCATTCCTTGCCACAGGAGAGCCACGAGGTGTAACATGCTACCATGCGCCCTTGTTGATCCCTGTCCCCCATGGTCCCATGCCTGCCGCCTTGGTGATGATGAACGTCTGGACCTTGGTGATGTTGTTGTCTCTTGCGCATATGAATCCTCCTGTAGTTGTTTCCCTTCCTGTTGTCCCACCCCCTGAGTCCGAATAGTGTTTAGTATGTGCTCCAGCATGTAAATGACTGGAATTGTCATACTGATAATGGCATTGTCAGCGCTAAACATATTCGTCGCCATGTCGAAACTGTGCAGAAGGGTGCATAGGTCCTTGATTTGAGACCACTCCATCAGGGTGATCTGCCCCACCTCTGCATCTCGTTGGCCCAGGCTATACGTCATGACGTATTGCACCAAGGCTCGGCGGTGCTGCCACAGTCGCTGTAACATGTGGAGAGTCGAATTCCAGCATGTCGGCACATCGCATTTCAGACGATGAACTGGCAGGCCAAAAGACTTCTGGAGAGATGGAAGTCGCTCAGCTGCGGCGGTTGAACGGCGGAAGTGGGCAGACAGTTTTCGTGCCCCTGCCCAGAAGGCCATCTAGGCCAGCATAGTGTGTTAAAAATTGCTGGACAATAAGATTCAACACGTGAGCCATACAAGGCACGTGTGTCACCTTGCCCAGGCGAAGGGCTGCACCCAGGTTTGCAGCATTGTTGCACGCGGCCATACTAGGCTGCACGTTTAGTGGAGACAGCCATTTACCAAACTCAGTCTCCAGAGCTGTCCACAACTCAGCCGCTGTGTGACTCTTAGTTCCAAGACATTTCAAGACAAAGACCGCCTGATGCCGTTGCGCTCTGCTGTCAGCATAGTAATGAGGGGTGCGTGATTCCTTCTGTGCACTTACAACGCTGGTGGCCTGATCAGGCAGGCTTGGGGCGGAGGTGGAGGACCCAGACGAGGTTGAGGAGGCAGAAGCAGTGGAGGAACTTGGACAGACAAAGGATTGACACACAAGTCGTGGGGAGGGTAAGACTTGTGCAGCAGACCCTTCACCATCTATCACCATAGTTACCCAGTGCCCAGTCAGAGACATGTAACGTCCCTGTCCATGCTTACTGGTCCAAGTATCTGTGGTAAAATGCACCCGTTCACACACAGAGTTTCTCAAGGAAGCGGTGATGTTGTGTGCGATATGCTGGTGCAGCGCAGGCACACCTTTCTTAGAGAAGTAGTGGCGACTGGGCATCTGGTACTGGGGCACAGCGACAGACATAAGGTCTCTAAAATCCTGTGTGTCCACCAGGCGGAAAGACAGCATTTTGGTAGCCAAGAGCTTACAGAGGAATAAAGTCAACCTCTTAGCTTTGTCATGGGTCGCAGGAAATGGCCTTTTATTTATTCACATCTGAGGGACAGAGATCTGGCTGCTGTGTGTAGACGGTGGTGAGAAGGGTGTCCCTGGAAAAATGCAGGTTGTGAGGAAAGTGCAGGCGTAGACATGATGTTGCCTTCATCCAACGTTGGTGCTATCGATGTCTGAGAGAGCTGTAGACACGCACTTGTTTCCCCTTCCAAACCAACTGACAACCTACCAGGCAAACTGCCTGTTGCGGTTACAGTGGGGGAAGTTGTGCATGGAAAACCAGGTGTGACAGCTGTCCCCACAGTCCTAGAAGATGAAGAGCGCGCAGATGCACTGGAAGGGGCAGGCGGTGGATGGTCCGCTCTGCTAGGCCGCATTGCAGCACGGTGAGCTTCCCACTGGGACATATGATATATATTCATGTGACGATTCATGGAAGAAGTTGTCAAACTGCTGAGGTTTTGCCCTCTACTAACAGAATCACGACAAATTTTACAGATCACATGATTTGGGCGATCTTTTGCTATGTCAAAAAAGGACCAGGCTAGGCAAGGCTTAGAGGGCATGCGACCTGCTGATCCACCCCGACTAGTGCTCAGAGGCAGAGTGGTGGCTGAGGATGCAGTTGTAGATATGCTACCAGTACTCCTCCTCTGTCCAGAAAGGCACAAGGTAACTTCGTCGTCAGTTGCATCCTCCTCCACCGTCTCTGTTGACCTCCTCGAGTGCCTGACTGTGGGTTGACAGTAGGTGGGATCTAGAAGTTCCTCATCAAGCGTTGTGTTTGCACTCCCCTCCCCCTCAGACCAAGCCTCTTCCTGCCCTGAACGAATATTTAAGTTGTCATCCCAATCTGGTATCTGCGTTTCATAGTCATCAGTATGTTCCTCATTGTCTATTACAACAGGTGTTTCAGTTTGTGAATAAGGGTCAACATTGTGGTCAGAAACTTGGTCCTCACGGCCTGAATCTGAGTCAAAAAAGTTCTTGGCATCACTGCAGACCATTTTTTTGTCTGTACTCACTGTAGCTTGGGAGCAGACCTCTGATTCCCAGGCTATAGTGTGACTGAACAGCTCTGCAGACTCAGCCATCTCTGTTCCACCATACTGTGCATGGCGGATGGAGACTTGAGAGCTGGGAGAAAGCAAGTGTGATTGGGATGACAACTCAGAGGACTGATGTTTTTTGGATGCGGTAGTTGAGGTGGAGGAGAGGGCACTTGTTGGACCACTTGAGATCCATTGAAGCATTTTCTTTTTTTGGGCAACATCTACCTTTGTTCCAGTTCGTGTTCGTAAAAAAGGAGCACATCCGATTGTCCACGGAAAGTAGTAGACATCTTACTTTTACTGGAAGATGGCCTATCTTCAGCAGATGTTAATGGAGCTTTGCCACCTTCCCCATTGACACAACCTTTTTTTCCTTTTCCAACACGCCTGTTCCCCTTTCCACCAGCATCTGTCATTTTGCCACTCATTTTGCTAGCGACAAGAATGTTTACTTAAAATGTGGCAGTAAAAATGGAGAAGTGGTGTAGATTGCAGCGGTGGTCTACCTTTATTGACAGCAGAATAAACAACAATAACTATCCCGGACAATGAAACTATGGCCCTTAAAATGGCAGCACAGTTTGCTAGTATAATGGCTTAGTAACAATGATCTTGAGTGTGCAATGCAGAGGTGCTGCAAATAGATTTGCACTAGTGGGACACTAATGGAAGTCCAACAGCCACTTTAAGGATGCCACTAAGTTTACTCAGTGTTTGCTAGTATAATGGCTTAGTAACAATGAGCTTGAGTGTGCAATGCAGAGGTGCTGCAAATAGATTTGCACTAGTGGGACACTAATTGAAGTCCAACAGCCACTTTTAGGATGCAACTAACTTTACTCAGTGTTTGCTAGTATAATGGCTTAGTAACAATGAGCTTGAGTGTGTAATGCAGAGGTGCTGCAAATAGATTTGCACTAGTGGGACACTAATGGAAGTCCAACAGCCACTTTTAGGATGCCACTAAGTTTACTCAGTGTTTGCTAGTATAATGGCTTTGTAACAATGAGCTTGAGTGTGCAATGCAGAGGTGCTGCAAATAGATTTGCACTAGTGGGACACTAATGGAAGTCCAACAGCCACTTTAAGGATGCCATTAAGTTTACTCAGTGTTTGCTAGTATAATGGCTTAGTAACAATGAGCTTGAGTGTGCACTGCAGAGGTGCTGCAAATAGATTTGCACTAGTGGGACACTAATGAAAGTCCAACAGCCACTTTAAGGATGCCACTAAGTTTACTCAGTGTTTGCTAGTATAATGCCTTAGTAACAATGAACTTGAGTGTGCAATGCAGAGGTGCTGCAAATAGATTTGCACTAGTGGGATACTAATGGAAGTCCAACAGCCACTTTTAGGATGCCACTAAGTTTACTCAGTGTTTGCTAGTATAATGGCTTAGTAACAATGAGCTTGAGTGTGCAAAGGGCAGGAGGGTACAGTGGCTGGGTTGTGGGTCAGTGTACAGGAAAGGAAACCTCACTTTCTATCCCTCCTAATGGTGAAATGCAGCAAGGAACTCCCTGACCTTAGCTACACACACGCTCTTATCTGTAGCTGTTAAACCTCTTTCCACGGACCTGACTGTCACCTGTGGCTCTGAGCCTGCTGTTATTAGCCCTTACAAGGGCTGAAAGAAACTTCTTTCCCTATTCTGTATAGTGCTGTGTGTAGAGCATGCACAGCAGTATCGGCGACAGGAGCTGCACCTGCGGTGACTGACACCCAGACGCAGAAGGCAGATAATGCCGTGCTGGAAGAAAATGTCCGTTTTTATAATGCAGGGACATGCGACAAGGACATCCTATCACACATGCCGTTGCTTCTCTGGCTAAAAGTCCGCTTACCTGTGTGTGTGTCTGCGATTGGCTGACATGCTGGCCCGCCCAAGTACATGCGCGCTTAGGGAGGGAGGATAGAACAGAAAAAAAAAATGGCGATCGCCATTATCCCAGCAGCAGTGATCTGAACGCGCTGTTCTCACAGACTATATGCTGAAATTTCAGAATAGTGTGAGTCACATAGTGACTTACACTATTACAGCGGAAAGCCAGCTAGTAATTAGCTTGGCTTTTTGCTGCTAGAACCGTTCTCGAACGTAACTAGAACTATCGAGCTTTAGCAAAAAGCTCGAGTTGTTGTTCGATCTATAACAGCCCCCAAAATCACTCGAACCACGAACTGGAGAACCACGAACCACGAACCGCGCTCAACTCTATTAGAGAAATAATGGCGACTGGGCATCTGGTACTGGGGAACTGCGGCAGGCATCGGGTTTTGGAAATGCTCTCTATCCAGCAGATGGAAAGGCAGCATTTTCATGGCCAACAGTTTCGATGTTGGGAAGTTGAAGTACTTTGCTTTGCCATGTGTGGGATGAAATGGACTTTTACATGACCAAAATTAAGGGACCGAGGGCTGTCTGCTGTGCTGATAAAGGGTAGAGTAAGGTATACGCAACCAAGCGGTGTCCTGGGAGAGAGCTGTAGTAGGAGATGTAATGCTTTATTGAGAGACATGTGGTGTGTTCGGTGTCTCATATGGATCAAAAATACCAGGCATGGTCACTTGTGGAACACCTGACGGGCCCTCAATCATGCCCACTGTAGCGAGTACACAAGAGGAAGTTCTATGGTCCGAGACCTGTGTTGGAATTGTTTTGGCGGAGGAAGAAGTTGTAGCCAATGTTGTTTTGGTGACCGGTGGCTGGGTAAGCCCATTAGTCCACATTTTAGCACAGTGAGATTCCCACAATAATGAATGTTGGTTGAGTATGTTTCTTGTTTATGCATGCAGTTGTCAAATTATTTTAATTTTTTCCTCTACTTAGTCATTATTTACAACATTTTCAGATTACGAAAATTGGCCACCCTTCTTGCAAACTGCAGACCCACAACCGCTGCTGGTAACAGCAAGAGTTGTGGCTGAGGATGCAGTCCTTCTCATGGTTGCATGGCTATGTGTTTGTGCGGGAATCACTAACGTAGCATACTTGTCTTCCTCCTCCTACTCATCCTCATCTGCTGTTACTCAGCTGCGTGCCTTTGGATTTGCACCAAGTGGGATCTACAACCTAATTTTTATGCTCTATATTGTCTCACTCCTCCTCTTCCTGACCTGACATCACACAACAGTACGCGTGAGGTGAGTCTCATCATCATCACCTCTGCCCCCTGGGTTTAACGCCAGTTGATGAGGGTCAGAGATCTTTCTCGGACCCAACTTCTTCCGAGCCAGGATTGAACGCACAAACATTTTTTGCATCGGTACACATGCTTTCCTCCTCAAGAGTCTGGGAATCTTTGGATATCTTTGATGCCCATAGGATCTGTGATGCCCATGGAATAGAATGTGTGAACAGCTCTGCAGACTCGCCCATGTGTGGTTCTCCACAGTCAGTTTGCCGGCTGCAGATTTGTGGCACAGGTGCAAACAAATGTAATTGGGATGGCACCTCTGGGGAATGAACTGTGTGGGATGTTGAGGTGAAGGAAGAGGGGAAGAGGAAACTTGATACAGTGCTTGCTATTCACTCCATCAGAGTTACTGTTTATCAACCTCATTTTAAAGTTATGTGATGTGTAGCTGCCAAAGAAATCTAGTGGAGTAGGCTGTCCAGTAATGGAAGTTGTTCTCATTTCTCTTGGGATAGGATGAGCTGGCGTTTGTTCACTAGACCTTTGACTAACAGAACTTCCCACACGTACAACTCTAACACCCCACCTATTCCTCCTTCCACGACAACCTCTTTGTGATTTATCACTCATGGTTAATGTACCCTTCATCTTTGAAACCGAAATTTTGCGCCCACATCTATCAGACACCTGGCACAAAAAATAAATTATTTAATTACAATTTTGTGAAGGCACTACAAAGTATCACTACCTACAAAGGCGCTTCACTACATCATTTGGAGCAGACATGGTAAAGTGCCAAGAAGACTTTAAGTTGTTCAATAGCAAATTTTCAGCATGTACCACTAACAATACTTATACATGTATTTCACTGTGTAATTTAGAGCTGTCAATTTAAGTTGCAAAGAAACACTTTTTGCATGCTTCCTTACCACCTTTTTTAGGTCAAGCACTAACAAGCAACAATACGTATAACTGTTTGAAGATTTTTGACCAGGCAATTAAAATTGGCAAGCACCACTTTTTACATACTTCCCTAACAACTTTTTCGGCCACGCACGGCTAACTACCAATACCTATAAATGTGTTTGCGGAATTTTCAGCAGGCAATTAAAATTGCCCAGAACCATGTTTTAGATACTTCACTAGGAATTTATTAGGCCAACTAGTAGCAATACCTAAAACTGTGTTTTCAGATTTTTAACCAGGCAATTAAAAATGCCAAGAACCACTTTTTAGACACTTTACTTGCTATTTTTTAGGCCAGTAACAAGACCTATGACTGTGTTTGCATACTTTTCAGCAGCCAGTAATACGTAGCAATACTTATTTACATGCTTCACTGGCAACTCTTTAGCAGGCACTACAAGTACCAATCCCTATTTCGATCATGAAATGTGCAAATATGTGGCACACACACACCTTTTCCTATCCTGCATGTCCCTATTGTATACTATTGCTCTCCTATCTATATGAACTATGGAGCATTAAACTCGTAGCTAATCTCACCTACACGGCACGTCTCTTGTAAACTATCGCTCTCCTAACTATCTGACCTATCCAGCATATTTACCCTAGCTAAGCTCACTGTCTAGCAACCCCAGAAGCGACGTCAGCACAGCTTCCCTAACGTTTCACATTCACAAAATGGTACTGAGACAACATGTCCGTGATTTATATGCACACGGACATGTGACTTAGGCGGCCAATCACAGAAGCCTTTCTGTCTGTACCCTGTGGATGTTTGCTGTGCCGTGATTGGCTGCAGCAACATCCACAAATAAAGTTATGAAAAAAACAAAACATGGAGCCGCTCGCGCCTGGTTTCTCCTGGTCCAGAATCCCTACCTTCTCCATTGATTTTACAGATCCCCACATAAAACAGCACCACAATCCTATCCAAAAGTAGAAAATGCTATTAAAAAAGCATTTTTGAAACTATGACCAGTGTTCGGTTGCAAAAAACGAACAAAAACGAACTTTACCAATTTTTGCGGGAGGGGTTCGGGTTTGCCGAGCCCGGATGAACAAGGTCAGGCTCATACCAAATTTGCTCTTTCCTACTCTACACCTTTTAAGTAGTTGCAAGCCCAGATGGGCATGGTGAGCCCTGTCTGTATGTACAGCAATGTCATTGTGAAAGTAGAAGGTACCACTACCTTTCCCAGGGCTTGAAAAGCAACTGCCAACCTCTGAATCTGGCTGGCTTAGATAAGCTGCTGGATATGCTCCAGCTGGAGTGATTCTGGTCTCTCATTTCCAACTATTTCCTCCCTTACTGCTTGCCAGGAACTTCCCCACCTCCTTCTGGACATATATCCCCAACATTATAATTGATCCATATCCCAAGGGAACCTTCACCAAGTTGATACACTTATTTTCTACATTCTGTCTGCACACTGGTATGTCCATCCACTCTACTGGAAAAGGTACATGGTGTGCTGCCATCAGATGAATAATTGGGCCCTCTTTTAATTGGGCCACGTTTAGGAACCATTGACGTAAATATACTTCTGGCATTGTAGTCAATTGGGACCCCTTATGCATTAGGGGCATTCAGTTCCTCTTTCAGTGGGATCTTCCCCCATGGTGTGCACCCTGACCATGGGGAATCTTAGTTTGAAGAGTAACCGTCATTTTAATTTTAGTTTCCTAAATCCATAGTACACATGAAAATAAGCAACTTTGTGTTATATCTTATCAGACAAATTCCCGCGCAGGACACTACTCTTGAAGCCAGAAAAATGTGCACAGGTGGCTGGTTGGATGGCACAAAATGCATCCAGTATGCTTCCAGTATGTTTCCAAGCACTACCCTGTCTCCCACACAAATCAGTCTCACTTTCCAAGAGTCTGTAACACTTGAGCCTCACTTTGATCCTCTTTCCTTCTACCATGACGAGTCCCAGAAGACAAGTGATCCCACACTTGGACACTCCGAGGTGCTCTTTACATTTTCATTTATTAATTCTGGCCTCTTGCCCTGCATGTTTCAAGAGGGATATGAGGAGAACATGTATAGTTAGAAGAATAAAATTATTTCAGCTCACCCTCCTTCACTCCAGGATCCACCACCAACACACGAAATGCCCTGACCCGGGTGGGAATGAACAGAATCCAAACAGAAGATATCCAGCGGTAGAAGGAGAACAAAAGTTTTTTTTATATAAAAATGAAAATTTTATTGTGTCCATTAAAAAATATATAGAAACAACATACAACACGTGGGGGGGGGGGTACAAATATGTAGTACAAGATGGCGGGCCATTCCTACGCGTTTCAACCTATAAGGTCTAGTACTACATATTTGTACCCCACCATGTGTTGTACATTTTTTCTATATATTTTTTAATGTACACAATAATATTTTTATTTTTATATAAAAAAAACTTTTATTCTCCTCACAACGCTGGATATCCTCTGTTTGAACATGTATAGTTAATATTTGAGCAGCCACGGTTAGAGGAAGACAATGGTGGGGAACAGCAATTAGTGTCACAAGACGTAGATGATGATGAGACAAGTGATGTTTTAAATCAACAACTCAGGAGAACAAGAGTATGGAAATGGAAGATGAGGTGGTGGACAATGAAGTCACTGACCCAACGTGGGAAGGTGCCATGCACAGTGAAAAGAGCACTGCAGAAGGGAAGGAATCCACAGGACTACAGGAGGCAGTATGGTGACCAGATGAAGGAGGTCAGCAACTGTTCTATACAGCACCCACACGCTGCAAGTCCCTAGGTCAAGAGTTAGATATTCCCCAGATTAGTGTTTTTCAAAGAAAGTGTGGATATTAAGAATGGTCATTTGCAACCTGTGCTGTAACACGTTCAGCATAGACCTGACCAATACCAGCCTGAAAACCACGAGCATGCTCAGGCACATGTCATCAAAGCACCTAACAAGGTGAACTGAACCTATCAGAGGCAATCAGTGTCTGTAGGTAACACCACTGGCTCTATCCCTTGCCAATCCCATGTTTAGGACACAGGTGCAGATGCCTCCTGCTCTGCACCTGTCATAGAAAATTTGCAAGCACCATCAACAACCACGTCCAATCCTTTTTCACAGTGCAGTATTCAGCTGTTCCTACCTTAGGCTTTGGAGTGCAAATATAAATACCCAGCCACCCCATCATAGGCTTTAACACTTAACAGGCAGGCTTCTTGTCCTGAAATTGTTGACATTTAGGCTTGTGAACACTGAGGCATTCCACAGCCTCATTCCGGCAGCCATCCCTTGGTACTCTTTCTCCAGCCGCCACAATTTTTACTGGTGTGCTGTCCCCACCTTACATCAGCAGCATGTGTACCCTAACATAATCCATGAACTGCCCAAAGCAGTTTCTAGAAATGTCCACTTATCGAATGACACATGGACAAGTGCTTGTGGCTAGGGACACTAGTTTTTCCTGACAGCTTAGTGAGTGAACTTTGTGGAGGCCGGAACAGAGTCGGACCCTGCTACGGCTAACGTGATACCAACACTGAGGATTGCAAATCCTAGTTCCATCAAGGTTTTCTTCAAGTCCGACATCAGTTGCTGCACCCCGTCCTCCTCCTCATCCTTTTTCTCAAAATTGTCATCTCGAAGCCAGATCAGTTGCAAGCTAGAAGCACTGCAGCACTGCCTTGGTGAAGTAGCATACTAATTTTTTTAGGTGACAAACAGCAAATCGCCGTAAAATGTTGAAAACAAATCTGCAACTCTCACTGCTAAACCTACAATCAAGCATGGTCGTTTGTGATAATGGCCATAACCTGATAGTGGCTCTTTAGCTTATCAAGCAGGCACACGTACCATGCCTAGCCAACTTAGTGGTTCAGAGGTTTCTGAAAACCTACCAAGATTTTCCTCAGCTACATGTAAATGTACGCCATGTGTGCACCCGTTTTCCAATAACCTACTTGAGGTAATCGAACAGGTAATCAATCACTAAATAGCTAAAACTCAATCACTATCATATAGTTATAAACTACATAATTATTTATTATATGTATTTATTAGATAGAAGAATTCAGTATTTGGTCGCGTGAGAATCCATTGAGAGTTATCATATAACAGCTGTATCAAAATCCAATTTGTTTAATTTCACTCCTTCACCCATTTCTTTCCCTCCCTCCTCCCACCTTTTTCTTCCTCTGCCATTTGTTAGGGGAATATTTATGGGAGAGGAATATCTTTCTTGTGTAACGCTGCATCCCTGTACTCATACTCTGACTCATCGCCGCGGACCTGGTCCTTCTCCTTCCTCGCTAACCAGCGTCCCTGCCTCTCCTCCATGTGGGCTTCTTCTCTTCCCACCTCCTACAGTCTGTGCACATATCACAGGACCTCCGAGGGCGCTCCTAAGGACTGCATGCGTGCCAATGCCCCTCTCTTAAAGGACCAACGCGCCACTTCTAAAAAGTGCCTCTCAGCTTTTTGCTGAGAGGCACTGGGTATTTAAGGCAAGCTCCCACTAGTGGAGTTCTATGTTCAACACCCTAGTTTAGCCAGTTAGTATTCAGTGCTCTAGCTAACCAGTTGTGTTTACACTTGAGACTCAACCCTGCCTGCTTCTGTGTCTGCCCCTGCCCTGGGGATCAGCTGCCACAGTCCCAGCCTTTACCCCATAAAAGGGTAGGTCCGAGGCGTCCCTGTGGCCACGTGGGTCCACTTGTGCTTGCCGCAGTATCATCGGTAATGAGCATGACATCTTGATTGTTCTACAGTTTTAGATTTTTATGTACCTTATGAAGGCTTTGTAAAAAGCTGAAACACGTGGTATAATTTTTAAAGATTCCTTTACAGTCATATGAAAAAGGGGTGGCACCCCTATTAATGTTAACCTTTTTTCTTTATAACAATTTGGGTTTTTGCAACAGCTATTTCAGTTTCATATATCTAATAACTGATGGACTCAGTAATATTTCTGGATTGAAATGAGGTTTATTGTACTAACAGAAAATGTGCAATCCGCATTTAAACAAAATTTGACCGGTGCAAAAGTATGGGCACCCTTATCAATTTCTTGATTTGAACACTCCTAACTACTTTTTACTGACTTATTAAAGCACAAAATTGTATCCAATCATGAGAAAAGGTATTTAAGGTGGCCACTTGCAAGTTGTTCTCCTATTTGAATCTGCTATGAAGAGGGCATCATGGGCTCCTCAAAACAACTCTCAATCGTATTAGAAAATGAGCATCATTTATCAGATTGTGTAATGAAAACTGCATCCAGTAACAAATAGATCAATTACACCTGAGGAGGCATGTGAACGTATTTGAAACTCCATGTTAAAATGGGTGTATAATCTTTTCCAAAATTTTCCTGTCTTATATAAAAATGAGCAATTTGTTAGCATAAAATGCTCATTCAGTTCATGAACTCTGGTTAGTTTTTAGTTTATGGATATCTAAATGCAAGTGTTATGTTGCAGATGCCTGGTGGCGTATGGCTCAATAGTTAGCACTGTTTCTTTAAGGCCTGGGAACCTGGATTTAAATCTGACCTAGGCCAATTACAAGTTTTCATCTCTTTGCTTCCCAATTTTTGAGTGAGTTTCTTGCCGTGCTTAAAGATGTAATTATACGGAATTTAGATTTTAATTCTTACTGAGGATGAGACATGATAATTAGAGATGAGCGCTGTTCGAGGTTCGCCAATTTCATGTTCAAGTGATTTTGGGGGGTCTTCGAGTCGTTCGACGAACTCGAACAATTTGCTAAAACTTTGGCAGTTCGAGTTACGTTCGATAATGGCTCCATCACCAAAAGTATGTGCACACCTTGCATATCTGCATGCGTCCTGTGTCCCCAGCACAATCCCTCTCTCTTTCCTACTCACCGATCACGGGCGTCTCGCTGCACAGTTGTAACAAATCTCCAACGGCATTTCCTCTTTTGAAAATGGCTGCCGCTTCATTATTCAATTAGTTATTCCATGCTTTGCCCACCCACCGGCTCCCATGATTGGTTGCAGTCAGACACGCCCCCACAATGAGTGACAGCTGTCTCATTGCAACCAATCACAGCCGCCGGACGGCGACTCTATATTGTGCTGTAAAATAAATAAATAAAAAATAAAAATGCAGTTCCCCCCATATTTGATACCAACCAGGATAAAGCCACACGGCTGGAGGCTGGTATTGTCAGGATGAAGAGCACCACATTATAGGGAGCCCACCACCCTAACAATATCAGCAGGCAGCCGTCCAGAATTGCTGCATCCATTAGATGTGGCAATCCCGGGACTCTCCCCAGCTCATCACGAATTGCCCTGGTGCAGTGGCAATCGGGGTAATAAGGAGTTAATCATGCCAGGCGTCTCCCCGAGATACCTTCCATGATTAAACTGTAAGTGAAAGTAAAGAAATACACACAACGAAAAATCCTTTATTTTGAATAAAAGACAAAAAAACCTCATTTACCTTTTTATTAATCCCCAAACAACAATCCAGGTCCGAAGTAATCCACACGACACTGTCAGCTCTGCTACATGAAGATGACAGGGAGGGATCTGTGTCCTCTTCACGTAGCACCTGAAGTGAGCTGCGCTGTCACCAGACATCAGTCTGCAATGTAGATGTCAAGATTACCAAATGTGCCTATGTTGCTCCATAGAGCCAGTGGCTCAATGATTAGAGCTCCCGTCTAAGAAGCATGAGTTCACGAGTTCAAGTTCCGGCCGACCCGGTAAAAAATTTAATTTATTTTTAATTTTAAATTATACCGTAATTATTATTTATTTATAATTATAATTTAATTATGCACTGAGGAGAGGAGCCGGACATCAGCTGGGGGCTGCGGGACACACCTCTAAAATCAGAGCAGTTCACGGAATGAGGCTGCATTGCTCTCTTCCTCTCTCTCTTTTTCTCTCTTTCTCGCTCTCTTTCTGTCTCTCTCTCCTCTCTCTTTCTCTCTCTCTCTCTCTCCCTCGCTCTCTTTTTCTCTTTCTCTTTCTCTATTTTACTCAGTCTCTCTTTTTCTCTTTTTCTCGCTTTCTCTCTCTCTCTTTCTCTCTTCTTCTCTGTCTCTTTTTCACTCTTTTTCTCTCTCTCTCCCTTTCTTTTTCTCTCTCTCTCTTTTTCTCTCTCTCTTTTTCTCAGTCTCTCCTTTTCTCTTTTTCCCTCTCTCTCTCTCTCCTCTCTCTCTTCTCTCTCTTCTCTCTTTTCTGTCTCTCTTTTCTCTATCTTCTCTCTCTCTTCTTTCTCTCTCGCTCTCTCAGACCTGGCGATGATCAGCTGATGCGGTCACCTAACGGCATCAGCTGACACTATAAGTCGAGCGGTGAGGCCCACTTTTAACCGCCCGGCCGGCTAAACTATCAGCTGATGCTGTCGGACAGGAGTCTGCACAGAAGTGTGTAGGTTTTTTTTTTGCACTGATGCATCAGCTGATTGTATAAAAGCCGTTTATACAATCAGCTGCTGTGTTATGTGATTTAGGCCCTTGAACCTGACACATCATCTGATCGCTTTGCCTTCCAGAAAACCGATCAGATGATATTGGATCCGGATTGGATGGTGCGGGACCCTTGACCCAGGATTACTGCAGAGGGGGGTTCTTTATTTCAATAAAGATGGAGTCACTAATTGTGTTGTGTTTTATTTCTAATACAAATATTTTTCTGTGTGTTGTGTTGTTTTTATCTGTACTAGAAATTCATGGTGGCCATATCTAATATTGGCGAGCCACCATGAATTTCGGGCTTAGGGCCAGTTGATAATATACAGCTAGCCCTAACCCCATTTTTACCCAGCAAGCCACCTGTCACCAGGGCAGCTGGAAAAGTTGGATACAGCCCCAGAAGATGGCGTTTCTATGAAAGCGCCATTTTATGGGGCGGCTGCTTACTGCAATTCACAGCAGCGGTGCCCAGAAAGCTTGGGCACCCAGAACTGCGGATTCCAATCCCCAGCTGCCTAATTGTACCTGGCTGGACACAAAAATTGGGCGAAGCCCACGTCTTTTTTTTTTTTTTAATTATTTCATGAAATTCATGAAATAAAAAAAAAGGGCTTCCCTATATTTTTGGTTCCCAGTCGGGTACAAATAGGCAGCTGGGGGTTGGGGGCAGCCCGTAGCTGCCTGCTGTACCTGGCTAGCATACAAAATCATGGCGAAGCCCATGTCATTTTTTTGGGGGACAAAAAACTCCTGCATACAGTCCTGGATGAAGTGATTAAGGGATTTCACCAGCACAAAACTCCAGGCATCTTGTTCTTTAAAATAAAAACTTCTTTATTTTCTTATCATTAAAAAGTCCATGCTATAATGGTTAGCCCATGTCAGAGAGGACGCGTTTCGAACATCCAGTTCTTATTCAGTCTCTAAACCATCTAGTCACAGAACTGTTTAAAAAGGGCTGAACTCAAACATGTGATCAAATGCAAGGAGAGAGCAAGACAATTACAAAAACATTAACCCATTACGTTGGATCACTCCGTATAGTGCCATAACACTTATATACATACATAGTATTTAAGCAAGATTAATATGCAAACATCAATTCATTTCTTTTATTTAGACCCTTAGGAAATCTTGTGCCCATTAAAAACATCCATTTTATTTCTCTCTGAAAAAGGATATCTTTCAAATTTCCACCTCTTCTAGGTAGTTTGATTTTTTCAATGGCATTAACTTTCATGCCTTTCAAATTACCTGCATGTGCGTCACGAAAATGGTGAGACGCTCCTGATAATTTTCTCGTGGTGGCATTATTCACATCATAGATGTGTTCAGATATCCTCTTTCTGAGGGAACGACAAGTGCTGCCTATATATTGTAACTGACAAATAGTACAAGATATTAAATAAACCACATGGTCTGAACTGCAGTTTATAAGTGACATTATTTTATAAGTTTTTTTGTCAGTAAATGAGGAAAAATCTTTTACATTTAACATATAACTGCATAGTCCACATGATCTGTGGCCACATTTAAACGAACCTGTACTAGGTAACCAATTGCCGGTATTTTTTTCTCCATTAGTGGAACCGCACCTGTTCATGTGATCACTAGGTGATAACATGGATCCCAATGTAATGTTCCTTTTTGAAACAAACTTAACTCCATTTTTTAAGATTTGATATAATGTGTCATCTGTAGATAAAATGGGTAAATATTTTTTGATAATTTTAATTACATCATAATAGTTCTTACTGTATGTTGTTGAAAAAACAACTGACAATTCTTTCTGGGAACTGTCTTTGATTTTATTCATGTCCAAATATTGTGACCTACTCACTTTATTCGCCTTAGTTTTGGCTTTTTGGAGATTTTTCATTTTATAACCTCTTGCTAAAAACCTTTTTTCAATAATGTTGCATTCCACCTCAAAACCATTTTGGGTATTGCAACACCTCCTGGCACGGACATATTCACCTGTAGGGATGTTATTTATAACATGCTTTGGATGGCAGCTCCCCGCATGTAATAGCGAGTTGCCTGATATGGGTTTTCTATAGAGGCTGCAATTAATTTCTCCATTATCACCCTTCCCATGAAATTGTATATCCAAAAAATTAATTTTTGATACATCATGAAAAAAAGTGAAAAAAAGATTATGGGCATTATTATTGATGTAAAATATGAAATCCTCAATTTTTTTGTTTGGATTTTGCCATACAATAAGTACATCATCTATGAATCTCAGATATAATGCTATATCCGAGAAAAAAGGATTACATTGATTAAAGATATATTGTTCTTCCCACCAAAACATGAATATGCCCGCTAATGAGGGGGAAAATCGTGCGCCCATTGAACATCCCTGCAACTGAACATATCCTTTATTTAGAAAGGTGAAATAGTTGTTCTTGAGTAAAAATTCAGTCACATCCACCAAATAATTTTGTAGTTCAAGTGAGTAGTCAGAATATTTGTTGAGCAAATCCCTCAAGGCCAAAATGGCAAGAGAATGTGGAATGGATGTATACAGTGATTGCACATCACAAGTTAACCAACTGTAATTATCCTGCCATTTCATCTGAGAGATAAAATTCAACACATGTTTGCTATCCAATACATAGCCAGGAGACATTTTGGGAAGAAATTGGAGGTGGTTGTCCAACCACTCTGCCAGATGTTCAGTGTAAGAATCGATACCTGAAACAATTGGTCTCATTTTTGGGGGAAATTGGTTTTTATGTGACTTGGGTAAAGCATGTAATAGTGGTATTAAACAATGAGAGGGATTAAGATAATCTCTCAATTTTTCATCCATTAAACCCAAATGTAAGCCTTCCTCTAAAATTTTCTCCAAAGATTTTTTTATGCCTGCAGAGGGGTCATGATCGACTCTCCTGTAGGTATCACAATCCTGTAACATAGTCAATACCTCCCTTTCATAAAGTCCTGTGTCCAAAACTACGACTGCCCCCCCCTTGTCAGAATTTTTTATTATGATGTTCAAGTTTTTTTGCAGGGAAATAACCGCATCTTTTTCAGTTTTAGACAAATTTTGAACCATAGGTTCTTGTAAATGAGAAAGAGCAGTTAATTCTTTTTCTACTATATTCTGAAAGTCAGTCATCTGATCACACCTCGAGGGGATGGGATAAAAACTTGGATTAGGAACATTAAAATGGGAAACCGCACAATGTGAATTAGGTCTGGTACCACTATCACTTGATAAATCATGCAAACTTTGTAAAGCCATTTGTTCTTTGAATGACATAGGAGAGAAAAATGTGTCGGCTGATGCATCTGAAACATTAGGAACATTAGACCCATTTTCATCTTGAAAGAAGTGTTTTTTTACTGTTAATTTTCGAATGAACTTATTAACATCTAATATTGTTTTAAAAAGATCAAACCTCTTATTGGGAACAAAATTTAAACCCCTTTTCAAAACACTTATTTCACTACTGTTTAAAATGCATGCCGACATATTTATGACAGAAAAATTATTATCAATATTCATTTCCTCTTCCCCCTCGTATAATGATTGTGTTGATACACATGACTTTCTATGTTTGCGGCCGCTCCTCCTTGTTTTTTTCGATTTTTCTGGAAAAACGGCTGATTTTTCAAGTTTTTTGACACACTTGATGAAGTAGATGGAGTGTCAAAATTAGTATCGGACGTGTCTGTATTGTAATCTGTAGAGTCCACATCAGTCGTTTCAAAATCTGTAGAAGAAAAATTTACACGAGTGGAATTGTTGCGTGTTTTGTTATTTTTCAATATGGATTTAGGACCAGGTTGGAAAAATCTCCTAGAATTGTGCCAATTGTAGATTTTATTATCCTCATAGTCCCGCAAATCTCGAACAAACTTTTTTTCTTTAAATGCAGTGATTGTATCCTCAAGGGCAATAATTTTGACATTTATCTGATCTTTCATGGTCTTATAAGCGTCTAGACCCGAATATTGTGCAAGGGAAATTTCAATTTCTTTAATCTTATTCTCCAACACACCTATTTTATTTCGTTCTTGTTCTATAATTAATTGAATAAGTTTTTTGGAGCATTCAGATAAGATTGTATCCCATTTTGCAACAAATTCTTGATTAAATTCTACTGTGGGTCTTTTGTTCAGGCGAAGTCCTCTGGGAACCATACTTTTGTCAAGATATGCTTGCAAGGTTTTGCTGTCCCACCAGGTACGAATTCTCGCTGACATTACTTTTTCTAATTCCCACATAATTTGGTTCATTTCTGTATGCGTTTCCAAAAGGGTATCTTGCTTATTTAGTGAAAACATTTTTGCAGCTCTCTCCATTCGTAATCTGTCTGAAGTAACAAAGCTTTCACAATTCTGATTGCTATTAGCATCATTCATCTGGTCTTCCATTTTATGACACAATCTTGTAAGGAACTATAAGTCATGCAATTTCATCATATATAATATACAATGTCTCTTTTTGAAAAGATCCAAGGCAATAATAATTGACTTACTGAAAAGTTCCTGATCGTAGATCACAGGGAGCACGGGTATAGCAGCTCAGGATGAATAGTAAAAAAGTTTTTTGCCCAGCTCACCTGTGCAATGGAAACCAGTAATCCTGGGCTGTGCACGGAGAAGAGATTTGGAGAGCCAGTCCATATGCATAGGAAGTGATTAAGGGATTTAACCAGCACAAAACTCCAGGCATCTTGTTCTTTAAAATAAAAACTTCTTTATTTTCTTATCATTAAAAAGTCCATGCTATAATGGTTAGCCCATGTCAGAGAGGACGCGTTTCGAACATCCAGTTCTTATTCAGTCTCTAAACCATCTAGTCACAGAACTGTTTAAAAAGGGCTGAACTCAAACATGTGATCAAATGCAAGGAGAGAGCAAGACAATTACAAAAACATTAACCCATTACGTTGGATCACTCCGTATAGTGCCATAACACTTATATACATACATAGTATTTAAGCAAGATTAATATGCAAACATCAATTCATTTCTTTTATTTAGATCCTTAGGAAATCTTGTGCCCATTAAAAACATCCATTTTATTTCTCTCTGAAAAAGGATATCTTTCAAATTTCCACCTCTTCTAGGTAGTTTGATTTTTTCAATGGCATTAACTTTCATGCCTTTCAAATTACCTGCATGTGCGTCACGAAAATGTTGAGACGCTCCTGATAATTTTCTCGTGGTGGCATTATTCACATCATAAATGTGTTCAGATATCCTCTTTCTGAGGGAACGACAAGTGCTGCCTATATATTGTAACTGACAAATAGTACAAGATATTAAATAAACCACATGGTCTGAACTGCAGTTTATAAGTGACATTATTTTATAAGTTTTTTTGTCAGTAAATGAGGAAAAATCTTTTACATTTAACATATAACCGCATAGTCCACATGATCTGTGGCCACATTTAAACGAACCTGTACTAGGTAACCAATTGCCGGTATTTTTTTCTCCATTAGTGGAACCGCACCTGTTCATGTGATCACTAGGTGATAACATGGATCCCAATGTAATGTTCCTTTTTGAAACAAACTTAACTCCATTTTTTAAGATTTGATATAATGTGTCATCTGTAGATAAAATGGGTAAATATTTTTTGATAATTTTAATTACATCATAATAGTTCTTACTGTATGTTGTTGAAAAAACAACTGACAATTCTTTCTGGGAACTGTCTTTGATTTTATTCATGTCCAAATATTGTGACCTACTCACTTTATTCGCCTTAGTTTTGGCTTTTTGGAGATTTTTCATTTTATAACCTCTTGCTAAAAACCTTTTTTCAATAATGTTGCATTCCACCTCAAAACCATTTTGGGTATTGCAACACCTCCTGGCACGGACATATTCACCTGTAGGGATGTTATTTATAACATGCTTTGGATGGCAGCTCCCCGCATGTAATAGCGAGTTGCCTGATATGGGTTTTCTATAGAGGCTGCAATTAATTTCTCCATTATCACCCTTCCCATGAAATTGTATATCCAAAAAATTAATTTTTGATACATCATGAAAAAAAGTGAAAAAAAGATTATGGGCATTATTATTGATGTAAAATATGAAATCCTCAATTTTTTTGTTTGGATTTTGCCATACAATAAGTACATCATCTATGAATCTCAGATATAATGCTATATCCGAGAAAAAAGGATTACATTGATTAAAGATATATTGTTCTTCCCACCAAAACATGAATATGCCCGCTAATGAGGGGGAAAATCGTGCGCCCATTGAACATCCCTGCAACTGAACATATCCTTTATTTAGAAAGGTGAAATAGTTGTTCTTGAGTAAAAATTCAGTCACATCCACCAAATAATTTTGTAGTTCAAGTGAGTAGTCAGAATATTTGTTGAGCAAATCCCTCAAGGCCAAAATGGCAAGAGAATGTGGAATGGATGTATACAGTGATTGCACATCACAAGTTAACCAACTGTAATTATCCTGCCATTTCATCTGAGAGATAAAATTCAACACATGTTTGCTATCCAATACATAGCCAGGAGACATTTTGGGAAGAAATTGGAGGTGGTTGTCCAACCACTCTGCCAGATGTTCAGTGTAAGAATCGATACCTGAAACAATTGGTCTCATTTTTGGGGGAAATTGGTTTTTATGTGACTTGGGTAAAGCATGTAATAGTGGTATTAAACAATGAGAGGGATTAAGATAATCTCTCAATTTTTCATCCATTAAACCCAAATGTAAGCCTTCCTCTAAAATTTTCTCCAAAGATTTTTTTATGCCTGCAGAGGGGTCATAATCGACTCTCCTGTAGGTATCACAATCCTGTAACATAGTCAATACCTCCCTTTCATAAAGTCCTGTGTCCAAAACTACGACTGCCCCCCCCTTGTCAGAATTTTTTATTATGATGTTCAAGTTGTTACAGGATTGTGATACCTACAGGAGAGTCGATCATAACCCCTCTGCAGGCATAAAAAAATCTTTGGAGAAAATTTTAGAGGAAGGCTTACATTTGGGTTTAATGGATGAAAAATTGAGAGATTATCTTAATCCCTCTCATTGTTTAATACCACTATTACATGCTTTACCCAAGTCACATAAAAACCAATTTCCCCCAAAAATGAGACCAATTGTTTCAGGTATCGATTCTTACACTGAACATCTGGCAGAGTGGTTGGACAACCACCTCCAATTTCTTCCCAAAATGTCTCCTGGCTATGTATTGGATAGCAAACATGTGTTGAATATTATCTCTCAGATGAAATGGCAGGATAATTACAGTTGGTTAACTTGTGATGTGCAATCACTGTATACATCCATTCCACATTCTCTTGCCATTTTGGCCTTGAGGGATTTGCTCAACAAATATTCTGACTACTCACTTGAACTACAAAATTATTTGGTGGATGTGACTGAATTTTTACTCAAGAACAACTATTTCACCTTTCTAAATAAAGGATATGTTCAGTTGCAGGGATGTTCAATGGGCGCACGATTTTCCCCCTCATTAGCGGGCATATTCATGTTTTGGTGGGAAGAACAATATATCTTTAATCAATGTAATCCTTTTTTCTCGGATATAGCATTATATCTGAGATTCATAGATGATGTACTTATTGTATGGCAAAATCCAAACAAAAAAATTGAGGATTTCATATTTTACATCAATAATAATGCCCATAATCTTTTTTTTTACTTTTTTTCATGATGTATCAAAAATTAATTTTTTGGATATACAATTTCATGGGAAGGGTGATAATGGAGAAATTAATTGCAGCCTCTATAGAAAACCCATATCAGGCAACTCGCTATTACATGCGGGGAGCTGCCATCCAAAGCATGTTATAAATAACATCCCTACAGGTGAATATGTCCGTGCCAGGAGGTGTTGCAATACCCAAAATGGTTTTGAGGTGGAATGCAACATTATTGAAAAAAGGTTTTTAGCAAGAGGTTATAAAATGAAAAATCTCCAAAAAGCCAAAACTAAGGCGAATAAAGTGAGTAGGTCACAATATTTGGACATGAATAAAATCAAAGACAGTTCCCAGAAAGAATTGTCAGTTGTTTTTTCAACAACATACAGTAAGAACTATTATGATGTAATTAAAATTATCAAAAAATATTTACCCATTTTATCTACAGATGACACATTATATCAAATCTTAAAAAATGGAGTTAAGTTTGTTTCAAAAAGGAACATTACATTGGGATCCATGTTATCACCTAGTGATCACATGAACAGGTGCGGTTCCACTAATGGAGAAAAAAATACCGGCAATTGGTTACCTAGTACAGGTTCGTTTAAATGTGGCCACAGATCATGTGGACTATGCAGTTATATGTTAAATGTAAAAGATTTTTCCTCATTTACTGACAAAAAAACTTATAAAATAATGTCACTTATAAACTGCAGTTCAGACCATGTGGTTTATTTAATATCTTGTACTATTTGTCAGTTACAATATATATGCAGCACTTGTCGTTCCCTCAGAAAGAGGATATCTGAACACATCTATGATGTGAATAATGCCACCACGAGAAAATTATCAGGAGCGTCTCAACATTTTCGTGACGCACATGCAGGTAATTTGAAAGGCATGAAAGTTAATGCCATTGAAAAAATCAAACTACCTAGAAGAGGTGGAAATTTGAAAGATATCCTTTTTCAGAGAGAAATAAAATGGATGTTTTTAATGGGCACAAGATTTCCTAAGGGTCTAAATAAAAGAAATGAATTGATGTTTGCATATTAATCTTGCTTAAATACTATGTATGTATATAAGTGTTATGGCACTATACGGAGTGATCCAACGTAATGGGTTAATGTTTAAGTAATTGTCTTGCTCTCTCCTTGCATTTGATCACATGTTTGAGTTCAGCCCTTTTTAAACAGTTCTGTGACTAGATGGTTTAGAGACTGAATAAGAACTGGATGTTCGAAACGCGTCCTCTCTGACATGGGCTTGACCATTATAGCATGGACTTTTTAATGATAAGAAAATAAAGAAGTTTTTATTTTAAAGAACAAGATGCCTGGAGTTTTGTGCTGGTGAAATCCCTTAATCACTTCCGATGCATATGGACTGGCTCTCCAAATCTCTTCTCCGTGCACAGCCCAGGATTACTGGCTTCCATTGCACAGGTGAGCTGGGCAAAAAACTTTTTTACTATTAGTCCTGGATGAAGTATGCTGAGCCTTATAGTTCTGCAGCTGCTGTCTGCTGTCTGTCTGTATGGAGGAGAGCAGACAGCAGCTGCAGAACTACAAGTCTCAGCATGCTTCATTCACTAGTGTATGCAGGAGAGCAGACAGCAGCTGCAGAAATACAAGTCTCAGCATACTCCATCCAGGACTGTATGCAGGAGTTTTTTGCCCCCCCAAAAAATGACATGGGCTTCGCCATATTTTTGTATGCTAGCCAGGTACAGCAGACAGGTACGGCTGCCTCCAACCCCCAGCTGCCTATTTGTACCCGGCAGTGAACTAAAAAAATAGGAAAGCCCTTTTTTTAATTATTTCATGAATTTCACCCCATTTATGTGTCCAGCCAAGTACAACTAGGCAGCTGGGGATTGGAATCCGCAGCACAGTTTGGCCCAAGCTTTCTGGGCCCCTCTGCTGCGAATTGCAGTCCGCAGCTGCCCCAGAAAATGGTGCTTTCATAGAAGCGCCATCATCTGTCGCTGTATCCAACTCTTCCAGCAGCCCTGAAGCCGGGTTTCTTGCTGGGTAATAATGAGTTAATATTAGCTTTGTTTTACTAGCTAGTATTAAGCCAGAGATTCTTAATGTCAGGCAAGTTTGACCCGGCCATTAAGAATCTCCAATAAAGGGTTTAAAAAAAAAAGACACCACACAGAGAAAATATACTTTAATATAAATAAATACACAGACACATTATAGAGACTCCATGTTTATTACTCCCTGTCATCCCTCCACGATCTTGCTCTTCTGTCTTCTTTCTCGTTCAACCCATGCAGCTCTGCTACATCAGACAGCACTGCATGGGAGGAAGACGCTGCTGCTCCCCGTGCAGTCTATTCACTCAGTGAGTGAGCAGAAGCTGTGTGGTGTAAGTGGTGACGTCACCGCTGACAGGCGGGTTACCATAGCAACGGTGCTCTGATCACGTGATATAGAAGGGTTAATAGTTTCTCTACAATCATGGCCAAAAGTTTTGAGAATGACACCAAAATTATATTTTCACATGATCTGTTGTTTTAATTGTGTTTGTCTGATGTTTACATCGCATACAGAAATATAATTGCAATCATACTATGAGTACCAAAAGGTTATATTGACAGTTAGAATTAGTTAATGCAGCAAGTCAATATTTGCAGTGTTGAACCTTCTTCTTCAGGACCTCTGCAATTCTCCCTGGCATGCTCTCAATCAACTTCTGGACCAAATTCTGACTGATAGCTGTCCATTCTTGCATAATCAATGCTTGCATTTTGCCAGAATTTGTTGGTTTTTGTTTGTCCACCCGTCTCTTGATGATTGCCCATAAGTTCTCAATGGGATTAAGATCTGGGGAGTTTCCAGGCCATGGACCCAAAATCTCTATGTTTTGTTCCATGAGCCATTTAGTGATCACCTTTGCTTTATGGCAAGGTGCTCCATCATTCTGGAAAGGCATTGTTGGGCGCCAAACTGCTCTTGGACAGTTGGGAGGGAGAAGTTGCTCTTGGAGGACATTCTGGTACCATTCTTTATTCATGGCTGTGTTTTAGGCAAGACTCTGAGTGAGACGATTCCCTTGGCTGAGAAGCAACCCCACACATGAATCGTTTCAGGATGCTTAACAGTTGACATGAGACAAGACTGGTGGTATCGCTCACCTCTTCTCCTAATAAGCTGTTTTCCAGATGTCCCAAACAATCGAAAAGGGGATTAATCTGAGAAAATGACTTTACCCCAGTCCTCAGCAGTCCACTCTCTGTACCTTTTGCAGAATATCAGTCGGTCCCTGATGTTTTTTCTGGAGATAAGTGGTTTCTTTGCTGCCCTCCTTGAAACCAGGCCTTGCTCAAAGAGTCTCCGCCTCACAGTGCGTGCAGAAGCACTCACACCAGCCTGCTGCCATTGCTGAGCTATCTCAGCACTGCTGGTAGTCCGATCCCGCAGCTGAAATAGTTTTAAGATACGGTCCTTGCATTTTCTGGTCCTTCTTGGGCGCCCTGGAGCCTTTTTGGCAACAATGGAAGCTCTCTCCTTGAAGTTCTTGATGATGCGATAGATTGCTGACTGAGGTGCAATCTTTGTAGCTGCGATAATCTTCCCTGTTCGGCCATTTTTGTGCAGAGCAATGATGGCTGCACGTGTTTCTTTAGAGATAACCATGGTTAACTGAAGAGAAACAATGATACCAAGCACCAGCCTCCTTTTAAAGTGTCCAGTGGTGTCATTCTTACTTAATCATGACTGACTGATCGCCAGCCCTGTCCTCATCAACACCCACACCTGTGTTAATGGAACAATCACTAAAACAATGTTAGCTGCTCCTTTTAAGGCAGGAATGCAATGATGTTGAAATGTGTTTTGGGGGTTAAAGTTCATTTTCTTAGCCAATATTGACTTTGCAAGTAATTGCTGTTAAGCTGATCACTCTTTATGACATTCTGGAGTATATGCAAATTGCCATTAGAAAAACGTAAGCAGTAGACTTTGTAAAAATTAATATTTGTAGCATTCTCAAAACTTTTGGCCATGACTGTATTTCTTTATTAAAGATATTTTATTGTTCCATTAGTAAGTATATCTGGTGGTAGTTCATAGTCATTATGGAGCCTTCGGAATGAGAGACAAGCTCAAGGATTATTATTGTCTGCTAAATGTTCTTCTTATCTTTTTCTTATCTCATACGCATGACTCTACATTATTGTTTTGCTAAAACTTAAAGGTCATATGAGCAACTTGTAAAGTCCAGCTAGAAACCTTTTTTGCAATATCACATTGATCTGTAAATGGTATAAATAAACTGTACCTTGGCTGAATAAACAGAAAACTGATCATGCTCACATGAATGCAGGTCTTTTCTCCGAGTGCTCGATTTTGATTAGGCCTGAAGAGGCCTATGTCAACAGGACCTCAGTGGTAATCCCATAAACTGACTTGTGACAAAACAGAACAGCTACAACAGTTTCTGGTGCCCAACGTGGAGCCGTGGCCAACCAGCCTATTCGGAAGAAGTTTTGGGGACTCTTGAGACAGTGAAATTTCAGCTGCAGCAAGGTGAGAAGATTTATTCTTACACTTTATTTCACTCTCTCTGATTTCCCAAATATTCTGGGTAAGGCTGTACACACGGTTCAAGAACTCTGGCATCACCAGTGAGTATTGTTTTTTTTTTTCCTTTCTCATGCATGTCTGAATGAGAGTTGAAATATAGAGTAATAAGATAATCTGTTGTCCGTCCATTAACTGATTGCATAGATTGCATAGCACGGAATTTGGGACAGTTTCTGTATAATTACATTTGCTGTGTTGCTGTGTTTTGCCTTCTTTGGCCATCTTTGCATCTTTGATGGGCAATACACTGGTCTAGGGATATGTGTTCATAAGTGGTTTCATATTAATGCCTAGATAAAGTAGGCAGGTAGTAAGTTGTTGTATATTGATGAGAAGCCTCTGAATAACAAAGTGACGAGTAATTGAGATGAGACTTGGTGAAATAATATGTATGTATAAGTTTAATGGTTATAGGTCATACTGTGGACTGTGGAAAAATGTTCTGGTTGTGAAATGTCACAGGGCATAGCCATATAGAGTATTTGAGTGGATACCTGACATATGTATTTTTTTTTTTCCATCAGTGTCAAGAGTGGTTTAGATAATTTTATTTACATGTGAGGTTAACTGATCCTTGGAAGGTGTATTGTTACATATGTTTCTAGAATCAAGTGCTGTAAAGGTATATAAGTAGTCTCAATTTTCTGCTGGGATTGTGTATACCAGTGGGTATTAGGAATGTTTTGAAAAGCTGAATCTGGACGAAGAATTCTTTTGAGATAAGACTCTTGAAAAAACCACCTAATTCAACACCTCTTATGAAAATATATACTTTATTAAATATTCTTAAAATCAGAACATAGAAATGTTCTCTCTTTTTTCTAAAAACATAGGAAGATAAAGACAGTTGTGCATGTGCTCAACAGTGTTCAACCCACGCCAGGACACAGCTGTAGATAGATGCTTTGTGAAGGGGCATAGGGATCAGAGGTTCATATCAAGGTGATACTGTTTCACATATACCCTATTTCTCGACCCCTGTTTGTCCTCCCGGGGTCCTCGACCTCTGTTCCTAAATACACTCACCCTCACTCTTATAGCTGTTTTTTAGGCGGGGGTGACCATCACCAGCGTGATAACAAGTAGTGCAGGACAGAACCACATTTAACATAAATCATGCGTTAGTTTTCACGGTTCCTCTTAATATCAATATAGATTTGTTAGGTAGGAGTCAAGAGGCCCACTTAACTAATGAACCCTCTTTGACTCTCCCGACGCGTTTCTCCCCCCCTAACGCAATATAGGGGATCCTCAGGGGACCAATTCTGATACACTTCATAAATTTCATAAATTATCACACCTGAAATATAGAGAGAAAAGATAATGACCATGATGCATATATGACTATACCATTATTCCATATATATCCGAGCCCTACGTCACTCACACAGGGCACTATTCTCAGGTATTCCGCCAGTCAACAGAACATAGACCTTCTCTGGTATATGGCTTTGCTAGGGGAAGGTTTAATATCCCTCTCCGTCACTCCTGACTAGTCCCTGTAGGTAGAAGGCATAGTGATAAGACTGCATTCTCCATCCATGTGCATTCTTTTTTTTTTTTTTTTTTTTTTTTTTTGATTGAGTGATCAAGGGGTTAGTCTTGCAACCCACCCCTTCACAGCTGAGTGCACTTGTATGTGTATATAGTGGGGCAACTAAATGTCTGCACAAGACATTTCGTCTGCACCAAGACAAGTATGCACCATATAAGTATGATGCATTGAATTAGGCCAGAATTGGGCCGGAAGTGACCGGAAGGTAACAGCATACATAGTCACTGTAAACAATGTTTGTGTTTCTATTCACTCTCACCCCTATAATACTTCACTTCTCACTGCCCCCTCTGATCCCTCAAGCCAGTAATGAGCTATTCATCTCTCCCTCCATCCTCCCCACCCATCTTACCTTCCCCTCAGACATTTTCCTCCACATTTCACCCAGTGTCTCCAGACACACACGTCCATCTCATGGCCTCTCCTGCTCCCACTTACTAACACTCTCACTGCTTCTCCTCAGTGCTGGGGATATTGCTTCAAATCCAGGTCCTCCTCACCACATCCCTATTGTCACTTCAAACCCTCTTCAACAACCTAACACAAATTTCCGCACCCTCTCAAACCTCATACCCATTCACCCAGCCCCCGCTCCCCCAGTCCCACTAACAGGAGCTCTATGGAACGCTCGCTCTGTCTGCAACAAACTATCCTACATTCATGATCTGTTCATCACTAATAAACTCTCCTTCCTCGCCATCACAGAAACCTGGCTCACCCCCTCTGACACAGCCTCTCCTGCTGCACTTTCTTATGGCGGTCTCCAACTCTCTCACACCCCCCGCCCCAGTAACAAGCATGGTGGCGGAGTTGGTTTGCTCCTGTCCGACCAATGCTCCTTTACCCCAATTCCACTACCACCCTCTGTCACGCTCCCCTCTTTTGAGGTGCACTCCGTACGCATCTACGCCCCCTCCAACCTTCAGCTGGCTGTCATTTACCGCCCTCCAGGGCCAGCCACTGCCTTTTTTGACCATTTCACCACCTGGCTACTACATTTCCTTTCCACCGACATCCCCACCATCATCATGGGTGATTTCAATATCCCCATTGACACTTCCCACTCATCTGTCTCCAAACTTCTAACACTCACTTCCTCCTTCAGCCTCACCCAATGGTCTTCTGCAGCTACTCACAAAGATGGCCACACGCTGGACCTCATCTTCACTCGCCTCTGTTCCCTATCTATCCTCTCTAACTCGCCCCTCCCCCTGTCTGACCACAACCTACTCACATTCTCTTCCCTCTCTTCTCCAAGTATGCAACCCCCCCTCCACAAATTTTCACACCCTCGCAGAAATATCAAACACATTGATTTACACGCCCTTTCTCAGTCCCTTCTCCCCCTCACAGACATTGCATTTCTACATGATGCAGATGCCGCTGCAACTTTATACAACACTACAATCTCTGCAGCTCTCGAATCAGCTGCCCCCCTCACACACACCAAAACCCGCACAATCAACAGGCAACCCTGGCACACAAGGCAGACTAAAGAACTTAGACGGGCTTCCAGAATTGCTGAGCGCAGATGGACGAGGTCTCATTCCACTGAGCACTTCATTGCATATAAAGAGTCCCTCACCACTTTCAAGTCCACACTCACTGCTGCAAAACAAACCTACTTCTCATCCCTCATATCTTCTTTCTCTCACAACCCTAAACAGCTATTCAACACTTTCAATTCTCTCCTTCGTCCTCCGGCACCACCTCCCTCTCCTCTCATCTCAGCTGAAGACTTTGCCTCTTTCTTCAAGCGGAAGATTGACAACATCAGAGCAAGCTTTGGCCCACAATCACCACAGCCCCTCATCATAGCTACTCATCCCTCTTCCTCCAAATCCAGCTTCTCCACCATGACAGAAAACAATCTCTCCACTCTACTCTCAAGATCACATCTAACCACCTGCGCACTGGACCCGCTCCCATCGCACCTCATCCCCAACATCACCGCAGTCCTCATCCCAGCCCTAACCCATCTCTTCAACCTATCACTAGCAAGTGGTGTAGTCCCTTCATGCTTTAAACATGCCTCTATTACACCCATCCTCAAAAAGCCCTCCCTTGACCCATCCTCTGTGTCAAACTATCGCCCCATATCCCTTCTCCCCTACGCCTCAAAACTACTGGAACAGCATGTCCATCTTGAACTGTCCTCATACCTCTCCTCCTGCTCCCTCTTTGACCGGCTTCAATCTGGCTTCCGACCACATCATTCTACCGAAACTGCCCTAACCAAAGTCACCAATGATCTACTAACCGCCAAAGCCAAGCGACACTACTCTGTCCTCCTCCTCCTGGACCTGTCCTCTGCCTTCGACACAGTAGACCATTCCCTCCTACTACAGATTCTCTCATCTCTGGGCATCACAGACTTGGCCCTATCCTGGATCTCCTCATACCTAACCGACCGAACTTTCAGCGTCTCCCATTCTCACACCACTTCCTCATCTCGCCCCCTATCTGTCGGTGTCCCCCAAGGCTCAGTTCTTGGACCCCTGCTGTTCTCCATCTATACCTTCGGCTTGGGACAGCTCATAGAGTCCCACGGCTTCCAGTATCATCTCTATGCCGATGACACACAGATCTACCTCTCTGGACCTGACATTACCTCCCTACTAACCAAAATTCCACAATGTCTGTCTGCTATTTCATCCTTCTTCTCGGCGCGATTCCTAAAACTTAACATGGACAAAACAGAGTTTATTGTCTTTCCTCCTCCTCACTCATCTCCTCCAACAAGCCTTTCCATCACACTTGATGGTTGCTCACTCTCCCCAGTCTCACAAGCTCGTTGCCTTGGAGTGACCCTCGACTCTGCTCTATCCTTCAAGCCACACATCCAAGCCCTCTTCACCTCATGCCGATTACAACTCAAAAATATCTCCCGGATCCGTGCTTTTCTTAACCAAGAATCTGCAAAAACATTAGTGCATGCCCTCATCATCTCCCGCCTCGACTACTGCAACCTCCTGCTCTCTGGCCTCCCTTCCAACACTCTTGCACCCCTCCAATCTATCCTAAACTCTGCAGCCCGCTTAATCCACCTCTCCCCTCGCTACTCCCCAGCCTCGCCACTCTGCCAATCCCTTCACTGGCTTCCCATCGCCCAACGACTCCAGTTCAAAACATTAACCATGACATACAAAGCCATGCACAACCTGTCTCCTCCCTACATCTGTGACCTAGTCTCCCGGTACCTACCTGCACGCAACCTTAGATCCTCACAAGATCTCCTTCTCTGCTCCTCTCTTATCTCCTCTTCCCACAATCGTGTACAAGATTTCTCCCGTGCATCCCCCATACTCTGGAACGCTCTACCTCAGCACATCAGACTCTCCACGACCGTGGAAAGCTTCAAGAGGAACCTCAAGACCCACCTCTTCCAACAAGCCTACAACCTACAATAGCCTTCAGCCCAGTAGACCACTGCGCAACCAGCTCTGTCCTTACCTATTGTACCATCACCCATTCCCTGTAGACTGTGAGCCCTCGCGGGCAGGGTCCTCTCTCCTCCTATACCAGTCTGTCTTGTACTGTTAATGATTGTTGTACGTATACCCTCTTTCACTTGTAAAGCGCCATGGAATAAATGGTGCTATAATAATAAATAATAATAATAATAATAATTCTTTTAGCGCACGGGAATATATGTACTACCTGCACTAAGATGTCATCCAACCTCTTGACAGGTAGCGGTGGTTTGGATTTGTTTACCGGACATCTTTTTGCCCACTCCACAATATCATCATTCAAGACTGCAAATCCTGTAATACATATATTTATATAAATGCAGTCTCTATGTCAGCATTATTTTATATCTCGTTCAGACATGCATGTGCTACCTGCACTAGGAAATCATCCAGCCTCCTAATGTATAGCGGTAGTTTTGAATATGTCTGCCGGACGACTTTTTGTCCACTCAAGAGAAATATCTGCATTCAAAGCTAAACGTCCTGGAATAAAGATACATATATATCGATACAGTCTCTCTATCCACCTTTGATAGACATATTAATTTTTGGGGCCGCTACATAGACGATATTCTCATCCTATGGACAGGAGGAACATCACTCTTCCTCCAATTTATGGAGAAACTTAATATCAACGATTTGGGTCTAAAATTCACGCATGAGATAGGGGGAGACATACTGGCATTTTTGGATGTGAAAATATGCAAGAATAAGGATGGATCCTTAGCCACCTCAATATATAGAAAACCTACGGCCACGAATAGCCTGTTAAGATGGGAGAGCCACCATCCACCACCACTGAAAAAGGGAATCCCGAAGGGACAGTTTTTGCGGCTTAGAAGAAACTGTTCATCCTTAGTAGATTTCGAGCGACAGGCAAATAATATGAAAACACGATTTCATAATAGAGGCTATCCGGGTCAGATTATAGAGTCAGCATATAATCATGCGAAAGAAAGAAATAGGAGAGATTTGCTGACGAAAAGGGTCAAAACCGATGACAGCAAGATCACTAGACTCATAGGAACTTTCGATGACCAGAATACTAAGGTGATGGGTATCCTTAGAAAACATTGGCCAATAGTTAGAGCCGACCCGGATTTATGTGACTCCATTTCCCCGAATGCAAATGTGACCTTCAGGAGGGGAAAATCAATTAGGGATCACATCACACACAGTCATTTTGTACCACCCAGAGGTGAGGGCACTTGGCTAGAGAGAAAGCCTATAGGCACGTTCAGATGTGGCAAATGCACATATTGCCCATATATTGATCAGGCGAAAATGTTCAAAAACCAGAATACCGGGAGAGTCTTTTGCATTAGAGACTTTGCTAACTGCAGGACAGAAGGAGTAGTTTACCTCTGTACCTGCAGTTGTCCACGTGCATATGTAGGCAAAACAAAGAGGCAGCTAAGGATTAGGATAGGGGAACATGTGGGGGACATAATTCACAAGCGAGACACGGCACTGGCAAGACATGTCAACCAAGTCCATGGGGGCAATTTAAAAAGTGTATCTTTTCAAGTCATTGAAGTAGTACCAAGACCCCACCGTAAGGGAGACTGGGACAAAAGAATTCTGCAACGGGAGGCCAGGTGGACCTTCCTACTTGACTCAGTCAGCCCAAGAGGTCTCAACGAGATCATTAGCTTTCACAGCTTTATATAAGAGCATTTAGCCAGAATAGTGTACTGACAGGGAGAGGGAGTTTGGCCATTTTCTATGCCCCGCATATGGTCATTGAATACCATTTCATTATTGAGTTTAGACTATACCATGGATGGGCCCATAATATAGTCACCATAAGGGATAAGAGCATATAATAGGCTATAGTGAATAGATATGGGCTAGTGTGAAGCAAAGCCCTGACATTGAAGATCATGTACTGGTCCAAACAGTCCTAAATGGAAAATAATACACATACATCTGTATAGATTGAAATGTGCCTTTGATTCAGACATCCCCCATGAATGGATGCAGGCTATCTGAGGCAGATCCCTGATACTGAGCCATATATAATTATCAATACAGTCCTAATTTGAAATGAATACCATTTCTAAATATACATACACCTATAGAGACTTGTATGTGCCCCCATTAACAAATATCTTCCACGCCTGAATAACGGATTAGGCTGCCTAGCAACACAAGACGCCTGCCGATATAACATAAATGCTCCTGTGGTGGGCGTTACTTATTCCACCTATCACTGGCCCCATGGGAGTGTATGATCGGTGGTAGCATCAGCGTCATAAGAGGGGAGGAGACACCCCATGTGACGCTGGAAGCAAGCACCATGGGAAATGCACAAACGGGTCACTTCCGGTTGGCGTATATACATCCGGTTTTGGAAGGGGGCGGCTCTAATGTACCAGAGACCGTCTGGAACGCAAGCGTGCGTTCCAACACCGGTATCATGTGACGATACAGCAGGGCACTATGGGATGCACGCCGATACGTCACATCCGGTCCGCGATGGCGTCCAGCCGGAAAAAAGGGGAGTTGCTTAGCAAATCTCCCCTTAATAAACCCGGGGGAAAAAGGCAGAACGGGCAGTCTGGAGGATGTCCATTACCTGACCACACCATACTTATCTGGAGGAATCGACTGTGAGCTCCCAGCGTGTCAGAGTAGCAGATACTCGGGACGGACAGTCCTTGCTGGTGGAGCTCACTACCTGTAAGGTAAAAAACCTCTCTGTACCATTAGGACTTGTGGGGTAATTATGGATCTGCTGAATCAGTTTGTCAGGGAGCTTTATTCAGTATACTGTTTTTCTGAGATGAGAAGTTTATGCTTTACATTGAATAAGATCTAAGACAAAGTATATACCTTGTGTTACAGGGGATACAGGCGATCCAACTGAAAAAGAGTCTGTGTGTTAAAATCATAGAACAGGGAGCCATTTCCTCCGCCTCTGCATATGGTTTTCCTTACAGGTAATAGTTTTTCATCAGCCTGATATGTACATGTTGACTGGTCACTGGATACAGGATGCAATTTTTGCCTGGCATACTGAATATGAAAATAGATGTATGATTTCCTTTACAGGGATTTACTGTGGCCAGACTTGATCCAGATCTATGGATGCACAGACGCACTAGCATAACTGCAAAAATTTGTTCCATTGTGCATTGCTTGATTCCCCTGACAGCTAATAGAATCAGTGCCTTGGGGTGTGTATGTCTATCAAAGGTGGATAGAGAGACTGTATCGATATACATGTATCTTTATTCCAGGACGTTCAGCTTTGAATGCAGATATTTCTCTTGAGTGGACAAAAAGTCGTCCGGCAGACATATTCAAAACTACCGCTATACATTAAGAGGCTGGATGATGTCCTAGTGCAGGTAGCACATGCATGTCTGAACGAGATATAAAATAATGATGACATAGAGACTGCATTTATATAAATATATGTATTACAGGATTTGCAGTCTTTCCAGACACTTAATCCAGATCTATGGATGCACAGACGCACTAGCATTGCTTGATTCCCCTGACAGGTAATAGAATCAGTGCCTTGGGGTGTGTATGTCTATCAAAGGTGGATAGAGAGACTGTATCGATATATATGTATCTTTATTCCAGGACGTTTAGCTTTGAATGCAGATATTTCTCTTGAGTGGACAAAAAGTCGTCCGGCAGACATATTCAAAACTACCGCTATACATTAAGAGGCTGGATGATTTCCTAGTGCAGGTATATCTGAACGAGATATAAAATAATGCTGACATAGAGACTGCATTTATATAAATATATGTATTACAGGATTTGCAGTCTTGAATGATGATATTGTGGAGTGGGCAAAAAGACGTCCGGTAAACAAATCCAAACCACCGCTACCTGTCAAGAGGTTGGATGACATCTTAGTGCAGGTAGTACATATATTCCCGTGCGCTAAAAGAATGCACATGGATGGAGAATGCAGTCTTATCACTATGCCTTCTACCTACAGGGACTAGTCAGGAGTGACGGAGAGGGATATTAAACCTTCCCCTAGCAAAGCCATATACCAGAGAAGGTCTATGTTCTGTTGACTGGCGGAATACCTGAGAATAGTGCCCTGTGTGAGTGACGTAGGGCTCGGATATATATGGAATAATGGTATAGTCATATATGCATCATGGTCATTATCTTTTCTCTCTATATTTCAGGTGTGATAATTTATGAAATTTATGAAGTGTATCAGAATTGGTCCCCTGAGGATCCCCTATATTGCGTTAGGGGGGGAGAAACGCGTCGGGAGAGTCAAAGAGGGTTCATTAGTTAAGTGGGCCTCTTGACTCCTACCTAACAAATCTATATTGATATTAAGAGGAACCTTGAAAACTAACGCATGATTTATGTTAAATGTGGTTCTGTCCTGCACTACTTGTTATCACGCTGGTGATGGTCACCCCCGCCTAAAAAACAGCTATAAGAGTGAGGGTGAGTGTATTTAGGAACAGAGGTCGAGGACCCCGGGAGGACAAACAGGGGTCGAGAAATAGGGTATATGTGAAACAGTATCACCTTGATATGAACCTCTGATCCCTATGCCCCTTCACAAAGCATCTATCTACAGCTGTGTCCTGGCGTGGGTTGAACACTGTTGAGCACATGCACAACTGTCTTTATCTTCCTATGTTTTTAGAAAAAAGAGAGAACATTTCTATGTTCTGATTTTAAGAATATTTAATAAAGTATATATTTTCATAAGAGGTGTTGAATTAGGTGGTTTTTTGATTAATAGCTACCTCTTACATTGTAACTGTGGTTACTGTAGATAAGACTCTTGCTAAACAAACTGTGTCTGCTGTTGCTTTTCTGTTGGAAGGGGCAAGTGAGGCGCTGCGCGATTTTTTTGTCTTCTGCCCTCTAAGAAGTCAGCTCTGAGGATTGTTTTGGTTTAACTCTAGTTTATGTTCGTTGCTGGAATACTTTGTAAAGGACCAGCATGGGGTACCCAACTGCACATCAGGTCTAAGTCGGTTAGAGAGCAGTGTGGCCTTCCCACTTACATGGAGGTGGTCTAGTAGGTGAGAGGACTATCACACCTGGTCCTTCCTGCTTTAGTCATCTGGTCTATTGGGTGAGGGAGGTGTTTTTCTTAACCCTTCCCAATACGCCCTGCAAGTGTAGCAGGTGAGAGTGAATGCTGATTTAGCTTTCCAGCTACAACTTGAGAGGCCATTCTGACTTGCCAGGAGAAGTGTGGCCTGTTGACAAAGTCCAGGGACACCGAGAGGGCATTTGCAGAAAGGTGGGCTGTGTGGGAATAAGTTGAAGCCATGGGCAACTTGTTCAGTGTGCAGCGTGGGGCTCCAGCAGGATCCAAAATAGCCAAACAGATAGTGCAAGAAAGGGAAGGCAAGGAAGCAGTGAAAAATGTTAGACTGATACTCAAAAAGGCAGACATGCCAGAGTACGGATGTTTGGATGTTGAGAAATGGCACAGATTCAGGGAAGAAAAGAGAGGTTGGATAAAAGACAAGAGAGTAGAGCAGCAAGTAAATAAATGGTGTTGTGTGGCTGAAGAGGTGCAGCATTGTGGATATAAAGAGACCACAGCGGGAGATAAGGTGTATTATGAATGTTTTAATGCACCAAAAGCAGGAATTGTGACTGCTACCGCCCCCCCTTCACATAAGCAGAAACCCAGACCAGATGAATGGACTTGTAAACATTGTAGTCAGAAAAACCCAGACTGGAGAGGTACTTGTGCTACATGTAATGTTACTCGCCCTAAGCGGATTGCACTAAATCCTGTTCGAACCAGATCACATGTGTTGACAGAGGACGCTGACTCTGAGACAGAGGTAGTGAAGGAATTGAGTTTTGGGAAGGAAGCGGACGGTGAGGAAAGGAAAGAACGCCCTGGGACTGTAGTGGCCCGGTCCAGATTGTGTCTGTTTCTTTAAGTACATTTACTTATCTGTAATATTATGCTATATGTTATAAGTAAAGCATTTTTCATTTGTTGTGTTCTAGCACCATCTACTGGTGAAAACTGTAAGAATCTGAAGTGTTCATTGGGTGTTATCCTATTGGCTAGTTCTTGGTCACATGGCTCAATAGGTGGAGCTATTCTCCAGCCTCTGTCTAGAAACAACTGGAATGAGCTGGTTCTGGCTGAGTCTCCTCTGAGGGAAGACATTATGCGGAGAATCTCTTCACCGCAAGACTCCTCCTAGGCCCGAGGCCTAGAATTTCATCATTTCCTGATTTTTACATCCAATATGCTGAAGGCTTCCTATCCTGACATTGTGCATCTCTTCAGACAGTAGGGCATACTGACTATATACCAGACCCTACTGCACGCAGATTGGGGAAGTTTGAGGGTCTCCCGCCCCACTGCAATATTAGTGGCTTTCATGCCATTGTCCACGCACCAGCCGTCCGCTCCCCGTAGCACGCTGGGCAACTGTCTTCATTTGCTTACAAGTACTGCACGTATCTGAACTAGCAGTGAAATTAACCCCAGGACTCCAGGTCTGTACAATCTTATCATATCTACCCTCTAAACGCAAGAGACTCTGAACCTAAAGCATACCAGTATTAATTCTGAAACAAATCGTGCACTTAAAGCTCCAGTACCCTAATTGCACTTCAGCATTCAACTCCAAGCTGTATTTGCCGTGGCCTACCCACGAGAGACTGTGAAACATATATTCCGTATTGATTTGCTTTGTTCCTGCTATATTAAAGCAACTGTTATCCCCAAGACCGTGTCTGTGGACTGTCCATCAGCTGTGGATACTGTGTGGGGGTGGATAGCAGGGAACATCTGGGCCCTTACAGGACCAGTACAAAAAAATCAGATACATCCCGACCGAGGAAGGTCACAAGAATCAGACAGACACAGGAATATCATCCCTGGAGCCCCTTTGACCAGCTAGCTATGTTGAAACAGTTACCTGACCCTGAAAACCAACCTTTCCCATTTTACAGGCAAACACAGACAATACAGGTGACTTATAAATGCACTTGGGCAGACCTCGAGAGTTTGGTGACTGCAAAGGCAGGTGACGTGCTGGGACACATAATTAAAGCACATACTGATATGATAAAGGAGCAATCATGGGTCATGGATGTTCAGTCTGAGAGGTCTGGAATGACGTACTGTGAGGCATTGAAAGGATGGGCTACAAAGAAACAAACAGAGCAGTCTGTACTGATGACTGACGTGACACAGCAAAAAGGGGAGAGTATAGAGACGTACTTTGGGAGGTTACAGCTGAAGTGGACAGACATGGGGTACAGTGCAAGAAACGACCTTGATATTGGTGAATGCATTCATTGACGGTATGAATATGTTTTTACGAGAAACAGTACAGACAGCCAGACCTGAGTGGAGAAACATGGACCCAACAGACCTTCTACAAGTAGCTAAGGGGGTTGAACTGACAAAATGAAAGCGACCAGTTATGTATACAAGAGCACAGGGAAGACAGTGGAAGCAGAGAGGGGGCACCAGGTGACCTAGCGACCGTACAGTGCTGGAATTGTGGACAGAATGGACATTATGCCAGACAGTGCAAAAACTCCAAAAAGGAGAGGGAGCAGACTGATTTCCCTCCTCCCTTGCCTCTGACCTAGGAAACTGGCAACCCAGTGACAAATGTGTACCCTATTTTCGTTCCCTCAGGACCTGGTCCCACCTTAATTACGACCATAACAATGCCAGGGGGGAAAGAGGCAGAATTTTTAATTGACACTGGGGCAGCCGGCACTGTTGTACATAAAGACCTGATAAAGCCAGACATGATTACTGACGAGACTGTGGAGTGTGTTGGGGTGGAGGGATTGGTGTCTGAAACTCCCTGGACAAAACAGATGAAGCTGAAATTACAAGATAGCCAGGAAATTCTCACAAAGCTTATTGTTAGTGAAAATACTCCTATGAATTTGCTGGGGGCTGATGTGTTAAGTGCTATCCAGGCTACCATACAATACACCCCAGAAGGTATTACAGTCACAAGTCCCCTCTCTGACAAACACTTGTGCAAGATTGCAGCAATGGTGTACATGTCCAAATCTGCGAGAGTGTCCGATACCACAACTAGTGAAGACATAGCAATGCAACAAGTTCCAGACATTGTATGGGCAAAGGGAAAAACTGATGTTGGTCGGCTTCCTATTCCCCCAGTCATGATAAAATTAATAGAAGGCTCCACTCCTCCTTGTTTAAAACAGAATCCCTTAAGCCCAGCCAAATCCATGGCCCTGACCAGAGATATAAGAGAATATGTGCAAGCAGGGGCTCTAGTACAAAGGTCCTCCCCCTGTAACACTCCCTTGTATCCAATCAAGAAAAAAAGGCCCAAAGGTTCCCCTGATACGTACAGAATGGTGCATGATTTGAGAGCTGTCAATGCTGTCACTGAGAGTGTAACTCAACCATTTTTCTTTTTTTGCACAGAACAGGGAGGGCATGCGACAGCCGTTCTCACACAGCAACATGGTGACAAACAAAGACCAATAGCTTACTACTCAGCGCGATTGGACCCAGTTGTCAGAGGGTCTCCCACGTGTGTCCGTGCTGTAGCGGCTGCTGCAGTACTGCTAGGGAAAGCTTGCGAGATCACATTGATATTTCCCTTAACAATTTCCCCCATTTGCAGAATCCTTAAATGCCAGAACAACAGAAATCTCCTCAAGTGAACAAATTTTGGAAATTTTGCCCCTCTGGGAATTCATCTACTGGTTTAGTGACGATTTAGTCTCTGGAAAACATACATGGTGTCAAGCGCAGTGAATGTTGCAGAATTAAAAGTTACAAATAAGACCTTGTTGTGCCCAGTACATTTTAGTGCCCCCATATTGTGCCCAGCTCGTGCTTCTGGAGAGATGCACCCCATAAATTAAGCAGGCTTTCCTCACTCTAACACTGCCAAACATGTGAATGAAGGGTAGGGGGGCATTTGGATTTGGGGCACAGATTTTGCTGGATTTCTTTTTTGAGGGGAGTGAACCATAGAGTTTTTTCAGAACCTTTGTGCTTCCAGTAACATGGAAACCCCCTATATTTTTGTTAACAGATTACGGACCTGAGTGAGGAGTTCTCATTTATCCTGTTCTGTATCCTATGCACTTACATCAGGGTTTCCATCTACATTTCCGGAATACGTGACTCAGGTGAAACCCCTAACCGACCCATTCACTATTGAGACAGCAGAGACTCCAGACTCCGTTTGGCCTCTGGTGTCTGTCTTTTCAAAGGTGCACAAAACTGTTGATGATCACACTTTTGTGCATGCATAAAAATACGCATAGAAAGATGGATACCGCCACACTCGCTGACATGAGGTCAAAGTGACTCCCTCTACCTACTTACTGTGAATTTTCCATTAGGACGTATGTCTGAATCACGTTTTTCTGAGATTTACATGTAATCCATGCTGTAAGTACTCAGTGTAGAGTGCCGGATAAATACCTCATTTGAGAGACGCAATACTGTAATTTTTGGGAAACAGAAAAAACAATTGAACAGCAGTTGAAGAATTGGCTTGATTTGTTTATTTTTTTATGCCGTTCACCATGTCTTAAAAGTGATTATGCGACTTTATTTCTCGGGTCAGTACGATTACACAGGTACCAGATTTATATAGTTTTTTAGGTTTGGCTACCATCACACTAAAAAACTCTTTTTTACAAAATAAAACTTTTTTGCATCACTGAATTTTGAAGGCTAAAGTTTTTTATTTTTCTGCCAACAGAGTCACATGAGGGCTTGCTTTTTGCTTGATGAGTTGGAGTTTTTATTGGTACCATTTTGGGCCACATAATTTTTTTTATTACTTTTTAATAAGCTTTTTGTGAGGCAGAAACATGAAGACACAGCAATTCTGGAATAGTTTTTGTTTTTGGAGGGGTGGGGGGGTTATGCCGGTCAATGTTTTTTTATGTTTTGCTACTTTTAGACCATAAAAACAATTTTAGAGAAAAAAAAATAGTTTTTGCATTGCTGTATTCGGAAAGCTATAACTTATTATTTTTTTGCTGACAAAGCCATATAGCAGCTTCTTTTCAGTGGTACCATTTTTATTTATACATGACATTTTCCTTGTTTTCAGTTTTTGCTACGTATATTTTGTTTTCTTTTTACCATGCTCACTGAAGGGGTTAACTATTGTGACAGTTTTACAGCTTAGGTTGTTACGGACAGAGTGATAGCAAATATTTTTTTTATTATTATTTTCAGGGTTTTTTTGCCAATTTTTTTTAACCTTTTTTTTTACTTTTTTACTCAGTCCCTTTATGGGACACTAACCTTCAGTGTTCTGATCACAGATCTATTCCACTGCAGTGTTTGATCACTGCAGGGGATTATATCTGTTAGTGCTGCACAGGCATCACTGACACTTCGCTTCTCACACCATGCATCTGGTAGCTGGGTGACCCAGGATCATCATGGTGACAACCCAGGGTTGCCATGGCAGCGATCTAGTTCCTGTGATTGATTGCATTACAGGGATCCAATCACCAGAAGAGGTAAGTAATCCCTTTACTTGCCTCCTGAATGCTGTGATCGCAGCATTTAGGTGTTACTGCCGAGAGCAGTGCAGGCACCACTCCTGGCAGTGAGAGCTGGCTCTAAACTGTAACATCAGCTGCAGATCTGGCAGTGATCATGGGAGTACAGCGTAGTAACTCCCGTGATCGCCATGAAGCACTGGGTACGTCATGTGTCATTAAGGCACTAACAACTTAGTACGTCCAATGTCGTAAGTTTTTTTTTTTTTTTAACAAAAACTATGAAACTCCAATGTAATCCATGCTGTACTGGTCACATGATGTTGCCCGAATCAGTAGTCCAACCTATGGAGCTTCATTCAGAGAATAAGGCTCCATAGCTCACTTCTAGTCAGCTCCAAACCCAGATGTTTTCACTTGCAAGGACATCACTGAGTTACTGACGTCACGTTGCATGAGAAATTTAGGGTATGGTGCTGGTTAGAAGTGACTTTTGGAAACCTCATTCAGGCTTCAGAGGTCACTCCAGGTAAGCGTCAGACCTGGAATTTCTCACGAGTAGTGATTAGAAATGAGCGAACCGGTCGTGGTTCGGCTCGAGTTCGGTTCGTCGAACGGAGGTCTCGTTCGAGTTCAGCTCGTCGAACCGAACTCGAACCGCATAGGAAACAATGGCAGGCATTCACAAACACATAAAAACACCTAGAAAACACCCTCAAAGGTATCCAAAAGGTGACAAACAACTCACAACACAACACAAACACATGGGAAAGTGACAAGGACATATACTCATGCGAAAACAAAAGAGCTGGACAAGGAAAAAGAGGAGGAGACACAGATATAGGCATGGCACGCCCTTCTAAAATCATGTAAAACACCGCAAGGTGACTCCAAGCGGAGTATCCCTTTTTTCGAGGTAGGTAGCAAAGTATTTGCTGAACCATGACTTGTTAATCTTGGCTCCTTTTAAAAAACACAGCAAGCAAGGGTTACTCCAAGCGGAGTCTCCCTTTTTTCCAAAAATTGGGCCCCACACACACCCACCCCTTCAGTGGCAGCAGTTGTGCCCCAGTTATACACTTCACAGCTAAATTTGCATCAAGCACATTCAAAAATACGCCAATCTTAACCGTCCCCAGGATGACACCGGGGTAGGTAACAAAGTCTTTCCTGATCCCAGCTCTGTTCATCTTGGCTCCTTTTAAAAAACACGGCAAGCAAGGGTTACTCCAAGCGGAGTCTCCCTTTTTTTCAAAAATTGGGCCCTACACACACCCACCCCATCAGTGGCAGCAGTTGTGCCCCAGTTGTACACTTCACAGCTAGATTTGCATCAAGCACATTCAAAAATACGCCATACTTACTCGTCCCCAGGATGACACCGGGGTAGGTAGCAAAGTCTTTGCTGAACCATGATTTGTTCATCTTGGCTCCTTTTAAAAAACACAGCAAGCAAGGGTTACTCCAAGCGGAGTCTCCCTTTTTTCCAAAAATTGGGCCCCACACACACCCACCCCTTCAGTGGCAGCACTTGTGCCCCAGTTGTACACTTAACAGGTAGATTTGCATCAAGCACATTCAAAAATACGCCATACTTAACCGTTACCAGGATGACCCCGGGGTAGGTAGCAAAGTCTTTGCTGAACCATGACTTGTTCATCTTGGCTCCTTTTAAAAAACACAGCAAGCAAGGGTTACTCCAAGCGGAGTCTCCCTTTTTTCCAAAAATGGTCAGGTGGTTGACCGCCACCATGCCGTGCACGCCCAGTGTGGTTTGCAAATTCCTTCTGTCGCCATCAAAATTCAGTTTGGTGCTTGTTCACACACAGCCACCGCCTCCTGCTCCAAGGCATCATTATTTAAACACCACCTGCCTGAACCTTGTTCCGCCCTCATCCATGTTTGCTGGTCTGGCACTGTGAGGGCCAGTCCTGACATTGTGCTGGTGTGAGTGGTTCTGCCACACACACTGGCACCTGGGCTGCCTTTATTCGCGGTTGTCAGTCCTTGCAGCATGGGAGCGGTTCAGACATGTCTCGGGTAAGTGGTGTTTTCATATGGTCCTGCTCATTATATGAGACCTTATGGTACATAATAATTTATAATATAGAGTTAGGGACCCCCCTATAGAGATTTGCCGTGACGGGGCAGGGGGGCTCAAATCATTGATCAATCATTTGCAAAAAATCTCATTGAATTGTTACAGTAGGAATGAATTTGTGAATATTACACTTTTTATTTCTTTATCGTTGCATGCCATTCAAAAGCAGTCCTGGCTACCCTCCTTTTTTTTTCCAAAAATTGGGCCCCACACACACCCACCCCTTCAGTGGCGGGACTTGTGCCCCAGTTGTACACTTCACAGCTAGATTTGCATCAAGCACATTCAAAAATAAACCATACTTAACCGTCCCCAGGATGACACCGGGGTAGGTAGCAAAGTCTTTCCTGATCCCAGCTCTGTTCATCTTGGCTCCTTTTAAAAAACATGGCTAGCAAGGGTTACTCCAAGCGGAGTCTCCCTTTTTTCCAAAAATTGGGCCCCACACACACCCACCCCTTCAGTGGCAGCACTTGTGCCCCAGTTGTACACTTCACAGCTAGATTTGCATCAAGCACATTCAAAAATACACCATTCTTAACTGTCCCCAGGATGACACCGGGGTAGGTAGCAAAGTCTTTCCTGATCCCAGCTCTGTTCATCTTGGCTCCTTTTAAAAAACACGGCAAGCAAGGGTTACTCCAAGCAGAGTCTCCCTTTTTTCCAAAAATTGGGCCCCACACACACCCACCCCTTCAGTGGCAGCAGTTGTGCCCCAGTTGTACACTTCACAGCTAGATTTGCATCAAGCACATTCAAAAATACGCCATTCTTAACCGTCCCCAGGATGACACCGGGGTAGGTAGCAAAGTCTTTCCTGATCCCACCTCTGTTCATCTTGGCTCCTTTTAAAAAACACGGCAAGCAAGGGTTACTCCAAGCGGAGTCTCCCTTTTTTCCAAAAATTGGGCCCCACACACACCCACCCCTTCAGTGGCAGCAGTTGTGTCCCAGTTGTACAATTCACAGCTAGATTTGCATCAAGCACATTAAAAAAAACGCCATACTTAACCGTCCCCAGGATGACACCGGGGTAGGTAGCAAAATCTTTGCTGAACCATGACTTGTTCATCTTGGCTCCTTTTAAAAAACACAGCAAGCAAGGGTTACTCCAAGCGGATTCTCCCTTTTTTCCAAAAATTGGGCCCCACACACACTCACCCCTTCAGTGGCAGCACTTGTGCCCCATTTGTACACTTCACAGCTAGATTTGCATCAAGCACATTCAAAAATACGCCATTCTTAACCGTCCCCAGGATGACACCGGGGTAGGTAGCAAAGTCTTTCCTGATCCCAGCTCTGTTCATCTTGGCTCCTTTTAAAAAACACGGCAAGCAAGGGTTACTCCAAGCGGAGTCTCCCTTTTTTCCAAAAATTGGGCCCCACACACACCCACCCCTTCAGTGGCAGCAGTTGTGTCCCAGTTGTACACTTCACAGCTAGATTTGCATCAAGCACATTAAAAAAAACGCCATACTTAACCGTCCCCAGGATGACACCGGGGTAGGTAGCAAAATCTTTGCTGAACCATGACTTGTTCATCTTGGCTCCTTTTAAAAAACACAGAAAGCAAGGGTTACTCCAAGCGGAATCTCCCTTTTTTCCAAAAATTGGGCCCCACACACACCCACCCCTTCAGTGGCAGCACTTGTGCCCCAGTTGTACACTTCACAGGTAGATTTGCATCGAGCACATTCAAAAATTCGCCATACTTAACCGTTCTCAGGATGACCCCAGGGTAGGTAGCAAAGTCTTTGCTGAACCATGACTTGTTTATCTTGGCTCCTTTTAAAAAACACAGCAAGCAAGGGTTACTCCAAGCGGAGTCTCCCTTTTTTCCAAAAATTGGGCCCCACACACACCCACCCCTTCAGTGGCAGCACTTGTGCCCCAGTTGTACACTTCACAGCTAGATTTGCATCGAGCACATTCAAAAATACGCCATTCTTAACCGTCCCCAGGATGACACCGGGGTAGGTAGAAAAGTCGTTCCTGATCCCAGCTCTGTTCATCTTGGCTCCATTTAAAAAACACGGCAAGCAAGGGTTACTCCAAGTGGAGTCTCCCTTTTTTCCAAAAATTGGGCCCCACATACACCCACCCCTTCAGTGGCAGCAGTTGTGCCCCAGTTGTACACTTCACAGCTAGATTTGCATCAAGCACATTCAAAAATACGCCATACTTAACCGTCCCCAGGATGACACCGGGGTATGTAGCAAAGTCTTTCCTGATCCCAGCTCTGTTCATCTTGGCTCCTTTTAAAAAACACGGCAAGCAAGGGTTACTCCAAGTGGAGTCTCCCTTTTTTCCAAAAATTGGGCCCCACATACACCCACCCCTTCAGTGGCAGCAGTTGTGCCCCAGTTGTACACTTCACAGCTAGATTTGCATCAAGCACATTCAAAAATACGCCATACTTAACCGTCCCCAGGATGACACCGGGGTATGTAGCAAAGTCTTTCCTGATCCCAGCTCTGTTCATCTTGGCTCCTTTTAAAAAACACTGCAAGCAAGGGTTACTCCAAGCGGAGTCTCCATTTTTTCCAAAAATTGAGCCCCACACACACGCACCCCTTCAGTGGCAGCAGTTGTGCCCCAGTTGTACACTTCACAGCTAGATTTGCATCAAGCACATTCAAAAATACGCCATACTTAACCGTCCCCAGGATGACACCGGTGTAGGTAGCAAAGTCTTTGCTGAACCATGACTTGTTCATCTTGGCTCCTTTTAAAAAACACAGAAAGCAAGGGTTACTCCAAGCGGAATCTCCCTTTTTTCCAAAAATTGGGCCCCACAAACACCCACCCCTTCAGTGGCAGCACTTGTGCCCCAGTTGTACACTTCACAGCTAGATTTGCATCAAGCACATTCAAAAATACACCATACTTAACCGTCCCCAGGATGACTCCAGGGTAGGTAGCAAAATCTTTGCTAAACCATGACTTGTTCATCTTGGCTCCTTTTAAAAAACACAGCAAGCAAGGGTTACTCCAAGCGGAGTCTCCCTTTTTTCCAAAAATTGGGCCCCACACACACCCACCTTTTCAGTGGCAGCAGTTGTGCCCCAGTTGTACACTTCACAGCTAGATTTGCATCAAGCACATTCAAAAATACGCCATTCTTAACCGTCCCCAGGATGACACCGGGGTAGGTAGCAAAGTCTTTCCTGATCCCAGCTCTGTTCATCTTGGCTCCTTTTAAAAAACACAGAAAGCAAGGGTTACTCCAAGCGGAATCTCCCTTTTTTCCAAAAATTGGGCCCCACACACACCCACCCCTTCAGTGGCAGCACTTGTGCCCCAGTTGTACACTTCACAGGTAGATTTGCATCGAGCACATTCAAAAATACGCCATACTTAACCGTTCCCAGGATGACCCCGGGGTAGGTAGCAAAGTCTTTGCTGAACCATGACTTGTTTATCTTGGCTCCTTTTAAAAAACACAGCAAGCAAGGGTTACTCCAAGCGGAGTCTCCCGTTTTTCCAAAAATTGGGCCCCACACACACCCACCCCTTCAGTGGCAGCACTTGTGCCCCAGTTGTACACTTCACAGCTAGATTTGCATTGAGCACATTCAAAAATACGCCATTCTTAACCGTCCCCAGGATGACACCGGGGTAGGTAGCAAAGTGTTTCCTGATCCCAGCTCTGTTCATCTTGGCTCCTTTTAAAAAACACGGCAAGCAAGGGTTACTCCAAGTGGAGTCTCCCTTTTTTCCAAAAATTGGGCCCCACACACACCCACCCCTTCAGTGGCAGCAGTTGTGCCCCAGTTGTACACTTCACAGGTAGATTTGCATCAAGCACATTCAAAAATACGCCATACTTAACCGTCCCCAGGATGACACCGGGGTAGGTAGCAAAGTCTTTGCTGAACCATGACTTGTTCATCTTGGCTCCTTTTAAAAGAAACAGCAAGCAAGGGTTACTCCAAGCGGAGTCTCCCTTTTTTCCAAAAATTGGGCCCCACACACACCCACCCCTTCAGTGGCAGCAGTTGTGCCCCAGTTGTACACTTTACAGCTAGATTTGCATCAAGCACATTCAAAAATACGCCATTCTTAACCATTCCCAGGATGACACCGGGGTAGGTAGCAAAGTCTTTCCTGATCCCAGCTCTGTTCATCTTGGCTCCTTTTAAAAAACACTGCAAGCAAGGGTTACTCCAAGCGGAGTCTCCCTTTTTCCAAAAATTGGGCCCCACACACACCCACCCATTCAGTGGCAGCAGTTGTGCCCCAGTTGTACACTTCACAGCTAGATTTGCATCAAGCACATTCAAAAATACGCCATTCTTAACCGTCCCCAGGGTGACAACGGGGTAGGTAGCAAAGTTTTTCCTGATCCCAGCTCTGTTCATCTTGGCTCCTTTTACAAAACACGGCAAGCAAGGGGTACTCCAAGCGGACTCTCCCTTTTTTCCAAAAATTGGGCCCCACACACAACCACCCCTTCAGTGGCAGCACTTGTTCCCCAGTTGTACACTTCACAGGTAGATTTGCATCGAGCACATTCAAAAATACGCCATACTTAACCGTCCCCAGGATGACACCGGGGTAGGTAGCAAAGTCTTTGCTGAACCATGACTTGTTCATCTTGGCTCCTTTTAAAAAACACAGCAAGCAAGGGTTACTCCAAGCGGAGTCTCCCTTTTTTCCAAAAATTGGGCCCCACACACACCCACCCCTTCAGTGGCAGCAGTTGTGCCCCAGTTGTACACTTCACAGCTAGATTTGCATCAAGCACATTCAAAAATACGCCATACTTAACCGTCCCCAGGATGACACCGGGGTAGGTAGCAAAGTCTTTGCTGAACCATGACTTGTTCATCTTGGCTCCTTTTAAAAAACACAGCAAGCAAGGGTTACTCCAAGCGGAGTCTCCCTTTTTTCCAAAAATTGGGCCCCACACACACCCACCCCTTTAGTGGCAGCACTTGTGCCCCAGTTGTACACTTCACAGCTAGATTTGCATCAAGCACATTCAAAAATACGCCATACTTAACCGTCCCCAGGATGACACCGGGGTAGGTAGCAAAGTCTTTCCTGATCCCAGCTCTGTTCATCTTGGCTCCTTTTAAAAAACACAGCAAGCAAGGGTTACTCCAAGCGGAGTCTCCCTTTTTTCCAAAAATTGGGCCCCACACACACCCACCCCTTCAGTGGCAGCACTTGTGCCCCAGTTGTACACTTCACAGGTAGATTTGCATCAAGCACATTCAAAAATACGCCATACTTAACCATTCCCAGAATGACCCCGGGGTAGGTAGCAAAGTCTTTGCTAAACCATGACTTGTTCATCTTGGCTCCTTTTAAAAAACACAGCAAGCAAGGGTTACTCCAAGCGGAGTCTCCCTTTTTTCCAAAAGTTGGGCCCCACACACACTCACCCTTTCAGTGGCAGCACTTGTGCCCCAGTTGTACACTTCACAGGTAGATTTGCATCGAGCACATTCAAAAATACGCCATACTTAACCGTTCCCAGGATGACACCGGGGTAGGTAGCAAAGTCTTTGCTGAACCATGACTTGTTCATCTTGGCTTCTTTTAAAAAACACGACAAGCAAGGGTTACTCCAAGCGGAGTCTCCCTTTTTTCCAAAAATTGGGCCCCACACACACCCACACCTTCAGTGGCAGCAGTTGTGCCCCAGTTGTACACTTCACAGCTAGATTTGCATCAAGCACATTCAAAAATACGCCATACTTAACCGTCCCCAGGATGACACCGGGGTAGGTAGCAAAGTCTTTGCTGAACCATGACTTGTTCATGTTGGCTCCTTTTAAAAAAACACAGCAAGCAAGGGTTACTCCAAGCGGAGTCTCCCTTTTTTCCAAAAAAATTGGGCCACACAGACACCCCATCAATGGCAGCACTTGTGCCCTAGTTGCAAACAGGATGTTTTGATTTGCATCAAGCACATTCCAGATCCACAAGCATTTACTCTCCCCAGGATGACACAGGGGTAGTAAATTCCTTGTGGATCCATGACTTGTTCATTTTGATGAACGTTAGTCTGTCCACATTGTCACTGGACAGACGCGTGCGCTTATCTGTCAGCACACACCCAGCAGCGCTGAAGACACGTTCAGAGACAACACTGGCAGCTGGACACGACAAAATCTCCGAGGCGTAAGTTGAGAGCTCTGGCCATTTTTCAAGATTTGAAGCCCAAAATGAGCAAGGCTCCATTTGCAAAGTCATGGCATCAATGTTCATTTGGAGATACTCCTGTATCATCCTCTCCAGCCGTTGACTATGTGTCAGACTTGTTGTCTCTGGTGGCCTTGCAAAGGACGGTCTAAAAAAATTATGAAAAGATTCCATAAAATTGCTGTTACCAGCACCAGATACGGTGCTACTGGTACGGGTAGACTGTTGAAGATGACGAGACCGACCCATGTTTGTCAAGTTACAACTGGGAGATTCACTTCTGCTGATACTCCTGCATACGTGCGTCCCTTTCTATGGCTGGAATGATGTCACAAAATTTGGACTTGTACCGGGGATCTAATAGTGTGGCAAGCCAGTAGTCATCATCACTTCTTATTTTGACAATACGAGGGTCATGTTGGAGGTAGTGCAGGAAGAAGGCGCTCATGTGTCTTGCACAGCCATGCGGACCAAGTCCACGCTGTGTTTGTGGCATAGAGGTGCTAACCGTTCTTTCTTCCTCTGACATCTCCCCCCAACCTCTTTCAACAGAAATTTGACCAAGGTCTCCCTCATCCGCTGAGTCTTCCATGTCCATGGACAATTCGTCCTCCATTTCTTCATGTTCTTTTGCACCTTCCTCAACATTTCGCCTGCTACCATGCGCCCTTGTTGATCCCTGTCCCCCATGGTCCCATGCCTGCCGCGTTGGTGATGATGAACGTCTGGACCTTGGTGATGTTGTTGTGTCTTGCGCATATGAATCCTCCTGTAGTTCCTCCCCTTCCTGTTGTCCCACCCCCTGACTCCGAATAGTGTTTAGCGTGTGCTCCAGCATGTAAATGACTGGAATTGTCATGCTGATAATGGCATTGTCAGCGCTAAACATATTCGTCGCCATGTCGAAACTGTACAGAAGGGTGCATAGGTCCTTGATCTGAGACCACTCCATCAGGGTGATCTGCCCCACCTCTGCATCTCGTTGGCCCAGGCTATACGTCATGACGCATTGCAGCAGGGCTCGGCGGTGCTGCCACAGTCGCTGTAACATGTGGAGAGTCGAATTCCAGCGTGTCACCACATCGCATTTCAGGCGATGAACCAGCAGGCCGAAAGACTTCTGGAGCGATGCAAGTCGCTCAGCTGCAGCGGTTGAACGGCGGAAGTAAGCAGACAGTTTTCGTGCCCTGGTCAGAAGGCCATCTAGGCCGGGATAGTGTGTTAAAAATTGCTGGACAATAAGGTTCAACACGTGAGCCATACAAGGCACGTGTGTCACCTTGCTCAGGCATTGTCGCACACAGTCTTACCAGGCTGCAGGTTGAGTGGAGACAACCATTTATTAAACTCAGACCGCAGAGCTGACCACAACTCCTCAGCTGTGTGACTCCTATTCCCAAGACATGTCAAGCTAAAGACCGCCTGATGCCGTTGCACTCTGCTGCCAGCATAGTAATGAGGGGTGCGCGATTCCTTCTGCGCAGTGCGAACGCTGGTGGCCTGACCAGGCAGGCTTGGGGCGGAGGTGGAGGACTCAAATGAGGTGGAGGAGGCAGAAGCAGTGGCGGAACTTGGACAGACAGAGGATTGACACACAAGTTGTGGGGACGGCAAGACTTGTGCAGCAGACCCTTCACCATCTATCACCATAGTTACCCAGTGCCCAGTCAGCGACATGTAATGTCCCTGTCCATGCTTACTGGTCCAAGTATCGGTGGTGAAATGCACCCGTTGACACACAGAGTTTCTCAAGGAAGCGGTGATGTTGTGTGCGACATGCTGGTGTAGCACAGGCAAACCTTTCTTAGAGAAGTAGTGGCGACTGGGCATCTGGTACTGGGGCACAGCGACAGACATAAGGTCTCTATAATCCTGTGTGTCCACCAGGCGGAAAGGCAGCATTTCGGTAGCCAAGAGCTTACAGAGGGATAAAGTCAACCTCTTAGCTTTGTCATGGGTCGCAGGAAATGGCCTTTTATTTGTCCACATCTGAGGGACAGAGATCTGGCTGCTGTGTGTAGACGGTGTTGAGTAGGGTGTCCCTGGAAAAATGCAGCTTTGTGAGGAAAGTGCAGGCGTAGACATGATGTCGCCTTCATCCAACGTTGGTGCTATCGATGTCTGAGAGAGCTGTACACACGTACTTGTTTCCCCTTCCCAACCAACTGACGACCTACCAAGCAAACTGCCTGTTGCGGTTACAGTGGTGGAAGTTGTGCGTGGAAAACCAGGTGTGACAGCTGTCCCCACAGTCCTAGAAGATGAAGAGCGTGCGGATGCACTAGAAGGGGCAGGCGGTGGATGGTTCGCTCCGCTAGGCCGCATTGCAGCACGGTGAGCTTCCCACCGGGACATATGATATTTATTCATGTGACGATTCATGGAAGTTTTAAAACTGCTGAGGTTTTGCCCTCTACTAACAGAATCATGACAAATTTTACAGATCACATAATTTGGGCGATCTTTTGCTATGTCAAAAAAGGACCAGGCTAGGCAAGGCTTAGAGGGCATGCGACCTGCTGATCCACCCTGACTAGTGCTCAGAGGCAGAGTGGTGGCTGAGGATGCAGTTGTAGATATGCTACCAGTACTCCTCCTCTGTCCAGGAAGGCACAAGGTAACTTCGTTGTCAGTTGCATCCTCCTCCACTGTCTCTGTTGACCTCCTCGAGTGCCTGACTGTGGGTTGACAGTAGGTGGGATCTAGAAGTTCCTCATCAAGCGTTGTGTTTGCACCTACCTCCCCCTCAGACCGAGCCTCTTCCTGCCCTGAACGAATATTTAAGTTGTCATCCCAATCTGGTATCTGTGTCTCATAGTCATCAGTATGTTCCTCATTGTCTATTACAACAGGTGTTTCAGTTTGTGAATAGGGGTCAATATTGTGCTCAGAAACTTGGTCCTCACGGCCTGAATCTGAGTCACAAAGGTTCTTGGCATCACTGCAGACAGATTTCCTGGTCTGTACTCACTGTAGCTTGGGAGCAGACCTTTGATTCCCAGGCTATAGTGTGACTGAACAGCTCTGCAGACTCAGCCATCTCAGTTCCACCATACTGTGCAGGGCGGATGGAGACTTCAGAGCTGGGAGAAAGCAAGTTTGATTGGGATGACAACTCAGAGGACTGGTGTTTTTTGGATGCGGTAGTTGAGGTGGCGGAAAGGGCACTTGTTGGACCACTTGAGATCCATTCAAGCATTTTCCTTTTTTGGCCATCATCTACCTTTGTTCCAGTTGTTCGTGTCCGTAAAAAAGGGAGCACATCGGATTGTCCACGGTAAGTAGTAGACATCTTACTTTTGCTGGAAGATGGTCTATCTTCAGCAGATGTTAATGGAGCTTTGCCACCTTCCCCACGGACAAACCCTTTTTTTCCTTTTCCCACACGCCTCTTCCCCTTTTCATTTTGCCACTCAATTTGATTGCAAAAAGATTGTGCACTTAAAATGTGGTAGTAAAAATTGAGAGGTGGTGTAGAGTTCAGCGGTGGTCTAGCTTTATTAACATCAGAATAAACAACAATAATTATCCCTGACAATGCAACTACGGCCTTTAAACTGGCAGCAGTGTTTGCTAGTATAATGGCTTAGTAACAATGAGTTTGAGTGTGCAATGCAGGTAAACGTGCTGCAAATATCTTTGCACTAGTGGGACAATACAGAAGTCCAACAGCCACTTTTATGATGCCACTAAGTTCACTCAGTGTTTGCTAGTATAATGGCTTAGTAACAATGAGTGTGAGTGTGCAATGCAGGCAGACGTGCTGCAAATATCTTTGCACTAGTAAGACAATACAGAAGTCCAACAGCCACTTTTAGGATGCCACTAAGTTCACTCAGTGTTTGCTAGTATAATGGCTTAGTAACAATGAGTTTGAGTGTGCAATGCAGAGGTGCTGCAAATATCTTTGCACTAGTGGGACAATAATGAAGTCCAACAGCCACTTTTACGATGCCACTAAGTTTCCTCAGTGTTTGCTAGTATAATGGCTTAGTAACAATGAGTTTGAGTGTGCAATGCAGAGGTGCTGCAAATATCTTTGCACTAGTGGGACAATACAGAAGTCCAACAGCCACTTTTAGGATGCCACTAAGTTCACTCAGTGTTTGTTAGTATAATGGCTTAGTAACAATGAGTTTGAGTGTGCAATGCAGAGGTGCTGCACATAGGATTGCACCAGTGGGACACTAATGGAAGTCCAACAGCCACTTTTAGGATGCCACTAAGTTTCCTCAGTGTTTGCTAGTATAATGGCTTAGTAACAATGAGTTTGAGTGTGCAATGCAGAGGTGCTGCACATAGGTATGCATCAGTGGGACACTAATGGAAGTCCAACAGCCACTTTTAGGATGCCACTAAGTTTCCTCAATGTTTGCTAGTATAATGGCTTAGTAACAATGAGTTTGAGTGTGCAATGCAGAGGTGCTCCACATAGGTTTGCACCAGTGGCACACTAATGGAAGTCCAACAGCCATTTTTAGAATGCCATTAAGTTTCCTCAGTGTTTGCTAGTATAATGGCTTAGTAACAATGAGTTTGAGTGTGCAATGCAGGCAGACGTGCTGCAAATATCTTTGCACTAATGGGACAATACAGAAGTCCAACAGCCACTTTTATGATGCCACTAAGTTCACTCAGTGTTTGCTAGTATAATGGCTTAGTAACAATGAGTTTAAGTGTGCAATGCAGGCAGACGTGCTGCAAATATCTTTGCACTAATGGGACCATACAGAAGTCCAACAGCCACTTTTATGATGCCACTAAGTTCACTCAGTGTTTGCTAGTATAATGGCTTAGTAACAATGAGTTTGAGTGTGCAATGCAGGCAGACGTGCTGCAAATATCTTTGCACTAGTGGGACCATACAGAAGTCCAACAGCCACTTTTATGATGCCACTAAGTTCACTCAGTGTTTGCTAGTATAATGGCTTAGTAACAATGAGTTTGAGTGTGCAATGCAGGCAGACGTGCTGCAAATATCTTTGCACTAGTGGAACAATACAGATGTCCAACAGCCACGTTTAGGATGCCACTAAGTTCACTCAGTGTTTGCTAGTATAATGGCTTAGTAACAATGAGTTTGAGTGTGCAATGCATGCAGACGTGCTGCAAATATCTTTGCACTAGTGGGACAATACAGAAGTCCAACAGCCACGTTTAGGATGCCGCTAAGTTCACTCAGTGTTTGCTAGTATAATGGCTTAGTAACAATGAGTTTGAGTGTGCAATGCAGGCAGACATGCTGCAAATATCTTTGCACTAGTGGGACAATACAGAAGTCCAACAGCCACTTTTATGATGCCACTAAGTTCACTCAGTGTTTGCTAGTATAATGGCTTAGTAACAATGAGTTTGAGTGTGCAATGCAGGTAGACGTGCTGCAAATATCTTTGCACTAGTGGGACAATACAGAAGTCCAACAGCCACGTTTAGGATGCCACTAAGTTCACTCAGTGTTTGCTAGTATAATGGCTTAGTAACAATGAGTTTGAGTGTGCAATGCAGGTAGACGTGCTGCAAATATCTTTGCACTAGTGGGACAATACAGAAGTCCAACAGCCACTTTTAAGATGCCACTAAGTTCACTTAGTGTTTGCTAGTATAATGGCTTAGTAACAATGAGTTTGAGTGTGCACTGCAGGCAGACGTGCTACAAATATCTTTGCACTAGTGGGACAATACAGAAGTCCTACAGCCACGTTTAGGATGCCACTACGTTCACTCAGTGTTTGCTAGTATAATGGCTTAGTAACAATGAGTTTGAGTGTGCAATGCAGGCAGACGTGCTGCAAATATCTTTGCACTAGCGGGGCAATACAGAAGTCCAACAGCCACATTTAGGATGCCACTAAGTTCACTCAGTGTTTGCTAGTATAATGGCTTAGTAACAATGAGTTTGAGTGTGCAAAGGGCAGGAGGGTACAGTGACAAGGTTGTGGGTCTCTGGGTAGAGGAAAGGAAGCCTGCCTTTCTATCCCTTCTAATGGGGAAATGCAGCGAGGAAATCCCTGACCTTAGCTACACAGACACTGTCATCTTGTGTAGCTGTTAAACTCTGTTTTCACGGACCTGTCACCCATGGCTCTGACCCTGCCGGTATTAGCCCTTAAAAGGACTGATAGAAAGTGCTATCCCTATTCTGTACAGCGCTGTGTATAGAGCGTACACAGTCGTATCGGAGATAGGCGCTGCGCCAGCGGTGACTGACACCAAGCATGCAGAAGAGATAATGGCATCCGGACGGGCAGATACTCGTTTTTATAATGCAGGGACATGTGACATGGACATCCTATCACACATGCCGTTGCTTCTCTGGCTAAAACTCCACTTAGCTGTGTGTGTGTCTGGGATTGGCTGACATGCTGGCCCGCCCCACTACACACGCGCGCTTATCCATACAGCAGTGATCTGAATGCGCTGTTCCCGCACACTATACACTAAAATTTCATAATAGTGTGAGTCACAGAGTGACTTACACTATTACAGCAGAAAGCCAGCTAGTAATTAGCTGGTCTTTTTGCTGCTAGAACCGTTCTCGAACGTATCTAGAACTATCGAGCTTTAGCAAAAAGCTCGAGTTCTAGTTCTATCTAGAACAGCCCCCAAAATCACTCGAGCCGCGAACTGGAGAACCTCGAACCGCGAACCGCGCTCAACTCTAGTAGTGATGTCACAGAGTTACTTACGTCACCGCATTTTAGAAATTCTGGGTCTAACACTGACTCGTTCTCTGAATGAGGTTTCCAAGGGTCACTTCCAATCAGGGCCAGACCCTGAATTTCTCATGTGAGGTGACGTCAGTAACTTACTTACAGTACGTTCCCGCATGTGAGAAATTCCAGGTCTGAAGCTGACGGGGAGTGAGCTATGGAGCGTTGTTCTCTGAATGAGACTCCATAGGCTGGAGTAACAATTTCGGCACCTGACCATAGCAGCATGGATTACGTCTAAGCTTCATACATATTTTTTTAAATAATAAATTGATGAATGAGGGATAGTTTGGGGTAGTCACCATAGTTTGGAGTATTGATTCGGGGGACATTGTGGGACCAGTACACCGTGGATTATGTCTGAACTTTGTAAATTTGTTTCAAATAATAAATCAGCGAACAAAGCATAGTGTGGAGGAGTCTTCATTCAAATAAACATTTTTTTTCTGTATGTGTTTTTTTCACTCTCACTGACTTGGTTAGTAATGGGGGTGTCTGATAGATGTTTCTCTATAACTAACCACTGAGTCTGTGTTACACTGGTGGGTGTGGACCCACTGTGCCACATCACTGGCCCAACCTGGAGGGGCATAACTGACCAACTACATGTCTTCATTAGAGCCTCTGAAGGTGCGGATAGGCTTTTGCTGATAAGTAGTCACCAGGTGCTACTCCAGGGAATATAATAGCACTGTTGCAGCTGACCCTAGGGGTCGAGAATACTGGGACAACCTCATGTGTAGACAGGATGGCTGATGTAAGCTGGTGCAGACTGGATTGGATAGCTGGTACAGACTGGTGCAGAATTAATGGCTGGTTCAAGCTGATGCAGCAGGTACAGTAACTACGGCAGGGGCAGTGGGGATTGCAGGTATGGTAGGTACAGCAGATGCAGCAGATGTTGCAGGTATGGGATGTATGGCAGGTACAGCAGGTATGGCAGGTAAAACAGGTACAGTAGGTACAGACAGGTACATCCGGTTCAGGAAAGATCTAGAACATAGGTACAGGTTAGCAGGCACAGGTAAATGACACAGGCTACTGGGAACAGGAATTGACAACTAGTAGTATGTCTCTATACCACGTTGCTCAGGCACATACCATAGGGGAGGATGCCTTAAGTTCCTAGTATCTCTCAGCCAATGGCTTCTGGATAAGGAAACATTGACCATTTAAGAGCAAGGAGGCACTTGTGTGGTGTGCGCAGGCCCAAAGAACCGGCAGGAGGAATAGCGGCAGATGCCACCGCTGAGTAGCTGGTAGGTTGAGTGTGCTGGTGTCCCTACCAGAAGGGTGAAGTGGGACAGTGCGAGATCACCTGGACAAGCGTAATTGATTGAGGTCTCTATAGTCTACACATGACTGGAGTGCCATCTTTATTCTTTATAAAGAAGAACCCAGCCTTGGCCAATGAAAAGGACATCTGGATAAATCCTCTTTCCACATTCTCTTTGATGTACTTGAGCATAGCCTGGTTCTCCACCTGAGACAGGTGGAAGATTCGATCACGAAGAGGTGAGGAATCCAAAAGTAGGTTGATGAGGCAATCATATGTCCTATGCATGCCAATGTCTCTGCCTCCTTCTTGTCGAAGACGTCTGAGTATGATTAGTGATGAGCGAGTATCAAAAAGCTCGGGTGCTCGAGGCTCGGGCCGAGCATCCCAAGATACTCGTGTACTCGGCCCGAGCACCGAGCCCAATGTTATCCTATGGGAGACCCGAGTATTTTTCTGAAATGACCCCCGGCAGCATGTAGAAACCCTAAAAATGTCACAAAAGTCTCAGAAGAGTGCTCAAATGACATGGCAACAGAATGGGCAAGACCCCTTGAAGCATTTATCACTCAAAAGTCACAGCTGTGAACAATTTTGTCCGAGTTTTACGCCATTTTTACGGACTCGCCAGAAAACCTTCCAAAATGACACCAAAATCAATTTTCATGGCGGAAATGTTAAGGGCACATACCCAATAGTGAGATAGAGCTGGTGTATGTTACTTTTTGAGATTATTACATGAAAGATTTTACGTAAAAACATTGTGTGGCACTCCGATGTCCAAAACGCACGTTTTGTGCTTTTTACTAGTGATGTCGGTCTTTTCTTTTTTTCATTCTATCTCCCTCAGTCCGTCGGTCGGTCTCTCTGTCGTTCTCTCTCTGTCTTGTCTGTCCCCCTCTCACAGTCCGTCGGTCGGTCTCGCTCTGTCTGTCTCTCTCTGTCTGTCTGTCGTTCTCTCTCTGTCTTGTCTGTCCCCCTCTCACAGTCTGTCGGTCATTCTCCCCCCTCTCTCATACTCACCGTTCCCGATCACTGCCGCGGCGCTGCACAGCTGTTCACTAATCTCCGGCGGCTTTTCCTCTTTTGAAAAAGCTGGCCGCTCATTAATCAATCTCGTATTCCCTGCTTTCCTGCTTTTCGGCGCCTATGATTGGTTGCAGTGAGACACGCCCCCAAGCTGAGTGACAGGTGTCTCACTGCACCCAATCACAGCAGCAGGTGGGCGTGTGTATACTGTGCAGTGAAATAAATAATTAAATAATTAAAAAACCGGCGTGCGGTCCCCCCAATTTTAATACCAGCCAGATAAAGCCAGACGGCTGAAGGCTGGTATTCTCAGGATGGGGAGCTCCACGTTATGGGGAGCCCCCCAGCCTAACAATATCAGTCAGCAGCCGCCCAGAATTGCCGCATACATTAGATGCGACAGTTCTGGGACTGTACCCGGCTCTTCCAGATTTGCCCTGGTGCGTTGGCAAATCGGGGTAATAAGGAGTTATTGGCAGCCCATAGCTGCCAATAAGTCCTAGATTAATCATGTCAGGCGTCTCCCGGAGATACCTTCCATGATTAATCTGTAAATTACAGTAAATAAACACACACACACACGAAAAATCCTTTATTAGAAATAAAAAACACAAACCAATTCCCTCGTAACCAATTTAATAAGCCCCAAAAAGCCCTCCATGTCCGGCGTAATCCACGGACCTTCAGCGTTGCATCCAGCTCTGCTGCATGGAGGTGACAGGAGCTGCAGAATACACAGCCGCTCCTGTCACCTCCACGCAGCAACTGAGGTGAGTAGTGCGATCAGCTGAGCTGTCACTAAGGTTATCCGCGGCCACCACTGGATCCAGCGGTGGCCGTGAGTTACCTGACTGACAGCAGCTGGACACGTGGCCAGGGTAAATATCGGGTAAAGCACTTTCCTTGGTTACCCGATATTTATCTTGCTTACGGGTCCAGGGAGCCAGAGAGAGCATGCGCAGTGAAATCCTAAGGATTCCGCTGCTCAAAAAAAGTCACTGCACAGTATACACACGCCCACCGGCTGCTGTGATTGGTTGCACTGAGACACGCCCCCACGCTGAGTGACAGGTGTCACACTGCACCCAATCATAGGCGCCTGTGGGCGGGGAAAGCAGGGAATACGAGATGGCTGCGTGCAGAGCACAGCGCGCCCGCCGGTATAAAGGCTCGGTCACGCTGTGCGGGCCGGCCAATCACTTCAATTCCACAACTAACAGGGCTGTGGCATTGCAGTGGTCTGCCAGCCAATCCCTGCATGAGGGCTGGCTCTCAAAAGAGCGCCAACATGCAGGGATGAAGACCACGAGTACAGCACGAGTATCGCGAAATTACTCGGTCCCCACCGAGTAGCCCGAGTACAGTGATACTCGTGTGAGTACCGAGTAGTGACAAGCATACTCGCTCATCACTAAGTATGATCAGTTGATGGTTGGCAGACCAGGAAGATTTGATGGGAACGCTGGTGGATGGGCAGGATATACAGGAGCATGACATTTCTTGTGATTTCTACTGACCTCATCTGAGCACCCAACCGGATCTCCAGTCCAAGACAGACTCATCCATATGAAGTCATGGTAGGCCTAGTAGCAGTGGGTGTGACAGACCTGGAAGCAAGTAGAAGACAATCTTCTCAGAGTGCAGCATTTGCACCTAAAGCTCCACTTACTCGGTCATGAAATGGACGGCCTCGGTCAGACATTTTCCATCAACAGATGACACTCCTAGGGAAGCTTGAAGTCACTGCATGGGAATCTGATACCAGTCCACTATGACCTCTTGCACAAATTTCCCTGCTGAACCGCCATCAAACCGTGGAGGAGCAGACAAGTGTAGACAGGAACAGGAACTGGATTTCCTGACAGAGTACACACTACAGCCAATACAGGATCAGGTGGAACCGCTAGTGTCAAAGCATGCAGACGGGTGTCTACTGACTGCAAGTAGGTGAGGATTCGGTCTTGTTTCCATTGAAAGACCAGCTTATGTTACAGTCCTGTGAGCTGAGCTGAGTTGTACTGAAGCCAGTGGGGTACATGGCCTGAGCAAACTGTTACATAGGTGGGTGTGGATGTGGACCCACTGTGCCACAGCACCAGCTCAACCTGGAATGGCATAACTAAATGACTACCTTGTCTTCACTAGAGTCTCTGATGGTGAGGATAGGCTTGTGCTGGTAGGTTTGCCGCCCGATGCTGCTCCAAAGTATAAGCTACAAATGGTACTTATGGCTTACTATCAAAAATGGCTTTTTTTTCTTGCCACTCTTCCTTAATGGCCAGACTAGGGGAGTTTACAAGTAATGGTTGTCCACTGAACAGATTCCACAACCTGAGCTGCTGATCTCTACAGCACTTCAAATAGGACCATGGGCTGCATATCTGCTTCTCTAATTACTGCTCTCCTTGCATTGAATATCAGTTTAGGTAGCCAGCCATGGCTTGGTAGGTTTTCCGGTCCTCCATACGCCTTTCATTTTTGGATGATAGTATGAACAGTGCTCCATGATATTATCAGAGCTTGGACTATTTTTATTACCTAATCCTGCTTTACTCTTTTCTTCAACTTTATCGCTGACTTGTCTGATGTGCTCTTTGTTTCTCATGATGATAATGCTAATGTTCTCATACAAACCTCTGAGGCCTTCACAGAACAGCTGTAGATAGACTGAGTATAAATTTCATACAGGTGGACTCAAGTTACTAATTTCTAGTAAAGTAAGCATGATTTAGTTAGATGTTGTCCCCATTGGAAGCAGAATTCTGCATGATACATCAAAGTTGTCTGAGGAACTAAAGGCTACGGAGCTCATTCATTACATAGTTACATAGTTACATAGTTACTAAGGTTGAAAAAAGACCTAGGTCCATCTAGTTCAACCTTCCTCCACCAGTTCTACATTTGGTCACTAAGTCATTTATAACCAACAATGTTGTGTGTACTGAGGAAATCATCCAGCCCTTTTTTGAAAGCTGTTATAGTATCTGCCATTACTACTTCTTGTGGTAGGGTATTCCACAGTCTGACTGCTCTAACTGTAAAGAACCCTTTCCTATTTAGCTGTCGGAATCGCTTTTCTTCCACTCGCAGTGAAAGCCCCCTTGTCCTTAGTATTGTCTTCGGAAGAAATAAGTCATGTGCAAGTCCTTTATATTGACCACACATATATTTATACATATAAATTAGATCTCCTCTGAGACGTCTTTTTTCTAAGGTAAACATATCTAACTTTTTCAACCTGTCATCATATGGGAGGCCTTCCATTCCTTGTAGTAGTCTAGTTGCCTGCCTTTGAACTGACTCTAACTTCTGAATGTCCTTTTTAAAATGTAGAGTCCAAAACTGGATCCCATATTCCAGATGTGGCCTTACAAGTGATTTATAGAGGGGTAATAATACGTTGGGATCGCGGGATCTAATCTCTCTTTTTATACACCCTAGAATCTTGTTTGCTTTTGCAGCTGCTGCTTGACATTGAGTGCTGCTGCTCAGCTTATTTGTAATGAGAATACCCAAGTCCTTCTCCTGTTCTGTAGTCCCGAGTTTACTTCCATTTAATGTATATGCACTTATAGGATTACTCTGTCCTAGGTGCATTACTTTACATTTATCAACATTAAATCTCATTTGCCAAGTATCTGCCCATTCTGACATCTTATCCAGATCTTTTTGTAATACTATACTATCAAGGTCAGTTTTTAATATCCTACATAGTTTGGTGTCATCAGCAAAGACTGACACTTTACTATCAATCCCATCCACAAGGTCATTAATAAAGAGATTAAAAAGAATTGGTCCTAGCACAGATCCCTGCGGCACCCCACTGCTGACTATGGCCCATTTAGAGAATGTTCCATTTATGACTACTCTTTGTTTCCTATCTTTTAGCCAATTCCTTACCCAGTTGCATATAGTTTCCCCCAGTCCTTGCTTCTGGAGCTTTAGTATAAGCCTATTATGTGGTACAGTATCAAATGCCTTTGCAAAGTCCAAATAAATCACATCAGCTGCATTACCAATATCCAGGTTTGCACTTACCCCCTCATAGAACCCCAACAGGTTGGTTAGACACGACTTATCTTTCATGAATCCATGCTGTCTGTCAGTTATTATATTATTTTCTGCAACATATTTTTGCATGCCATCCCTTAAAATGCCCTCAAAAACTTTGCATACTACTGATGTCAGGCTTACTGGATGGTAGTTGCCTGGATCTACCCTCTTACCTTTCTTAAATATCGGTACTACATCAGCAATCCTCCAATCCTGAGGCACCAACCCTGTTACAAGTGAGTCTAAAAAGATGAGATACAGCGGTCTGTCAATTACGGAGCTCAATTCCCTCAATATTCGTGGATGAATGCCATCTGGCCCTGGGGATTTGTCAATGTTTAATTTACTCAGACGTAGGCGTACTTCTTCTTGTGTTAAATTAATTATATCAGGTGGTGAACTTTGATTTTTCACTTGTTGAATGATGCCTGGTACAGTCAGTTCCTTGGTGAACACAGATGAGAAATGCCTATTTTATATCTCAGTCTTTTGTTTGTCCTCTATAACTAACTTGTTATTATATTTTAAGGGGCCAATACTATCCTTTGTTTTCCTTTTGGCATTAATGTATTTATAAAAGATTTTGGGATTTATTTTAATGTCATTGGCGATTTTTGTTTCAGTAGCTAGTTTTGCTTGTTTGATTTATTTTTTGCATTGCCTATTGATATCTTTATACTCCTGCAATGCTATTTCTGTATTCTCAGCCTTCAAGACTTTAAACGCCCTTTGTTTTTGTTTTATTATACTTTGTACAGTCTTATTTATCCATAGTGGTTTCTTTTTATTCCGGGACGTTTTATTACCAGAGGGTATAAGTTTTTTACAGGACTCTAGCAATATATCCTTAAACTTTCCCCATTTATGTTCAGTATCCCCAGTTACCATGACTTTGTCCCAATCTACACATTAAGCGCTTCCCTTAATTTATTGAAATCAGCTTTCCTAAAATTCCAGGTTTTAGCATTTCCCCTTTGAAATGTTCTATTGAATATTACGTTGAAGCTTACCATATTATGATCGCTGGAGCCCAAGTGCTCCCGGACCTGTAGATCTGAAATTGTATCCGGTCTATTTGACAGGACCAAATCTAGCAAATTATCTCCCCTCGTCGGTTCATCTACCATCTGAGAGAGGAAATGGTCTTGAATGGTAGATAAGAATTTACAGCTTTTAGCACAACCAGAAGATTCTATGTCCCACTGTATGTCTGGATAGTTGAAACCCCCCATAATAAGAACCCGATTATTATTATTAGCTGCCTTTTCAATTTGTTCCAGCATTTCACCCTCTATTTGTTCAGGTATGTTAGGAGGCTTATAGCAAACTCCAATTAGCATTTTTCCATTATTCTCCTCCCCATGACCCCTACCGTCTCCCTGTCTCTATCTGCTCTATCTATCCCCTTTTTTTGCTCCACTACCCTCCCTCCCCCCAGATCCTAGTTTAAAAGCTCCTCCATCCGTCTGACCATTTTCTCCCCCAGCACAGCTGCACCTTCCCCATTGAAGTGCAGCCTGTCCCTACCGTAGAGCCTGTAGCCGACTGAGAAGTCAGCCCAGTTCTCCATGAACCCGAACCCTTCCTTCCTGCACCAATTTCTAAGCCACGTGTTTATCTCCCTAAGCTCCCGCTGTCTTTCTAGTGACGCTCGTAGCACCGGTAGTATTTCTGAAAACACCACCTTGGAGGTCCTGGACTTCAGCTTCTCTCCTAGTTCCCTGTAATTATTTTTAAGGACCTTCCACCTGCCTCTAACTTTGTCATTAGTACCAATGTGCACCATGACCGCTGGGTTTTCCCCAGCCCCACCCAGCAATCTGTCTATCCGATCCACAATATGCCGAACCCGAGCACCCGGCAGACAACACACTATTCGGCATTCACGGTCTCGGCGACAGATGACCCTGTCTGTCTGCCTAATTATAGAGTCCCCTACCACTAACATCTGTCTGGGCTTTGCTGCACTCCTATTTCCCTCCTTCCTACAGCAGTTGTTTTCCTGGTTGCTAGGAGCAACGTCCTGCTGTAGTGACCTGATATCAGCCAAACAGGCATATTTACTAGGTTGTGCCAGGTCAGGACTAGGCTCCCTGACACTTTTTCCCCTACCTCTTCTTCTAACTGTTACCCAACTACCTACCTCTGGGTCCTGATCTTCTCCACCTCCACCCTCCTCCATATCACTGGCCCCAGCCAGAGAAAGCTCAGTGAGCTCTAAACTCCTCTCCAGGTTTGCAATGCCCCTGAGTGTTGCAAGCTGCTTATTTAGATCAGTTACCTTGGCTTCCAAACACGCAACATGCTTGCATCGAGTGCAGACATATTCACCCTCAAACGGCTGCTCAAGGCATGCATACATCTGACAAGATGACCTGGTAGCATTGTCCATGGAGCACCTATCAAATGTGGATAAACAGTAAAGTAGAAAAACAAAGAGAAAAAAAATAAAAAAACCCAATGGGAAACGTATAAGGATAAATTCAAACTATGTTCTTGTGTCAAACTATGTAATTGTGTTGAAACTATGCCACACTTATCTTTAAACCCTGCACACTATCTTTAAACCCTGCACACTTTGCTGCAGAACCTCGCACGCTCAGCACCTCGCTTGATCTGGCTGGTTTATATAGTTCTACAGGACTTCCAGAAGCTGCCAGAAGCTTCTAGAAACAGGTGTGACTAATGCTACTGATTAAATCCCAAGACAAACTTTTTTTTTTTTTTCTTTTTTAACAGTATCACAGACAAACAATTCCCTAATAAAATTAAACAATTACAGTTATCACCACTATGTAATTGTGTTGAAACTATGCCACACTTATCTTTAAACCCTGCACACTTTGCTGCAGAACCTCGCATGCTCAGCACCTCGCTTGATCTGGCTGGTTTATATAGTTCTACAGGACTTCCAGAAGCTGCCAGAAGCTTCTAGAAACAGGTGTGACTAATGCTACTGATTAAATCCCAAGACAAACTTTTTTTTTTTTGCTTTTTTAACAGTATCACAGACAAAAAGACAAACAATTCCCTAATAAAATTAAACAATTACAGTTATCACCACTATGTAATTGTGTTGAAACTATGCAACACATAAGGGCCGTACATGTCACGGGGTATGTACAGATTGAACAGGGGCTCCTAGGCTGGCCCTAGAACTGGGGCCTCTACACTGTCCCTTTTCTCAAAGGTAGGCTCGGTGGTAGCCAGGTTCAAGCCCCCAGAGTGACCCTGTCTCCTGTCCGAGCCTTGCTACTACTCCTCCCCACCCTGTTAGTGGGTTGTAAACCCAGTAACCAAAGCCCCACAAATAAGCACAGAGAAAGGTAAATGAAAACTTGCACACATTGCACTTAAACACAGAGGGAGTAGTATGTGAACTGGGGAGTAAAGCAAAAGAGGTAGAAAATAAACACACAACTGGAGGATTCACACACCACGTGAAACCGCAACTTGTAGATCATCATGATAGGATAACTACAGGAACCAGGAATCAAAGCTATGTCTGGCACTCAGCCCCAGTCTCCAGAGCCTTATAAAGGGTGATTGAAACTGGTGATAATCAGCAACCTGAGCTCCCAGCAGATGATCACAAGCCAGCAGGGATTAACTCCTGCTGTACTGGAGCGCAGTGAAGCCAGAACCAGCCAATGCCCAAGCCAGGCTGTGCAACTGAGGCTACATTCACACGACCGTCCTGTTATTGCAGCCCACAAAAAACCATGCTGTTTTTTCATGGATGCATCCGTGTGGCATCCGTGTGACATCCATTCCGTTCCGTATATAAGCTGTGTGTCATCTGTGCACCGTCTATTTTTTTTTTGCGGACCGCAAAAAGACGGAAACAGCTAGATAGATAAATGGATAGATAGATAGATAGATAGAGGGATAGATAGCGAGGCAGCGAGATAGAGGGATAGAGAGAGAGGAATGAATGAATAAACTAATTAATGCATAGAACTATAGATAGAGGGATATATAGATAGTAGAGGAGAAAGATATATAATATATATATATATATATATATATATATATTTATATATATATATATATATATATATATATGGTACTAATGGATGCTTAGCCTTGTATTTAAATAAATAATTTAAAAAAACGATGTGGGGTCCCCTCTATTTCTTGTAGCTAGCTCGGGTAAAGCAGATGGCTGCAGCCTGCAGACCACGGCTGGCAGCTTCACCTTGTTTGGTAATCCAAAACAGAGGGCACCCCATGCTGTTATTTTAAATTAAATAAATAATTTAAAACAAAAAACATGGGGTCCCCCAAATTGGATCATCAGCCAAGGTAAAGTGGACAGCTGTGGTCTGGTATTCTCAGACTAGGGAGGTTACCGGTTCTTGGACCCTCCCCAGCCTAAAAATGGCAAGCCGCAGCCATCCCAGAAGTGGCGCATCCACTAGATGCACCAATCCTAGTGCTTTGTCGCAGCTCATCCCGATGCCCTGGTGCGGTGGCAAACGGGGTAATATATGGGGTTGATACCAGCTGTGTAATGTCACCTTGCATCAAGCCCTGGGGTTAGTGATGTCACGGCATCTATCAGATGCCCGACATTCATAACCCAGTCAGTAATGAAAAAGAAATTAACAACAAATTTTTATTTGAAAAAATACTCCCCAAAACATTCCCTCTTTCACCAATTTATTGGAAAGAAAAATCAAATCTGAATTTGCCGTAATCCAATAAGGGGGTCCCACGACGATCCATACTCACTGTCCCAGTCAATGAAGAACAGAATGTTCCCCATTGGCCGGGAGAGCAGTGCAGTGACCTGACCTACCATCAATAGGTCAGCCCAGGTCACTGCAGGACATGACCAGCGCTGACTTCAGGAGGATAGAGAGGTACATTACCTACGGTGATGGAAGCCGAGCACTCCTGATGTCAGCGCTGGTCACTGGCTGCCGCGTTCTCACATCACTTCTCACGAACGGTCTGTGACGTAACCACTGGTCACAGTCTCAGGCCGCCCGCGAGAGGTGATGTGAGAACGTGACGAGCATAGAAGTCAATGATGGGCATAGAAGTCAGTGACGAGCGCTGATGTCAGGAATGCAGGACGTCATCACCGCAGGTAATTAACTTTACTAATCTTTACATCATCCCCACAGCTGCTCGCACTGCAGTGTGGGCAGATGCTGACGCACTGCAGCGCGGGCAGCTGCTAACACACTGCATTGCGGGCAGATGCTGACACGCTGCAGTGTGGGCATATGCTGACACTGTCGTGCGGGCAGATGCTGACACACTGCAGTGCAGGTAGATGCTGACACACTGCTGTGCAGGCAGATGCTGACACACTGCAGTGCAGGCAGCTGTGGGGCTGGTACGGGAGTGGGACACAGAATGCCGGCGCATCCAACGGAGGTCACACGGATGTGCTTCTGTGCAGCTTCCAAGGATTTTGCAGACCCATTGACTTGTATTGAGTCACAGTCCGTTATTACGGAACAGAATAGGACATGTTCCTTAATAACAGAGCGGACATACAGCACCCGATCTGTTTTTTTTGTAGGAACTGATGGTACACGGAAGTGCTTCCATTTGCCATCTGATCCTACACAAAAGACATTGAAAAGATGGTCCTGTCCATGGGTCCGCAAAAAAACGAGGAACTGACCAGGACATACAGAATAGTCGTCTCAATAAGCCCTAAGTGAACCCAGGCTGTTTGTCAGATTCTACAGTGTGAACAGAGTTGGACGCTGCCATGACACCCAACGAGTGCAACGCTGAACACCACACAACAGTACAGGAATCAGATATGCTGAATTCAATGAGAGGTGCATGACATTTAATTAATTAGGCACTTCTTCTTAGTGGCATGCACCTGTATATGCGTCGCCAGAAATGTCACTTCACTCAGAAATTGAAGTAACATTTCTCACATACAAAACTCTGGATTTGACAAGTTGGCTTAGCTACTTCTCTGGTTCCTGACAGGCTCCTCCCATTTTGATCTAGCTGTTTCAAATTGACGTAAAACCACCAAAAGCCTCCATACGTTTATGCAACTCTGCATTTTATGAAAAATTTCGGACTTTTCTAAAATAGTTTTCGAGCAAAAACACAAAGATGAGTTTTCCTTTACAAGCATTTTTTGAAAAACAAAGTCAGAAAGGTCTGGCAAGTGGTATGGTACTAAACCCCATTTGGTGGAGATTACTCAGTTTGTGAATGAACATGTCATTCAGTAAAGTTTTTTTATCTCATTAGTCTGTGCTCAGTCTTCACCTGCACCTACATTACAATCTCAAAAACTAGATTGTAAAAGCTTTAAATCAATGTAGTGAAAACATTCCCAAAGAAAACGTTCAGGACAGGATTACCTGCTTCTCAGTGTCAGAATTATTTCAATCTTTGACATAACATATAGAACTCATTACATGCAAATGCCCAAGTGGCCACGTCAATGAAACTTACACTTAATGATGAAAATATTTTTTATTGTCCTAAGGACAAAGTTATTGGAAGCAGAATGAAAACCACAATTGTTTATATTGCTGTCTGTACACAAAGTGGGAGAAAATTTGTCTCAAAATGACTTTTACTTAATGACTAAGCCACTTTAGATGTAAAAATAATTTAGAATGTGACATTCGGTATAGCTAAATATGAAATGTATTACAGAAAAAATGCACAAGAATGGTTTGTAGGAACCTAGCCAAAGCAATACATTTTAGCACAGCAAAATATCAAGCAATAAAAAAGAAATGTGTCAAGAATAGTGTCCTACTTACCGTATTTCATGATAATTTTTCTATTCTCTATATTTCTAAGCTGAAATAAACGATAAAATGAAAAATCACTTGCATTCATTTTTAAAAGGACTGACAGAAAAAGCCTTGAGGGAATCTCTCCAAAGAACAACAGAATAGTGTTTTATATATTTATTCCCTTATTTTCTACAAGCAAAGACAAAAGAAAAGCTGTTAGGACTACAGAATTCAATGATTAAATTTATTAGATGGTATCACTATATAGGGAATATGGGGAAGATGACATTATAATGACATTTAATCTTTCTTTCTCTGTTTCTTTCATGTATCAGAAATAACTTGTCTTTTTAGGCTTTCATGATCTCTTGCTTGTTACAATCGATAATATGCTGATCACAGGGTGTTGTGCTGCTGAGACCTCCAATTGTTAGCTCTAATTTAATAAGGAACTAGGAGTCAACATGCGATTTGTGACTCTAGGGAAACTGACCATTAGATAAATCCCCTAGAAATAAATACATTTATTTGCAGTGCTTAAAGAGGTTGTCTAGTAATTTAATATTGATGGCCTAACCTTAGAATTGGTCATCAATGCGAGATCAGTGGTGGTGCAACATCTCGCTCATCTGCTGATCAGTTATTTCTGGTGCCACCACTGGATGGATGTGCTTAATTGTAGAGCAGAAAAACACAGCTCCTTCCACTGCATAGTACCTGCAGTGGAGTATTGCAGATCCCCTCCTATTCATTGGAATGGGGGCAGTTTTGCAGTACCTGGCTGTGGACATAATACAGTTGTCACAGCTTTGCCTCAAAGATCCACAACTGAACATAGATGACCCCTGGCAACACAAGGAACAGCTGATCAGTATCACACCCCCACTGAGCTAGTATTCATTGCTCATCTTAAGGTAAGCCATAAATATTAAAGTATCAACCCCTTTAAATGTGCCTTATTCTGAATGAAAATCTCTCATCTACTAATAAAGACTTAGCTAATAAAATATTTGATAAAATTGTGCTTTTTTTTAAACCAGACAATTTCATAATATTTATTCCTGTGTGAACTCCTTTTTTTTTTTTTTTACTTAACTTGACATTGTTATTCTGTTAATGAGCAGAGTTTAATGTTTTTTTTAAAATGTTTTCCTATTCAAAATCTTGATTTTTTTTTTCTTTATTTTGTTTTTTTATTTATTTTTTTTAAATTTGATATGTCATAATATTAACACCAACGTTAAAGAATATTGTGTTTGTGTGGAAGTCCTTGTGATGTTCCAGAAAATCTTTCTCCAAGATTAAATATTGTGTATATGTAGTGGTCAATCGGCTCAATAGCAATTTATGCTAGTTAGATATCTGGCAGTATGCATTAATGCTGCCTGTGTTATGAGATATATGCATTAATGCTGCCTGTATTATGAGATCAGAGGTGTTGGATGAAAGGTGGCCAAGGTCAATAAAATCAAGGCATGATTTGTCTTCTGTTGTTGCATTTAGAGATGAGCAATCCTGCCGAAGATCGGATCGGATTGGGATCGCTTAACCCGCCTGGGTTCGCCGATCAGATCCAATTGAGAATCCTAGTCAAACGCATTGAATTCAATGAGATGCAAAAGTTATGTGTTATAAAATGGTGTACGGGGGCTGCAAATGGTGTAGGGGGCTGCAAAAGATAAAGCAGAACATACTCACCAAGTCTCTCCCGCTTACTTCCAGGACTGATAATTATCCCATTATCCCTCATACATATTCATTGATTTCCCCTCCCACAGGCATCTCTGATTGGCTGCAGTCAGACCACACTCCCACACCCTGACAGTTTTTCAATCATAACCCAATCTCGCCAAGGATCGTACAATTGTGTAATTTTCAAATCTTTTTCAATCAAGATCACTCATATCTAATTGTAACATAGGTTTTCATTACATTTTGCATTTCTATAGCAGACATGGAGACAGGGATTGACTGGCAAAGTTTCACCTGAGGGGCAATCACAAAGCCGTAGCCCTCAAGTTGTAGCAACTCACCTTAGCCTGCTCATGTGTAACCGATACATTAAAACATGCATACATATACAGTATGCAGACCTTAACACAAACAGAGGGTAAACATGCAAATATACAGTATGAGAGGGGAGCCAGCACGATCTGAAAATGGCATGCATCATATAAAAAGTGCAAATTCACAGATTTATTCCAACTGTACTGTAATATAAATGAGATTTTTAGCAAATAATTGATCAATTCTTTGAGCCACCCCTGCCAACGTCACGGCAAATCTCAATAGGGGGGTCCTACTCTATATTCTGTATTTCATGTGCCATGCGGCCTCCTAGATAAAGTTAAAAGCAGAACCATAATGGAGCACACATACCTGTAACCTGTATATATAACCGCTTCTATGTTGCAAAAGAGGCAATTGTGGATAGAGGCCAGCCCAGGTCCCAGCATGTGGAGCAAGCTCTATACATACCTGGACTATATCAGAACTGACCCTCCCAGTGCCAGACAGCAACCATTGATAAAGGCGGACCAGATCCAAGTATGGTGCTTAATTAGCAATGCCTGTGGAAAGGGTGAGGCAACTGAATGTGTACAGCTACCAACAGGAGGAATATATTGCAAACCAAGATCAGGCGTGCATAGCATGGTGGTGACCAGCCACCAGACATTTGTAGCATAACTACAACCAAACAGAGAGAGAGGGGAGCCAGCACGATCTGAAAATGGCATGCATCATATAAAAAGTGCAAATTCACAGATTTATTCCAACTGTACTGTAATATAAATGAGATTTACAGTATGAAGACATGCACAGAAATGCTACACACAGATGTACACAAACATGCACATGTGCTGCCCCCACGTCAGCAGTCTGGCTGCTCGGATCCGGAGTGGCTCGAGGGGTCTCCGGACCTGGGGGTCACGCGGACACTCAAAAATAAAATGGAGCGATATGTGTACGGGGATTGTTGTAGATACTTTGTGACGCCATCCACAGTGTGTGGTAACAGGGAATACCACCGCTGCTGTTGGGGAGCGCCCGGGGCGATGGAGTGGCAGCTGGATGTTAACCCCTCCGTGGGTAGAAGTGGATGCCCCGGGGCTCAGTGTCCATAACACAGGAGGTGATGGCCCATGTGCCCCACTTTCTTCTCAAATTGTTTTCTTAAATATGCCATCCTATCACACAGAAGCCCTACATAGCGTGACTTTGTCCACAGCCACCAGCTACATTTTAAGATTTGTTATCCTTCTTTTTGTATATTGGTATTTTTCAGTTTCCTAGAGAACCATCCTCACTGTATAGATAACAAGGTTCTCATATGTTTTAGTCTTTGATTGCGTTATCCTTATATTCTTCTATACTTGTCCTCTTTCTAGTAGACATAGACTTATACGTATACCTCCTGTTGTGGAACATATCTAAGATTGCTGCTACACATTATTATGCTTTTCTGATATGTTCAAATATCTCCCTTTATACAGTCTTGTTGTCAGAGATCCCCTGTACTGCATTGGATAATCCACGCTATTACGTGATTTTCATCTGTAATTATTAACTGTTAAAACTTTGCATCAATACGTTGTTTTTTGTTAGTTTTTGGACCTTTTTGTACTTATTATCGCAATATTTTGTTTGATCATGTATTATTTAATTTCTCTTATTATTGAAATGTGAATAATTTCAAAACATTGTTGATGTGAGGCTTATACTTCCTTGGTATTTTTTTCTTTATGTAGAAAGAAACACTTTGATGAAGGCAAAAAGCCAAAATGTCAGTGATTTATTTGCAAGGGCCATAAACTACTTTTGTTTAGCAAGAATTTCTACTTGTCTCTTTTTGGTGCACAAGAGTTGTTCATTATTTTTGACTATTTTACCTAGGCATCCCCACTCGTTCTTAGGCGGGCTTTGCACACTACGACATCGCAGGTGCGATGTCGGTGGGGTCAAATCGAAAGTGACGCACATCCGGCGTCACTTGCGATGTCGTAGTGTGTAAATCCTAGATGATACGATGAACGAGCGCAAAATCGTCGTCATCGTATCATCGCTGCAGCCTCCGACATTTCCATAATGCCGGGGGAGCGACAGGTACGATGTAGTTCCTCGTTCCTGCGGCCGCACACATCGCTGTGTGTGAAGCCGCAGGAGCGAGGAACTTCACCTTACCTGCCTCCCGGCTGCAATGAGAAGGACGGAGGTGGGCGGGATGTTTACATCCTGCTCATCTCCGCCCCTCCACTTTAATTGGCCGCCTGCCGTGTGACGTCACTGTGACGCCGCACGACCCGCCCCCTAAGGAAGGAGGCGGGTCGCCGGCCAGAGGGACGTCGCACGGCAGGTATGTGCGTGTAAAGCTGCCGTAGCGATAATAATCGCTACGGCAGCTTTCACTATATATCGAACGTGCGACGGGGGCGGGACTATCGCTGCAGCATCGGTAACACATTGTTACCGATGTCGCAGCGTGCAAAGCCCGCCTTAGGCAGTTTGAGCAGGATTAACCTTTTTCAATGGTTTCTAGATTTGTGCTAGTGTCACAGGCCATGACATTCTATTTTAAGAGTTAATTTTGTGACTGGCAACTGATCCCTGCAGTCAATCATCACATGTCAACCTGGTATTATTTTAGTCTAAATTAATACATTATAATTACTGTCACTGGCATAAACGGATCTTCTCAATTATAAATACAGGTTTGTTTTCTTTGCAAAGATTTGAAGACTGCAGAAAATGACATAACATGTCAGAAGTGTTTAGTGTAATAAGTCAGAATGTTAATGTTTAGCTTTAGAAGCTGCTTTACCTCACTGTGTCTCGATATGTTTATAGTTCCTGGTGCTAATAGTGTGTAGAATGAAGAGCTTCTAGCTGTAAATACACTTGCCAAGAGTTTTATAGTTTTTGTCACAAATTTGAAGATTTATCTGCCCATTACCGAACAATGTGTCATTGAGCCATTTCCCCTAAACAACACCATCTGTTTAGATACATGTAACAGAAAAAAATGCCATCTTTCATCGAAACCAGGACACACTAACCTCGAGCATTTTGCTTAAGGCAAACAACTCGTACATTGCAGTGTCTGCATTGTTTTAATTCTAAAATGATAACTTTACAAAAGGTAATAAAATATCAAAAGTTAACTCACTGTCTACACTGTAAAATGTGGTGCACAGTGCCACGATACAAACACCAAATGTTTGACAGATTCCTAGCTTTGTCTTAAAAAGCATATGCAGATTTAGGGCTATAATATACTTGTTATATTTAGCTACCTAAAAATTGGTTAAATTCATAGTGATTTGATCATACAATATCTATTAAAAAAGTAGGTTATTATTAGAGATGAGCCAAAACCCTAGTGTTCGAGTTCGGTTCGATTAGTCGAAAGGCGAGTGTGGTCATCGAACACCGTCGAACCCCATTGAAAACAATGACAGGCAAACACATAGAAAACACCTTCTAAGGTGTCCAAAAGGTGACAAACAACTAAGAAACCACAAACACATGGAAAAGTGACAAGTACATATACTCACGCTGAAAGAAAAGAGCTGGATGAGTAAAAGGAGGAGGACACACAGATGTAGTTTCTCCAAGTGAACATCGATGCCATGACTTTGCAACTGGAGCCTTGCTCATTTTGGGCTTCCAATCTGGAAAAATGGCCGGAGCTCGCCACATACGCCTTGGAGATTTTGTCGTGTCCCGCAGCCAGCGTTCTATCGGAACGTGTCTTCAGTGCTGCTGGTGGTGTGCTGACAGATAAGCGCACATGTCTGTCCAGTGACAATGTGGACAGACTAACGTTCATCAAGATGAACAAATTATGGATCCGCAAGGACTTTTCTACCCCTGTGTCATCCTGGGGAGAGTAAAGGCTTGTGTATTTTTGATTGTGCTTCATGCAAATCAACATTTTAAGTTTGCAACTGTAGGACAATTGATGTCACTTAAGTGGTGTCTGTGGCCAAATTTTTGGAAAACATGGAGACTCTTGTTGGAGTCCCATTGCTGTGTTTTACATGATTTTAGAAGGGCATGACATGCCTAAGAGGTTGACTTTCAGCATCTGCAAGCTGTTGGCTACAGAAATTCTGCCTTTCCGCCTGGTGGACACAGAGGATTTTCGAGACCTTATGCCCGTCGCAGTGCCCCAGTACCAGATGCCCAGTCGCCACTACTTCTCCAAGAAAGGTGTGCCTACGCTACACCAGCATGTTGTGTTAGAGGGGCAACTGAGGGCCATTGTAGTCGTGGAAGATACTACCCTCTGGCTGTTGCGCAGCCCGGTACTCTTTCTCTGCGCCCCATCCGCCACTCCAGTGCAATTCAGTATTAAGCGCATTTTCTCTTCAGGCTTCACAGACACAGACACGTTCACAGAATCTTTTAACTAAATTTCTTTACTTGTCAACTTTTATGCATTCCTTTTTCTCGCCTTAGGCGGGCACACTCTTTCTGAAGCCTGTGTGCATGACGCGTCTACATCATACACACTCTCCGATCCTGCACAGGCGCACTACAATACTTTGATCTGCCCTGCTCAGGGCAGATCAAAGTGCACCTCCTCAGGACCTGAATGCCGGCGAGTGTGGATGACGTCGGACGCGTCATGCACCGCGGCTAGAGAAGGAGGACAAAGATGGCTGAAAGAGGCGACGTCGGCACCGGATATCAGAGACACCTATATGGCTAACCGCGCGACCGTTAGGTAAGTATTATAAAGTGTTTTTTATGTTCTCACAACGGCCTGGGCTTTTATATACAGCATGTTAGAATGGTGGTGGCGGCTGCAGCTTATACGCCAGAAAAGTGGTGACAGGTTCCCTTTAAGACCCTACCCTAGCCTGGTCCCCATTGGGGAGGGCAACCTTGTTGTGTATTTGAGTGTGTAAGTGGTGAAACCAGTACAAACCTCCTCCGGATCCGGGTGCAGCACTAAACTTAAATCAGATGCAATACTCTGTGGTGATTGAAGCCTCAGGGGTGCCACATCAGTTTTCAAAGGTGGAAGTTATTAAAAAGTGAATATCAGCTCACCACAACAGGGGAAATTCTTAGAGGAGAATCTGGACGGCTGGAAACAATCAATAAAAGGCGGGTCCCGTCACAGAAACGTCCAGAAGTTTCAGAAGTGTATATAAAACTTCACATTTATTCAAAAAATAAAAACAGCATAAAAATAAACTCCTCTGATCAACGCGTTTCAGACGCAATCGTCCTTGGTCATGATCATCATGGCAAACAACTAGAAAGCATTTAAATAGTACATAGTCAAAGGAAGTGACGACTTTTTAATAAATTATGCAAAACAGCTTAAGTGGTTCCAGAGAAAAACACCAAGAAAATATGTGAATCCCTTATAATAGTTGAAACTATTAGAAAAGTTTAGTCCTGGGGTGAACTTTGTATTTAAAAAAGTTTTCACTTTGGGAGCTATTATTTCTCCTATAGACTACACAAAAAATATTTAAAAAAAATCTTCATATCGTAGTTGGCTCTCTACTACGGGTTCTTACCGTTGTGGGAGCAAATCTTGTGGATTGTGTCCTTCTATGTCAAATAAAAAAACTATCACTGCCACTGCTACAAAGTTTACACTAATGATCATTTCCTTAATTGTGGAGACAATTTTGTAGTTTATGCCATTACTTACAGAACTTGCCAGCTCCAATATATTGGATGCACAAGTCGTGCGTTACGCACCAGAATCGCAGAGCATCTGTATGATGCCAAACATATTTCTACCCGTACTCCCTCTAGTCTTTCTCAACATGTGAGACTGGTACATCATGGTGATACCAATCACCTTGAAGTCCATGCTCTAAAAAAAGTTTAGTTGGAGATAGAATTCGGTTACTTCATTATCAGGAAGCTTTACTTATTTTCCAAATAAATACATCTTTCACCTCAGGATTAAACAAAAGAACATATTTATTGTATTTCTATTAAGGGATTCACATATTTTCTTCGGATTCTTCTCTGGAACCACTTAAGCTGTTTTGCATAATTTATTCAAAAGTCGTCATGTCCTTTGACTATGTACTATTTAAATGCTTTGTAGTTGTTTCCCATGATGATCATGACTAAGGACGATTGCGTCTGAAACGCGTTGATCAGAGGCGTTTATTTTTATGCTGTTTTTATTTTTTTAATAAATGTGAAATTTTATAAACACTTCTGAAATTTCTGGACGTTTCTGTGCTGGGACCCGCTTTCTATTGAGAGGTGGAAGTTATGTATTCTCCAAAGCAGGATGAGGGAGATAATTACATTTTACAGAGTTCATTAAACATCCAAGAGTAATTGGAAGATATGACATATTTTATGCAATATATATATAAATTACAGCGATCTATCTTCACTATACTATAGAATTTGGAAGATTTAACCAAACCTTTAGGAGCCTCATATAGAGAGGAGCAGTTTATTTCCTTCCTCAGCTCGTTACACCTTCCAACATTAAGACCCTCAGACTCCAAGTAACTTTTACAGCCTGCTACAGTAGACAAAGTTAGATCCACATCACCATCATTCCCTGTAGGCAACATTTTAGGCCTTAATAGTCATTAGTGTCATTTTTAACAGCCTTTTTAACTGTCACTTTAGTGCAGCAGCCTATGGCTCCTCAGATGAGAGAAATAAAGTATGTCACACCAATTCATTAACTCTGACCAGGTTTTACTTGCAGGTTTAATTCAGGGTACAGTTTCTGATGTGCCAATTTTTGGTGATCTGGGAACAGTTCAGGATCTCTACACCAGGTGAGTTGTGAGGCCTCCCTGCTGTCCTGTGTCTCTCCTTGGTACTAGGCTGCCTGTAGCTATACCTTGACCCTCTCTTTCTCTCTTCACCTGTATGGCAGGCGGCGAGAGCTTCTCTAAGGGGCACTGCTGTACTTACTGCGGTCCCTAAGCTCTGTGAATTGGCTTTGCCTTCAGGTGCTGCTGCGGCCAGGAGATCTGTAGTATCCCTGGCCTCCGGTCTTTATTGCTGGGCAGATTGGATCCCTCACAATCTCAGATGCCGGTGACCAGTAGTCAGCTCTGTTCCTCGGGGATGAACCGGCCTGTCTCCACCTCCTTGGTCACTCCTCTTTTGCTTCACTTCTGTATTCCTCAGTCTGTCTCACAGCTCACTCGTATGGGCTTAGCACAGCCCTCTCCACCTTGATATCATCACCATTCTTGCTCGAGCTCAACTGTCAACTGTCACTCTCTGACTCCGCCTCCAGACCTGGATTTAAAGAGGACTTCACCTGAGCTCAGCTTGTGAAGCTCCCCCTCCAGGCTTGGAGTGGAAGTGTTGTTTGTGGGATTACCTGATGTGGAGATCCTTCCCTGCCCCAAGTACAGATATATCTGTGGCAACCAAACCCTGGGGTGCCACAGATACCCCACAGAAATCCGTGGGACATGAGATGCAACAGGGGAAGGAGGAATTCCAATCCCTGTGGAAGGCAGCTCTGATAGATCTCTGGGACTTAAGCAATAGAATTAAAAATATGCCTTCAAGGGAGTATATGGAGCACTACGTTTCTTGGTTAGAGAATGCATATAAAGCAGAATTGGTGGCCATGAGAGATGATGTACAGCACTGGGGAGAGAGAGTAACTGCCGTGGAAGCAACCTCAGCATCCCTGTCACAGACGATAAACACTAGAGATAAGCGAACCGGTCGCGGTTCGGCTCGAGTTCGGTTCGCTGAACGGAGGTCTCGTTCGAGTTCGGTTCGTCGAACGTTCGACGAACCGAACTCGAACCGCATAGGAAACAATGGCAGGCAATCACAAACACATACAAACACCTTGAAAACACCCTCAAAGGTGTCCAAAAGGTGACAAACAACTCACAACACAACACAAACACATGGGAAAGTGACAAGGACATATACTCATGCGAAAACAAAAGAGCTGGACAAGGAAAAAGAGGAGGAGACACAGATATGAGTATATGCAAGGGAACGTCGATGCCATTACTGTGCAACTTGAGCCCTGCTCATTTTAGGCTTCCAATCTGGATAAATTGCCTGAGCTCACCACGTATGCCTTGGGGATCTTGATGTGTCCCGCAGCCAGCGTTTTCTCGGAACGTGTCCTCAGTGCTGCTGGGGGTGTGCTGACAGCTAAGCACACGCATCTGTCCACTGACAATGTGGACAGACTAATGTTCACCAAGATAAACAAGTCATGGCTCTCAGAGGACTTTTCTTCCCATGGGTCATCCAGGGGAGGTGAAAGGCATGCGTATTTTTGAGAGTGCTTCATGCAAAGCATCTTTTTCATTTTGAAAAGGGGGTCAACTGATGCCAGTCAAGTGGGGTGTGTGTGGCCCAATTAGTGGAAACGAGGGAGACTGTGGTTGGAGTCCCCTCGCTGTGTTTGTAAAAGAACCAAGATGAACAAGTCATGGCTCTCAGAGGACTTTTCTTCCCCTGGGTCATCCAGGGGAGATGAAAGGCATGCGTATTTTTGAGAGTGCTTCATGCAAAGCATCTTTTTCATTTTGAAAAGGGAGGTCAACTGATGCCAGTCAAGTGGGGTGTGTGTGGCCCAATTAGTGGAAACGAGGGAGACTGTGGTTGGAGTCCCCTTGCTGTGTTTGTAAAAGAACCAAGATGAACAAGTCATGGCTCTCAGAGGACTTTTCTTCCCCTGGGTCATCAAGGGGAGGTGAAAGGTATGCGTATTTTTGAGAGTGCTTTATGCAAAGCATCTTTTTCATTTTGAAAAGGGGGGTCAACTGATGCCAGTCAAGTGGGGTGTGTGTGGCCCAATTAGTGGAAACGAGGGAGACTGTGGTTGGAGTCCCCTCGCTGTGTTTGTAAAAGAACCAAGATGAACAAGTCATGGCTCTCAGAGGACTTTTCTTCCCCTGGGTCATCCAGGGGAGGTGAAAGGCATGCATATTTTTGAGAGTGCTTCATTCAAAGCATCTTTTTCATTTTGAAAAGGCGGGTCAACTGATGCCAGTCAAGTGGGGTGTGTGTGGCCCAATTAGTGGAAACGAGGGAGACTGTGGTTGGAGTCCGCTTGCTGTGTTTTACAAGCTTTTAGAAGGGCATGACATGGCTTAGAGGTTGACTTTCAGCATCTGCAAACTGTTGGCTACCAAAATGCTGCCTTTCCAACCTTTTTAACCGAGGATTTTTGAGACCTTATGCCCATCGCAGTGCTCCAAGAGCCGATGCCCGGGCACCACTCCTTCTCCAACAAAGGCGTGCACGCGCTACACCAGCATGTCGCACCAAACATCACCGCTTCTTTGAGAAACTGTGTGACAGGGTGCATTTCACCACAGATACTTGGCCCAGTAAGCATGGACAGGGGCGTTACATGTCGCTGACTGGGCAATGGGTTACTATGGGGAGAGATGGAGAAGGGTCTGCTGTACAAGTCTTGCTGTCCCCACGAGTTGTATCAATCCTTCCTCTGTATGTAGAAGTTAATACACTGCTTCTGCCTTCTCAAACTCGTGTGGGTCCTTCACCTCGGCCCAAACCCTGTGTGGTCAGGGCACCCTTCCTTGTAACTGCGCAAAAGGAAAACCACACACCACCTTACTATGCTGGCAGCAGAGCTCAATGCCATCATGCGGTCAAATCTTTACTTTGAAATGTATGGGAAATGTGAGTCACACCGCTGAGAAGTTGTGGACGGTTAGCTCTGGAGACCAAGTGTCATCAATGGTTGTCTCAACTCAACAAGCAGCCAGGGAAGGCCGGGTGTGACAATGATGCAAACATGGGTGCGGCCCTTCGTCGTGACAATGTGACACACGTGCCTTGTGTGGCTGACGTGTTGAACCTGGTTGTCCAGCAATTTTTAAAGCACTATCCTGACGTACATGGCCTTCTGCAGAGGGCACGGTGTAACGCCATCCTTAATCCACACACTCAGATGGGCTGTAAAGGATAGGCTAGAGGGAAGCCACTCACCAAGCAGGACCTCCAGAACCCTGAAACCCTTTAACCCCTATACAGGGATTAGGAATTACACAGGGCCCAAGGTGATCAATACCTGTGGAAGGCTGCAGTTCCAGAGAATAGTAGTCAGGCAGGGACAAAACATTAATTGAGGAACAGGAACAGAATGGGACGGCCAGGACTTAATCAGAAAACAAGCAGAGGTGAAATGCGGATCGGCCAACAAGGTACATAAACAGCAAGCAGGAAAAGTTGTCAGGTAACAAGCACACAAAATCATAAAACTGAACTGGGGGTAAAAGTAACCAGAGGTTCATAGCTATGTCTGGCAGTGGTCTGCAGACAGGATGGGCATAAAAAGGGTGTGGTGTCTTCCCATTGGTTGTAGCTGAATGATGGTACTTCATCTGTGAGATACCCACCACCTACATTCAGCCAGAGATTCTGCATCTGTCAAGGTAATGCAGCCCAGTGGGTGAGCATAACCTGCGTCCACCTGCGCCGCTGGTATCAACTTCTCTCCCATCATCAGCACTATGCATGAAAGGAACACGTTGTCACCTGGCGACCAGTGTACAAATTGACGGAGCGTACTCCGTTGATGACTTAACCGCAGTGTGCGGCAATGATGCAAACCTGGCTGCGGGCCACCGTCAGGGCAATGTGACACACGTGCCTTGTATGGCTCACGTGTTGAATCTAATTCTCCAGCAATTTTTAAAACACCATCCCGGCCTACATGGCCTTGTGCAGCAGGCACGCTCGCTATGTGCTCACTTCCATCGTTCGCACACAGCAGCTCAACAACCTTCGTCGCTACAGAAGTCTTTAGGTCTGGTGGTTAAACGCCTGAAATGCGATGTTCCGACACGCAGGAATTTGAATCTGCACATGTTGCAGCGTTTGTGGCAGCACCGCCGAACCCTGCTGCAATACGTTATGACGTATACCCTGGGCTAACTTGATCCAGAGGTGGTGCAGATCACGCTGCTGGAGTGGTGTCAGATCAAGGACCTATGCACCCTTCTACACAGTTTACAAATGTCGACGAAGATGTTTAGCACTGGCAATGCCATTCTCAGCGTGACAATTCTGGTCGTTTACATGATGGAGCACCCTGTAAGCATTATTCGGAGTCAGGTGTTGGGACAAGAGGAAGGGGAGGAAGTACAGGAGGAGTCATATGCGGAAGGGATAACAAGATCTACGAGGTCCAGATGGTTAGCGGCACCTAGGCGGCAGTCATGGTGGGGGAGAGGGATTAACAAGGGCGCATAGTATCAGCAAAAAGTGTTGAGGAAGGTGCACGAGCCCATGAAGAAATGGAGGACGAACTGCCGATGGGCATGGAAGACTTATCAGATGAGTGAGAGCTTGCTCACATTTCGGTTGTGCGAGGTTGGGGGGAGAGGGCAGAGGAAGGAGGCACGATTCTCACCTCTGCCACCAACACACCAAGGACTTGGTCCTCCTGGATGCACAAGACACATGAGCGCCTTCTTGCTGCACTACCTACAACATGACCCTCAGATTGTACGAATTCGAAGTAATGCTAACTACTGGGTTGCCACACTGTTAGATCCCCGGTACAAGACAAAATTTGGCGAAATAATTCCTGCCATAGAAAGGGACGCACGTATACAGGAGTATCTGCAGAAGGTGGTACGCAATCTTAGATCTGCTTTTCCACTAAACACCAGTGCTGCACAGAGTGAATCTCAACGCTTTGTCATGGATAGGAGAAAATGGTCTTTTACTTGTCCACATCTGAGGGACCGAGGGCTGGCTGCTGTGCTGAGATGGCATTGAGTACGGTGTCCCTGCAGAGTTGCACTTTTGGTCATATACAAAATGAGTTGAAAAAGGACAGATGCTGGTGGAAAGGGGAACAGGTGTGTTGTAAACGGGAAAAAAGTTTTTACCCGTGGGTTTGGTGGTTAAGCAAAAGTAACATTTGCTGAAGAAACACCATCTGTTACGGTGGGACTGGCAGATTTGGATAACGTGGTATATACTATGTTACCGCTATATAACGAAAATTAATAAGAAAAGAAAGAGAAAGGTATATATCCCCATCAGCAGTCAATGTCCACCGTGCTCCCAGATGGAAAAGAAGAGGTTGGCAACTGGAAGGTTTGGTGGAGGATACAGAGCTGTGTGGCTATGAAACTAATAGTAGCCTGAACCGAGTTAGACGCCACTCGGATCTGGAGACTGGGAGCCCTGTTAGCGTCACAGGGTCCACACGCCCACCCAGCCCAGGAACTCCCTGTTATCATCACAGGGGCCATTGAGTATGCTGACCGTGTGCATTGGGGCCACACCTGTGGACAGCAGGCGCATCAGCAGCAGCAGGCCTGTTAATGCCACTGGGCTGCACAAGCAGCACTTATAGGACAGGAGCTGGTCTTAACCGTTACCAACTGTGGTGGCGGCCTGCATCGACGCCTTATCCCTGCCTACCTCTGGCCTAAAGCCGCAATGGGTTCAAGACATGGAGGTGTGCTCTTTCGGAGCATAATAGAAGACTGCGCACCTCCTTGTTGGCTCCAGCCCATTTTATAACCTGGGTCCGCCCCAAACCAGGGTGGACCATAATACACCTTCTGGAGACAAAAGCAGAGTGGCATGTCATGAGTGGCATAACTAGCGTCCTATTTGGAACCGCAACTTCAATAATGACCTCATGGCTGCCATGACACAAACACCTCACCAGTCATCGTCTGACCATCAATAATGAGGTGACAAGTCATAGGGGCGGGCCTCTGCAAGCCATTTGGGAGTGGCCTGGCCACATTGTCAGGACACCTGATGCCCTGTGGTCTATATGGGCCCCCCACATCAGGGGCAGGGCCAAAGAGTTCATTACCGGACCTAGTCTCTGATGCAGTAAGTGCCTGAGCATGCTCAGTAGCATGAAATACAGTCTCTGAAAAAAGACTATCAGCTTTAGCATGGTGTCTAGGCACAAAACAGGACTTAGACCCGGCACGGAATGCCAGTACCTGTGCAAAGAGGCATTTTGCACTAAGTGTGGGAGCATGCGCTGTATCCCGAAATGAAGACTTAGCCTCAGGAATGGCACAGTCAGGCTGAGCATACTCACTAGGCGAAACACTGTAGTTAGGCTGCGGCTGGGGTAAATCGGCACACGCATGCGCACTAGCTGCCTCTCCACACTTAGACGTGGAGGAGAAATTGCTCTTCGGGTGTGGACTTGAAGATGCTGTCTATGAACAGAAGGAAAAGCTAAAGGTGTGTGTTACAGCAAGGAGCCACCGCGGAAACACTTCGTTCAATTTTGAGGGGAGTCATTTTGGAGTTTGGTGAGGAGTACCGTAACGCCAGTGAGCAGCATCCTGTGCCACAGACCAAAATTCTTACGGTGCTGTCTATACTGCTTACCGTGAGAGGAGCGTAAAGTCTGTATTTCTGGCAACTGGACATCATAGTACCCGGGTACAGTAGGCTGTGCCCAGACAATAATGCGGTCATGCAACACTTTGTTTTATTAGCAAAACACATATCTGTTCTGGGTAGGCCGACTATTTATAGACAATAAGACTTGCTGCCTCTGCACTGTCAAATTGTCACGTACAGTTTAAATCATAGAGGGACAGCGACACATGTTTGCATTGACTGTTGATTTTCAAGATTTCCCATGACTGTGTTGCAGAGCTGTGTGGTTTGCATTCACACTGTTATCATCTGCCTTATCTGTGAGGCTTCAGCTAACAAGGGTATTCAGGGGGGGTAATGTGTTTTGTCTATGTTTACGTAGATAACTGGGAAGCTCTTGTGATGCGCCACTGGTAAATCGTGTTCGCACACACACACAAACACACACACAAACACACAATTACTGCTACGCAGAGGGATTAGCAGGTAGTAGGCAACAGAGTAGATTGTTCAATTATTTAAATTGTATGCATGGTTCTTATTGTTTGTTTTGGTAAAGTTAAACAATCATTTATCAACCCAACTGACTAGAGTCCTTTTCCTGTTGCCTGGTTTTGCTGCATACTGGGGAGCCCACCCTGTACACGACTTAAAATAAAGCATAAGTCGCAATGTGAATTTCACTGTGCTACAATGCGGCCTAGCGTGCCTGTGCAACCACCGCCTACCCCATCAAGTGCATCTGCGTGCTCTTCATCCTCTGTGACTGGGGACAGCAGTCTCACATGGTTTTTCACACTGAACTTCCACCCCTTTACACGCAACAGGGAGTGTGATTGGCAGGTCATCACTTGTTTTGAAAGTGGAAACAGATGGTATTGTTGAGCTTTCAGACATCGAGAAAACCAACATTGGATGCAGGCTACATTATATCCACACCTGCACCTTCGTCACAGATTGGCTGGACTACCTGCATTTAATAGTTGCATTCAAGAAATGGAAAGGAGTGTAGAATGCACATGTGTTGTACCTTGCTTGGCAGCAAAGGAACATTAACTTAGTATTACAGACAATTTTAGGAAGGCAGAAAAAGAGTCAGCTTTTTGGGCAAATTAAATAGCGTGGCAAAAGTGGACAGGTGGGTACAGTGGCCGTGTTCTGTGGGTACCAGGACAGTAAAGGAAGCCTCACTTTCTATCCCTCCGAATGATCAAATGCAGCAAGGAATTCCCTGAGTTTGCTATAAAATTAGCGTAGCAAAATGTGCATGAGGGTGTCATGCAGAGGTGCTGCAAATAGATTTGCACCACTGGGACACTAATGGAAGTCCAACAGTCACTTCTTGTATGCCACTAAATGGCAGAATTTTTTGCTATCATTAAAGCTTATTAAAAACAGAGCAGGAGGGTGTCATGCAGAGGTGCTAGAAATAGCTTGGCACCAGTGGGGCACTAATGGAAGTCCAACAGCCACTTTTAGGATGCCACTAAAGGTCCAGTCACACTAAACAACTTACCAGCGATCCCAACAACGATAGGGATCGCTGGTAAGTTGCTAGGAGGTTGCTGGTGAGATGTCACACTGCGACGCTCCAGTGATCCCACCAGCAACCTGACCTGGCAGGGATCGCTGGAGCGTCGCTACACGAGTTGCTGGTGAGCTCACCAGCAACCAGTGACCAGCCCCCAGCGCCGCGTGGAAGATGCTGCGCTTGGTAACTAAGGTAAATATCGGGTAACCAACCCGATATTTACTTTGGTTACCAGCGCACGCAGCTACACGTGCAGAGGGCAGGGAGCAGCGCACACTGAGCGCTGGCTCTCTCCTCTCCTAGTTACAGCACACATCGGGTTAATTAACCCGATGTGTCCTGCAGCTACATGTGCACAGAGCAGGAGCCGGCACTGACTGTGAGAGCGGCGGAGGCTGGTAACAAATGTAAATATTGGGTAACCAAGGACAGGGCTTGGGCTTCTTGGTTACCCGATGTTTACTGTGGTTACCAGCCTTCGCAGAAGCCGGCTCCTGCTGCCTGCACATTTAGTTGTTGCTGTCTCGCTGTCACACACAGCGATCTGTGCTTCACAGCGGGACAGCAACAACTAAAAAATGTCCCAGGACATTCAGCAACAACCAACGACCTCACAGCAGGTGCCGGGTTGTTGCTGGATGTCACACACAGCGACATCACTAGCAACATCGCTGCTACGTCACAAAAGTTGTTCATTAGCAGCGATGTTGCTAGCGATGTTGCTAGCGATGTTGCTAGCAATGTTGCTTAGTGTAACGGGGCCTTAAGTTTCCTCAGTGTTTGCTAGTATAATGGCTTAGTAACAATGAGTTTGAGTGTGCAATGCAGGCAGACGTGCTGCAAATATCTTTGCACTAGTGGGACAATACAGAAGTCCAACAGCCACTTTTAGGATGCCACTAAGTTTCCTCAGTGTTTGGTATTATAATGGCTTTGTAACAATGAGTTTGAGTGTGCAATGCAGGCAGACGTGCTGCAAATATCTTTGCACTAGTGGGACAATACAGAAGTCCAACAGCCACTTTTAGGATGCCACTAAGTTTCCTCAGTGTTTGCTAGTATAATGGCTTAGTAACAATGAGTTTGAATGTGCAAATCAGGCAGACGTGCTGCAAATATATTTGCACTAGTGGGACAATACAGAAGTCCAACAGCCACTTTTAGGATGCCACTAAGTTTTCTCAGTGTTTGGTATTATAATGGCTTAGTAACAATGAGTTTAAGTGTGCAATGCAGGCAGACGTGCTGCAAATATCTTTGCACTAGTGGGACAATACAGAAGTCCAACAGCCACGTTTAGGATGCCACTAAGTTTCCTCAGTGTTTGCTACTATAATGGCTTAGTAACAATGAGTTTGAATGTGCAAAGCAGGCAGACGTGCTGCAAATATATTTGCACTAGTGGGACAATACAGAAGTCCAACAGCCACGTTTAGGATGCCACTAAGTTTCCTCAGTGTTTGGTATTATAATGGCTTAGTAACGATGAGTTTAAGTGTGCAATGCAGGCAGACGTGCTGCAAATATCTTTGCACTAGTGGGACAATACAGAAGTCCAACAGCCACGTTTAGGATGCCACTAAGTTACCTCAGTGTTTGCTACTATAATGGCTTAGTAACAATGAGTTTGAGTGTGCAATGCAGGCAGACGTGCTGCAAATATCTTTGCACTAGTGGGACAATACAGAAGTCCAACAGCCACGTTTAGGATGCCACTAAGTTTCCTCAGTGTTTGGTATTATAATGGCTTTGTAACAATGAGTTTGAGTGTGCAATGCAGGCAGACGTGCTGCAAATATCTTTGCACTAGTGGGACAATACAGAAGTCCAACAGCCACTTTTAGGATGTCACTAAGTTTCCTCAGTGTTTGGTATTATAAAAGCTTTGTAACAATGAGTTTGAGTATGCAATGCAGGCAGACGTGCTGCAAATATCTTTGCACTAGTGGGACAATACAGAAGTCCAACAGCCACTTTTAGGATGCCACTAAGTTTCCTCAGTGTTTGCTAGTATAATGGCTTAGTAACAATGAGTTTGAATGTGCAAAGCAGGCAGACGTGCTGCAAATATATTTGCACTAGTGGGACAATACAGAAGTCCAACAGCCACTTTTAGGATGCCACTAAGTTTTCTCAGTGTTTGGTATTATAATGGCTTAGTAACAATGAGTTTAAGTGTGCAATGCAGGCAGACGTGCTGCAAATATCTTTGCACTAGTGGGACAATACAGAAGTCCAACAGCCACGTTTAGGATGCCACTAAGTTTCCTCAGTGTTTGCTACTATAATGGCTTAGTAACAATGAGTTTGAATGTGCAAAGCAGGCAGACGTGCTGCAAATATCTTTGCACTAGTGGGACAATACAGAAGTCCAACAGCCACGTTTAGGATGCCACTAAGTTTCCTCAGTGTTTGGTATTATAATGGCTTAGTAACAATGAGTTTAAGTGTGCAATGCAGGCAGACGTGCTGCAAATATCTTTGCACTAGTGGGACAATACAGAAGTCCAACAGCCACGTTTAGGATGCCACTAAGTTACCTCAGTGTTTGCTACTATAATGGCTTAGTAACAATGAGTTTGAGTGTGCAATGCAGGCAGACGTGCTGCAAATATCTTTGCACTAGTGGGACAATACAGAAGTCCAACAACCACTTTTAGGATGCCACTAAGTTTCCTCAGTGTTTGGTATTATAATGGCTTTGTAACAATGAGTTTGAGTGTGCAATGCAGGCAGACGTGCTGCAAATATCTTTGCACTAGTGGGACAATACAGAAGTCCAACAGCCACTTTTAGGATGCCACTAAGTTTCCTCAGTGTTTGGTATTATAATGGCTTTGCAACAATGAGTTTGAGTGTGCAATGCAGGCAGACGTGCTGCAAATATCTTTGCACTAGTGGGACAATACAGAAGTCCAACAGCCACGTTTAGGATGCCACTAAGTTTCCTCAGTGTTTGCTACTATAATGGCTTAGTAACAATGAGCTTGAGTGTACAAAGGGCAGGAGGGTACAGTGGCAGGGTTGTGGGTCTGGGTAGAGGAAAGGAAGCCTCCCTTTCTATCCCTCCTAATGGGGAAATGCAGCGAGGAAATCTCTGACCTTAGCTACACAGACGCTGTCATCTTGTGTAGCTGTTAAAATCTGTTATCACGGCCCTGACTGTCACCTATGGCTCTGACCCTGCCGGTATTAGCCCTTAAAAGGACTAATAGAAACTTCTATCCCTATTCTGTATAGCGCTGTGTATAGAGCGTACACAGCAGTATCGGAGACAGGAGCTGTCTGACACCCAGTCGCAGAAGAGATAATGGCGTCCGGACGGGCAGATACTCGTTTTTATAATGCAGGGACATGTGACATGGACATCCTATCACACATGCCGTTGCTTCTCTGGCTAAAAGTCCACTTAGCTGTGTGTGTGTCTGGGATTGGCCAACATGCTGGCCCACCCTACTACACGCGCGCGCTTAGGGAAGGAAGACAAGGAAAAAAAAAAAAATGGCGATCGCCATTATCCAAACAGCAGTGATCTCAATGCGCTGTTCCCGCACACTATACACTGAAATTTCATAATAGTGTGAGTCACAGAGTGACTTACACTATTACAGCGGAAAGCCAGCTAGTAATTAGCTTGTCTTTTTGCTGCTAGAACCGTTCTCGAACGTATCTAGAACTATCGAGCTTTAGCAAAAAGCTCGAGTTCTAGTTCGATCTAGAACAGCCCCCAAAATCACTCGAGCCGCGAACTGGAGAACCTCGAACCGCGAACCGCGCTCAACTCTAATAAACACCCAATCCGCTGATCTGTCAATCCACTCTTACCAACTACAGTTTCTAGCAGACCAAATGGTTGATGCAGAAAACAGAAGAAGGCGCAATAACATAAGGATATGGGGCCTTCCAGAGACTATTGAACCGGGTGAGCTAGATAAAATAACACGCCATTTATTTAACACAATTTTAAAAGTCCCACTGGACACTAACCTTGCATTAGATTGTGTACACAGGGCTTTAGGTCCCAAACTTTGAGATCCGGCATACCCTAGAGATGTGATATGCAGGGTACATCGTTACCAGTTAAAAGATGCTAAAATGACACAGGCTCGCTCAGCTGGGATCATACACCATCAGGATAAACAAATTTAGATACTCCCAGACCTTTCAAGATAGAATTTGCAGAAGCAAAAGACTCTGAGGCTTCTTCTGGAAGCCCGTCGGCAGCACAATATCCCATACACATGAGGTTTCCCATTTCGTTTAAGGGTCCGTCATGCAGGAAGATTTCATACCCTCAGTCATCCCAAAGGAATCAATGCCTTCACAGCTGCTCTTTGTTTGCCTCTGATGGAGATCTCGGATTGGCCTCAGCTGCCCACGGGTCTAATGGAGCAGGGGCCCCTGCGTCCTGCACCACCGCTTCCCTAAAGGCGGAGAGGTCCCAGAAGGAGGGAGGAGAGTCCGTGATTGTGGTGGCTGGTTCTGAGACATTGCCCACATACCCGTGAGTTAATTTTTTGGGGTCACTCCTTATTAGAGATGAGCGATGTTCGAAGTTCGAGGTTCGCCAATTTCATGTTCGAGTGATTTTGGGGGGTGTTCGAGATCGAACTCGAGGTTTTTGCTAAAAGCTCGACAGTTCGAGTTACATTAGAGAATGGTTCGATCACCATAAACGTGGCTTTTCACAGTAAGGCTATGTGCACATGTTGCTATTTGCATGCGTCCTGCGTCCCCAGCACAATCCCTCTCCCTTTCCTACTCACCGATCACGGGCGTCTCGCTCCACATCTGTCACAAATCTGCAGTGTCTTTTCCTCTTTAGAAAATGGCTGCGGCTTCATTAGTCAATTAGCTATTCCGTGCTTTCCCTGCCCACCGGCGCCTATTATTGCAGTCAGACACGTCCCCAAGCTGAGTGACAGCTGTCTCACTGCAACCAATCACAGCCGCCGGCGGGCGGGTCTATATCATGCAGTAAAATAAACAAATAAATAATAATAAAAAAAAAATGCGGTTCCCCATATTTGATACCAGCCAGGAGGATAAAGCCTCATGGCTGGAGGCTGGTATTGTCAGGATGGGGAGCGCCACGGTATGGTGAGCCCTCCAGCCTAACAATATCACCCAGCAGCCGGCCGGAATAGCCACATCCATTAGATGCGACAGTCCCGGACTCTACCCAGCTCATCCTGAATTGCCCTGGTGCAGTGGCAATCGGGGTAATAACGGGGTTGATCATGCCAGGCGTCTCCCCGAGACACCTTCTATGATCAACCTAAAAGTGAAAGTAAATAAACACACAGCGAAAAATCCTTTATTTGGAAGAAAAGACAAAAAAAAAACCTGATTCACCCCTTTATTAATCACCAAATACCCCTCCAGGTCCGACGTAATCCACACGACACTGTCAGCTCTGCTCTCTGAAGATGTAGCAGCACCGTAGAACACCATTGCGCTGTATCAGCTCCACGTAGCAATGAAGCAAATTGCACTGTCAGCAGAGACTTCAGTCAGCACTGCAGGCTTCAAGATTACGAAATTTGCCTATCTATATCATTACAGGCAGTAGACTAGTGGATAGAGCGCGTGCACAAGAAGCATAACGTCAGGTGTTCTAGTCCTGGTTCTGGTAAAGAAATTTTTTTTTATTTTTAACTTTAAATTATAATTATTTATTTATAAACTGAAAGTAAAGAAACACACACACAGCGAAAAATCCTTTATTTGGAATAAAAGACAAAAAAAACCCTCATTAACCTCTTTATTAATCCCAAAATACACATCCAGGTCCGACGTAATCCACACGACAATGTCAGCTCTGCTACAGAACACGAGGGCTCTTTCTCCTCTCCACGTAGCACATGAAGAGAATCGCCTGTCACCTCAGACTTCACTCTGCTTTGCAGAGCTCAAGATAACTAAATCTGCCTATGTTCCTCATTGGAGCAAGTAGCTGTATGATAGAGCTCTCGCCTAAGAAGCATAACTTCATGAGTTCAAATCCCGGCTGTGTTGGCATTTTTTTTTTTTAAATTAATGATTATTCTTTATGTATAATTAATTATGCGATATTATTATTTCAATGATGCACAGAGGGGAGTAGCCGGAAATCATCTTATCAAGGTCTGTGTCTTTCCCCATCTATGTTTGTCTGTCTCTATGGTTGTTTTTCTTTCTTTCTCTTTCTTTCTTGCTCTTTCTTTCTTTCTTACTTGCTCTTTTTTTCTTGCTCTTTCTTTCTTTCTTGCTCTCTTTCTTTCTCGCTCTTTCTTTCTTGCTCTTTCTTTCTTTCGTTCTTGCTCTTTCTTTCTTTCTCTTTCTTTCTCTTTCTTTCGTTTCCTTATTTTTGTCCGTCGGACAGGAGTCTGCACAGAAGTGTGTAGATTTTTGGGGATTTTTTCGCACTGATGCATCAGCTGATTATATGAAAGCCGTTTATACAATCAGCTGCTGTGTCATGTGATTCAGGCCCTTGAACCTGACACATCATCTTATCGCTTTGCCTTCCAGCAAACCAATCAGATGATATTGGATCCAGATTGGACGGCGCGGGACCCTTGACCCAGGATTACTGTGTAGGGGGGTTCTTTATTTCAATAAAGATGGAGTCACTAATTGTGTTGTGTTTTTTTTATAACTAGCTGTACTATCCGGCTTCCCCCTGGTTAATTACTGCTGTTAACAAAATAGAATGTATTAACAAAAATGTATTCTGCACACAAAAACCACAAAACAAATAGATAGAAATGTAATTATTAAATTGTTGCCTATATTAACCAATCAGAGCTCAGATTAATTAACTGTAGCAAAATAGAAGCTAAGCTGTGATTGGTTGCTATTGGCAGCCTGATAAATCTCCAGGCAACAGAAAGCCCTCCCCCCTGACAGTATATATTAGCTCACACATACACAAAATAGACAGGTCATGTGACTGACAGCTGCCGTATTTCCTATGTGGTACATTTGTTGTTCTTGTAGTTTGACTGCTTATTAATCAGATTTTTATTTTTGAAGGATAATACCAGACTTGTGTGTGTTTTAGGGCGATTATGTGGTGAGGTTGGTGTATGTGTGGTGAAATGTGTGCTGAGGGTGGTATAAGTGTTCAAGTACATGGTAGTGTGTGGCGCATTTTGTGTGTGTGTTCATATCCCCGAGTGTGGTGAGTATCCCATGTAGGGGCCCCACCTTAGCAACTGTACGGTATATACTCTTTGGCGCCATCGCTCTCATTCTTTAAGTCCTCCTTGTTTACATCTGGCAGCTGTCAATTTGCCCCCAACACTTTTCGTTTCACTTTTTCCCCATTATGTAGATAGGGGCAAAATTGATTGGTAAATTGGAATGCGCGGGGTTAAAATTTCACCTCACAACATAGCACCCGGCGCTGCCTGGGATAGTAACTGTCTCTCTGTTTCTCTCCCATTCTCTTTCTGTCTCCCCCTCTGTATATATCTCTCTGTCTCTCTTTCTATCTCTTTGTCTGTCTGTCTCTTTCCCAGTCTGTCTCTGACTGTTTCTGTCTATTTCCCTGTCTCTCTCTTTCCCTGTCTATCTGTCACTTTCCCTGTCTGTCTCTTTCCCTCTCTTTCCCTGTCTGTCTCTTTCCCTGTCTGTCTCTTTCCCTGTCTGTCTTTTTGTCTGTCTCTTTACCTGTCTGTGTCTATCTCTTAACCTGTCTCTTTCCCTCTCTTTCCCTGTTTGTCTCTTTCCCTGTCAGTCTGTCTCTTTGTCTGTGTGTCTCTTTGTGTCTGTCTCTTACCCTGTCTATGTCTGTTTCTTAGCCTGTCTGTGTCTGCCTCTTTCCCTGTCTGTGTCTGTCTCTTTCCCTGGCTGCATTGTGACACGCCAACATTCCATATAAGGGCATGGCTGCGCATTCTTCTCAAGTTCTGGCTGCACTGTGGCTCCCAGCTCCATTCGCTTTAATGGAGGCAGGTTTTTTGGTGAATTACTGTAAAGCGCGGGGTTAAAATTTCCCCTCAAAACATAGCCTATGATGCTCTCGGGGTCCAGAAGTGTGAGTGTGCAAAATTTTGTGGCTGTAGCTGCGACGGTGCTGATGCCAATCCCGGACTTACACACACACATGCACACATTCAGCTTTATATATTAGATAAAAATATTTTTCTGTGTGTTGTGTTTTTTTTTTATCTGACTAGAAATTCAACGTGGCCATGTCTAATATTGGCATGACACCATGAATTTCGGGCTTAGGGCCAGTTGATAATATACCGCTAGCCCCAACCCCATTATTACCCAGCGAGCCACCCGTCATCAGGCCAGCTAGAAGAATTGGATACAGCACCAAAAGATGGCGCTTCTATGAAAGCGCCATTTTCTGGGGCGTCTGCGGATTGCAATTCGCAGCAGAGGGGCCCAGAAAGCTCGGGCTAACCTGTGCTGCGGATTCCAATCCCCAGCTGCCTAGTTGTACCTGGCTGGACACAAAAATATGGCGAAGCCCACGTCATTTGTTTTTTAATGATTTCATGAAATTCATGAAATAATTATTAAAAAAAAGGGCTTCCCTAAATTTTTGATTCCCAGCCGGGTACAAATAGGCAGCTGGGGGTTGGGGGCAGCCCGTAAATGCCTGCTGTACCTGGCTAGCATACAAAAACATGGCAAAGCCCACATAATTTTTTGGGGGGAGGCAAAAAACTCCTGCATACAGTCCTGGATGGAGTATGCTGAGCCTTGTAGTTCTGCAGCTGCTGTCTGTCTGTATGGAGAGCAGACAGCAGATGCAGAACGACAAGGCTCAGCATGCTCCATTCACTAGTGTATGCAGGAGAGCAGACTGCAGCTGCAGAACTCCAAGGCTCAGCATACAACATCCAGGACTGTATGCAGGATTTTTTGCCCACCAAAAAAATGACGTGGGCTTCGCCATGTTTTTGTATGCTAGCCAGGTACAGTGGGCAGGAATGGCTTCCCCCAATCCCCAGCTGCCTATTTGTATCCGGCTGGGAACCAAAAATATAGGGAAGCCCGGTTTTTTAAATTATTTCACTTATTTCATGAAATAATTAAAAAACAAATGACGTGGGCTTCGCCATATTTTTGTGTCCAGCCAGGTACAACTAGGCAGCTGGGGATTGGAATCCACAGCACAGGTTAGCCCGAGCTTTCTGGGTGACTCTGCGGCGAATTGCAGTCCGCAGCCACCCCAGAAAATGGTGCTTTTATAGAAGCGCCATCATCTGCTGCGGTATCCAACTCTTCCAACAGCCCTGGAGCCGGGTGGCTTGCTGGGTAATTATGAGTTAATACTAGCTTTGTTTTACTAGCTAGTATTAATCCAGAGATTCTTAATGTCAGGCAAGTTTGACCCAGCCATTAAGAATCTCCAATAAAGGGTTAAAAAAAAGAGACACCACACAGAGAAAAAATACTTTAATAGAAATAAATACACAGACACACTTAAAGACTCCATGTTTATTACTCCCTCTGATCCCTCCACGATCCTGCTCTTCTGTCTTCTTTCTCCTTCAACCTATGCAGCTCTGCTACATCAGCAGCGCTGCATGAGAGGAAGACGCTGCTGTTCCCGTGCAGTCTTTTCACTTCGTGAATTACCAGAAGCTGCTGCCTGTAAGCGGTGACGTCAACGCTGACAGGCGTGTTGCTATAGCAATGGTGATCTCCGTTATTGACTGGCTATGGCAGCCGGTGAATAATGGAATGAGGAAGTGGAACGGGAAGTCGACCGTGTGCCAGAGCATGTCACCGGTACACGGAGATACACAAACTATCACCACGTACCGGATAGATGCACTGATAGGTCCTAGCATGATGTCAAAGCCATGTGACCAGTCTGTAGCCAATGAGATAATAGACACGTGACTGGTCACATGACTATTTTGACGTCAAGATAGGTCCTATGCTGGTGCTGGTTACCGGGAGGACGCAGCGATTATTGGAAGGAAAAGCGGTGGGAGACAGAGTGCAGGACACATCGCGGGGACAGGTAAGTGTTATGGCAATGTTTATTAACTGTATGTGTACATTTATAATGTGTTTTTGTGTGTTTGTGGTTGCCTCCCATGGCTCGTCGAACGGCTCGCCGAACCGAACTCGAACGCGGCCTCCGTTCGACGAACCGAGTCGAACTCGAGCCTCTAGTGGTTCGCTCATCTCTACTCCTTATATCCCCCTGGAGCAATTGGTGTGACTCTCTTATTGGGAGTATAGGTCGATGAAGGGGTCTGTCAGAAGGCACGAGGACTTTCGGTTCTTAAGAATTGCAGATTGGATGCCAGACAGGGAGACTATAAAGTGAAGGATCGGTCTCTGAGAGAGGCTGCACAGAACTTCATGTCTGGTTATCCAAAGTCCAATTTATCGAGATAAAGACAGATTCCTTGGTTCCTGAGTCATGTCCGGCCCTATGAAGTTTGATTTATGACAATACAACCAGGAGGAGAGAGTTGGCGGGTGGAGAAATGTGAGCGATGATCACTTCTACATGTGAGGTGCTCTCATTTAAAATTTATATGCTACGTTATTTTCCAGTTTAGTGCTTATAAGGTGTGGATTGATTTGTTCTGAGTTCCAGGCTGTGGTCCTGTCGGTCTGGGGGGAGATCTCCTTGGTGGAAAGCTCGTTACCCGGAAGGGGAGTCATACCTCGCTGGACGCGGTAGTAGGAAAACTTCTTTCCCTGTACTTTCTGACTTTAGGGTCGCACCCCTTTGGTGTTAGCCCTACCACTGACTCTCCTTAAAGCTCTTTTCTATCTTTTATCTTTAATATTCTCTGTGCTCTCTCTCTCTCTGTCCTCTTTCTCCCTCTCTTCCCCACTTTTTTTTTGTTTCTCTTCTTCCCCCTCCTCCCCTTTCTCCTCAACTCCCAACGTACACCAGTGGACACGCAAGCCCTGTGTCAGGTTTCCGGGTTTTCCAGTTCTCTTTTGAAAGAGCTTGCCCTCAGTTAACATGGAGTTTAATGTTCTGTTGCCCTACTTCCTGTCCAGCTGCTTAAAAGGCCGCCTCTAAGCCTAGTCCAGTGCCTGAGTATACTGCTTGCTGTGTGCTCCTGCTTTGCTGCTTCTACTTCCTGATTGCCTTTTGGATCCTTCTGAAAGACTACCGACCGACTCTGGACCATACCCGGTTTCTCCAAGCTGTGCCCGGACTCCGTCTGCCGTCTTTGGTCAGCACTTCTGCCCGGTTCCTTCTGGTTCGTAACCACTCTGGACTATCATCCCGTACGGACACTTCTGGACTTTACCACTTGCCCCTTGTGTCCCGGCTGCTGCGCATTTAGGCCTTTCGGGGTGATTGCCGGACAGTCCCTGTATAGGGGTTCGCTCTGGTGGTCTCCCTGGGGGAGTCCGGTGCGTGGCCCCGGGAATCCCCTTCGCTCCGTTTCGGGAAGGTATTTCGTGTGTGTGTTCTACTGTGTTTGTTCCGTTGTGTATCTACCGTGGTTACATATTATAAACATCTTGTACCAAGAACTCGTCTCTGGTTTTCATTGCCCTAACGCTATCGAAATCCTCAGAACGTACAATAGTATCACATTATACTCAGGCCATAAGAGGATTTCGCTGGGGCAATGACTGAGACACGAGTAGATCAGCTCTTTTCCATGATTAACTCCTTACAGCAGGAGATGGAGGCGGTACAAACTAAACTTAGAGATGTGGAGGCACAGCTGGGTCATGATCACCAGGTACTGGGTCCGGCTATTCAGGATTTGCAAGTCAGAGTGGAGGCTCAGGAAGCCGTCCCCACTACGTCCATATCAGCTGCCGGTATGCCTAGGTTACCCCCTTTCCGTTTCAATGGTGATCGTAGTCAGTTTCGTGAATTTGTGAACCAATGTATACTATTTTTTGATGTACATGCTGATTATTACCGTTCTGACCGGTCCAAAGTGTTATGTATAATCATGTTATTAACCTCACGAGCACTGGCTTGGGCTAATCCTATGATAGAGAATCGGGACATCCGTTTAAATCACCTGGATGACTTTCTGACCGCAATGGCGTAAATGTTTGATGATCCGAATCGCCGTGCTACCGCTGAATCGGCTCTCCTTTCCTTACGTCAGGGAAAGCGTTCTGTCGTTTAATACGCCACTGAGTTCAAGAGGTTAGTGGTAGACACCGACTGGGGAAACAATGCATTATTGTCTGTTTTCAGAAAAGGTTTGTCCGGTACCATCAAGGACGAGTTAGCTCGTTCCGAGTCTCCAGGGGATTTTGAACTGTTTATCCAGCACTGTGTGCGTATTGATACCCGCTTGACGGAACGTAGACAGGAAAAATGGGCAGCTGTAAACCGTGTAAACAACTTTGCGTTTCCTTCCAGAGAACCCGCTCTCAAGACGCCACGGGAGGCCGAGGACGTTCCTATGCAAGTGGACTCTCTGCAAAAGCGAGAGACCAACGAACGTCGTGAACACCGGCTCCGTGAGCGTTTGTGTTTCTATTGCGGTCAATCGGACCATTTCTTGATCGACTGCCCGAAACGTCCGAACCGCCCAAATAAGGTATTGGCAGCCATGGCAGAGTGTGACAACACGGACGCAGAGTCCAATATCTCTGAGGCAAGTGGACACCTGGATGCGGTATTTCCCTTGACTGTAATGTCCACCTCACCGAAGGACTCAGAAGGGAAATATACCCATTGCTCGCTCCCCATTCAGATCCGGTGGGAGGAACAGCTAATACCTACCTCTGCAATGATAGATTCTGGGGCAGGGGGAAATTTCATGGACTCCTCTTTTGCCAGGAAACACGGTATCCGGACTCAGCAAAGATCCTCACCGGTTACCATGGAGACGGTAGACGGATCTCCGTTAATCTCTGGACCAGTTGATCGGGAAACAGTACCGCTAGAATGCGTGATGAAGCCAGGTCAGCAGGAGACCCTTGTGTTCATGATAATTTCTTCTCCTCATTTTCCGATTATTTTAGGTATTCCGTGGCTACGGTCTACGAATCCAGTCATCGATTGGGAGACTAAGGAAATATCCTTCCCACCGCAGAGTGGTCCGACCATTAGTCCAACTGTTCCGGTTCCAGTAACACCGACTGCGGAGGGCACCGTACAGGTACCTGTTCTACCCCCGGTTTATAATGACTTTGTTGATATATGCGACAAAAGAAAAGCCGATCGGCTTCCCCCGCATAGACCGTATGATTGCCCCATAGACTTACTCCCAGGGGCGGAGATCCCGTTTGGTCATGTCTACCCGTTGGCGGCACCTGAGCTAGAAGCACTAAAAGAGTACATTGATGAAAGTCTAGCCAAGGGATTTATTCGCCCGTCTACCTCACCAGCAGGGGCACCCATCTTTTTCATGAAAAAGAAAGAGGGGACTCTGAGACCCTGTATTGACTACCGGGAACTGAATAAAATAACCATCTGGAACCAGTATCCATTACCGTTGATTCCTGAGCTATTGGAGAGGGTCCAACAGGCAAAAATATTCACCAAATTGGATCTCCGTGGGGCATATAATCTACTTCGCATACGTCCCGGAGACGAGTGGAAGACCGCGTTCCGATGTCGGTATGGACATTTTGAGTACCTAGTGATGCCTTTTGGACTTTGTAACGCTCCCGCGGCTTTCCAACATCTAGTTAATGATATTTTTAGGGATATCATGGACCAATTCATGGTGATTTATCTGGACGATATCCTAATCTTTTCTGATTCTCTACAGGAACACCAGGAGCACGTCAAGACCGTACTTACCCGGCTGAGGGAAAACCACCTGTACATTAAACTGGAGAAATGCGAATTCCATTCCTCACAAATACAATTCTTAGGTTATGTCATCTCTCCTCAGGGACTGAACATGGAGTCTGGCAAGATGCAAGCAATTCTAGACTGGCCGGAACCGGGAAACATCAAAGAGGTACAACGCTTTGTCGGTTTTGCCAACTTTTACCGACGCTTTATCCGTAATTTTTCAGAGATTGTTCGTCCCATCACTCTGTTAACCAAGAAAGGACAGAAGTTTGTGTGGTCCGCCCAGGCCCAGGAAGCATTCCATCGTCTCAAGGTTTGTTTTACCTCAGCGCCAATATTGGTACATCCGAATCCCGCACTTCCCTTTATCGTGGAAGTCGACGCTTCCGACTACGCATTAGGGGCCATCCTTTCTCAAAGGACTGGGGACAAGAGTCTCTTGCATCCGTGTGCTTTCTTTTCCCGCCGGTTGTCCCCTGCAGAAAGGAACTATGACATTGCGGACAAGGAATTGTTAGCGATTATTTCAGCTTTCAAGGAATGGAGACACCACTTACAGGGAGCCGCGCAGCAAGTGATAGTACTCACAGATCATCGTAATCTGGAATTTCTTAAGTCTGCCAGGTGTCTGTCTCCACGGCAAGCCCGTTGGAGTTTGTTCCTTAACCAGTTCAATTTTATCGTCACATACCGTCCAGGTTCACGTAATGGGAAAGCCGATGCCTTGTCCCGAATCCATGCCGTGGACTCCGTGCCTGGAACCCCGTCTCAGACCGTGTTATCGGATGCCAATTTCGTTGGAGTAATCCAGGACCAGGACTTGTGGAAGGACATCAAGCTGGCCTATGATGGTGACGTATTTCTTGCTGCCCCCCCGAATAATGTAACTCTTGTTCTTCGGAATGGTGTGTGGTTGAGAGAACGACGCATTTATGTCCCGGAGGCCGTAAGACTTCGGGTTCTCAAGTTGGTCCATGACTCCGTGTTGGCTGGTCATAGGGGGGTACAGAAGACGCAGGAATTTCTAAGCCGTTTTTTCTGGTGGCCTACCTGTTTAAAGGATGTAAAGGACTATGTCCACTCATGTGTGGTTTGTGCCCGGTGCAAGGTCCCTCGTGTGGCTCCTACGGGACTCCTCCAACCGTTACCCGTGCCATCTCGCCCTTGGGGGTCTATCTCAATGGATTTTATTGTGGAGTTGCCAGTCTCAGGCGGTCACAATACCATTTTGGTGGTGGTGGATCGGTTGACTAAAGCTGCTCACTTTTTCCGTGTACCGGTCTTCCCTCAGCCGCAGAGACAGTGGATTTGGTTATCCAGAACGTATTCCGATTGCATGGGGTACCAGACGAGATCATCTCTGACCGGGGCGTGCAGTTCACGTCTAGGTTCTGGAAGGGGTTTTGTACGGCACTCCAGATTGATGTCTGTTTGTCTTCTGCATACCATCCTCAGACGAATGGGCAAACCGAACGGACTAATCAAACCCTGGAACAATACCTTCGATGTTATGTCAGCCATCTGCAGGACGATTGGTTGAAGATGCTTCCGTTGGCGGAGTTCTCGTATAACAACACTCAGAGCAGCTCCACTAAGGTAACGCCCTTTTTTGCTAACTTGGGTTACCATCCGACTATTGTGCCTAGGTCACCGGTTGCGGTTTCGGTACCTGCGGTGGAGGACAGATTGACAGAGCTACGACAAAATCTGGAGGTTCTAAAGGACACTGTGGCTACGGCTCAGGAGCGTTACAAGAGGTCGGCAGACACTCACCGGAAACCGGCACCCATGTATAAGGTAGGAGACTCTGTATGGTTATCCACCAAAAACCTGAGATTGGGTGTCCCTTCGCAGAAGCTGGGACAAAAATTCATCGGTCCATTCAAGATCACCGGGATCGTGAGCCCTGTGGCCTGTCGGCTGCGGTTACCGCACCATCTGAAGGTACACCCGGTCTTTCATGTTTCTCTCCTCAAACCCGTTTCTCCTAATACGTTTCATGGTCGTGTCGTGCCTCCTCCTCCGCCTGTGCTGGTCGACGGCGAGGAGCAGTTCGTGGTTGAGGACATTATTGACTCCCGGCTCCATCGTCGTCGGCTTCAGTATCTGGTACGTTGGCAGGGGTACGCCCCCGAGGACGATTCCTGGGAACCGGTGGGTAACATTCGGGCACCCCGGAAGATTGCTCAGTTTCATCGACGGTACCCGGATAAGCCAGGCCCTGATCCGTCCTGAGGCCGTTTCTGGGGGGGGGAGTAATGTCAGGTTTCCGGGTTTTCCAGTTCTCTTTTGAAAAAGCTTGCCCTCAGTTAACATGGAGTTTAATGTTCTGTTGCCCTACTTCCTGTCCAGCTGCTTAAAAGGCCGCCTCTAAGCCTAGTCCAGTGCCTGAGTATACTGCTTGCTGTGTGCTCCTGCTTTGCTGCTTCTACTTCCTGATTGCCTTTTGGATCCTTCTGAAAGACTACCGACCGACTCTGGACCATACCCGGTTTCTCCAAGCTGTGCCCGGACTCCGTCTGCCGTCTTTGGTCAGCACTTCTGCCCGGTTCCTTCTGGTTCGTAACCACTCTGGACTATCATCCCGTACGGACACTTCTGGACTTTACCACTTGCCCCTTGTGTCCCGGCTGCTGCGCATTTAGGCCTTTCGGGGTGATTGCCGGACAGTCCCTGTATAGGGGTTTGCTCTGGTGGTCTCCCTGGGGGAGTCCGGTGCGTGGCCCCGGGAATCCCCTTCGCTCCGTTTCGGGAAGGTATTTCGTGTGTGTGTTCTACTGTGTTTGTTCCGTTGTGTATCTACCGTGGTTACATATTATAAACATCTTGTACCAAGAACTCGTCTCTGGTTGTCATTGCCCTAACGCTATCGAAATCCTCAGAACGTACAATAGTATCACACCCTGATTGCGCCAGATTCTGATAAGGTTATCACTGGGAGAACATGTCATCTCTAAACTTCAGATCCATTAACATTCGAGGCTTCAACACCCCGCAAAAACAATCAACCCTCTACACAATAGCGAGATGGTACTCACCGAGCCAGAACCAAGCAAAATCATGTGGCTCCTTCCTGAAGACTTTATGTGAGTTCGCTGAGAGGGTGGTGGTTGTAGGAGGTGATTCCAATATGACATTGAACACGTGGTTGGATACTACATCAGGGAGGGGTGCTGTCCCGGCGGGACCTCTATGGGCTTTGAAGAGAGAGCTGCATGGATTGCAGCTAGTAGATATTTGGAGGATAATGAATCCTCAGGGGAAGGATTACACCTTTTTTTCAAATCCTCACAACTCCTATAGCAGAATTGACTTTTTTCTCCTAAGTCATCATGCTCTTACTTGGCAACCCTGCCCTTCCATTGGCAATTTTATATGGTCAGACCCTGCACCAATTTTTCTCAAATTGTCTCCCCCAGACAGGCCTGAGCAGACCTGGAGGTGGAGACTCAACGATACTTTGCTTCGAGACCCCACGTGTTTGGAGGACATTTGGGAATCCATAGACTCATTCCTCTCAGTGCATGCTTCAGACAGCACATCTTACCCCATTCAGTGGGAGGCTCTGAAGTGTGTTCTGAGGAGCACTTTTATAAAGCAGGACACACGCATCAAAAAGACTAAAGCGGCTAGGGTGACAGAACTTCTGGCCCAAATGCAATTACTCAAAACACTGCATAAGAGCACCCCATCTACAGAAATGCTGTTAGAACTCACTAAATGCAGAGATGACCTGAAAGTTTCTTTCGGTACAAAAATAAGTTCAAGAGGATTTTGTACAATTACTCGGATAAATGAGGATGTCTATTGTCACGTCTTCTCCATCACCGCACAAAGACCCTGTTACGGGGGGACCAGCAGATTAGGACCAGGGGGTATATATCCCAATCGTCAGTCAGGGCCCATCGTGCTCCAGATGGTAATGGAGCTGCTGGCACCCTGTGGGTTAGACGGAGACTATAGAGCGTAATGACTCTGAGATAACCCAGGAAACCATTCACGTGTGTAGGGACACGTCAGACCGGACGACAACCCAGTTAGCGTTTCAGTGGAATTGGCGCAACCCCGACCACATGTGCAGGGAACACGTCAGGCCGGATGGTGACCAGGTAGCGTTGACCAAGAAGACCGCTGCGATAGCGCCCTGTCGGCCACGTGTGTTAGACACGACAGGCCGAGCGGTCCTCCGATTAGCGTTTCTGGTCACTATGCGAATGGCCACGTGTGTAGAGGACACGTCAGGCCAAGAAATCACACCAGTAGCGTTGACTGGGTCGCCAAGGAAGATACACACCTAATCCAGGAACGCCCTGTTATCTCCACAGGGGTCCTGGGGTATGCTGTCCATGCGCGTAGGGGGCACAATAGGACAGGTGGCGCAGCAGGTGCGTTGTCCGTGTGCATAGGGAGCACAATAGAACAGGAGATGCAGCAGGTGTGTTGTCCGTGTGCGTAGGGGTCATGACCAGACAGGAGGCGCAGCAGCCCAGTTAACTCCACTGGGCTGCACAAGCAGGACTGGACGGCAGGAGGTGGAAGCCCGGCGCCTGACCCTAAAGTTCTGAGCCACGGGTGTCTTGACGTGACAAGCACCGGACGCCTAACCCTACCTACTGCTTCCAAACACAGGCTTATGCCGCAATAAGGCAAGTGTAGGAGCATGCTCAGTAGCCCGAACTGAGGACTTAGCCTCAGAAATGACACTATCAGGCTGAGCATGCTCACTAGGCGAAACACTGGACTTAGGCTCCGGCTGGGGTAAATTGGTACATGCATGCGCACTAGCCGCCTCTGCACACTTAGACGTGGAGGTGCAAGCAGCCAGCTGGACGACCCGAGGCACGGCCAAAAATGGCAGCCGGCGACTGGAACCGCAGCAGACTGCTTGCAGGTATGGCGGCGCCGATTCGTAACAGACCCAATTCATCCCCCGACTGTGACATACCAATGGGTCAGAGGCACACAATCCTATATAAATCTTAGACATCATGAAAACGTTCTACTCAAATTTGTATAAAATTAAGGGGAAAATTTCGAAACTTGATCCCCATAAATTTCAAAGGCGGATTGATAAATACATCGAAGACACAGCTCTTCCTGTATTGGATGAAGACAATACGGCGCAGCTTAAAGAACACTTCACTGAGGCAGAGGTGGAGGAGGCTATTAATAATACACTTAGTGGAAAGAGTCCTGGCCCAGATGGGTTTCCTCATTATTTTATAAAACTTTTAAGGACCAACTCACGCCCTTCATTACAAGGGTGTTCAATTTGGTTACATTTTCCAATGGGTTTGCCCCACAATCACTGGAGGCTCACATTGCTGATATACCTAAACCAGGGAAAGAAGAAAAAGAAGTCCAGCGCAGTCCTCAGAGTGTGTCTTTAAAATATTCCACGTTTATTTCAAATATCCATAAAAAATCATATACAAAGCGGTCAGCAGGGAAATTAAGTGCTTACAAAGACCCCATAGAACTACGCGTTTCGACACATAGTCTTACTCATGTTCAAGTGAGGGGAGAGTGTCGGTTTCCTAAATGTTGTGGCTCACACCCACTCTAATTGCATGCACATGCAAGATTTTCCTCTGGTTCATAAACAAGATGAAATAGAGAATAATCGCGGATGCGATTTTTTAGTAAACAGAGGAGAGAAAAATAGTGAGACAGTTTGTTAAAGAAGAAGAGAAACATCTAGAGATTAGAGTCAGAGTGAAACATAAAATCTAAATAAAAATACATGATATAATCATGTATGATTAAGAAATCCACAGATAAATTTTCATGTCCAAAAAATGCAAGGTACTATGTATGTCATATTATATTACTGGATAACGATTAGTAATATACTCATATTTATAGTAAGCATATATATATGTATATCAAATATCATAGACCTTTGTTAGAAAATATTAATAATAAAAAATAAAATAAATCCGTGGTAATAGATCCAAAATCACATGTAATCATATAAATTTTTGTTATTATCGGAAGATAGTAGTTTATCTTTGGATTCCTTTTAAAATAATAATAGCAGGTATTAAACCCCACAAAGAGCAACAAAATATATATAGAAAAATGGCGCTAATCAAATTTATAATTATTCATTATTTTTATATTATGTTTATATTACCCAGAGAAAATCTTCAGTATAATTTATGTCATCCTGATTATTGTGTCAGATTAAATCCAAAATCATGTATAGTAAGATAAGCTATCCTTTCCCATATATTTTATTTCATTATTGTGATATGATTGTTCTAATATTATGATAGTATTAATTTTAGTTATTATTATTATTTATATTTTTATTTTATTATCATCACAATATTTATGATATATTGCTCAACTATATATTTTGATGTTCATAATAGTTATTTTGTATACAATCTTTCGATCTAATATATCATATAGTAACTCCAATTATTGGCAAAATCAGCATCCCAAATTTGATTCCAATGGAATTTAATTTATTATTTTTTAGATGTCGTTATTAGTTTATATATTGGGAAATTATTGCATATAATTAGATGGAAAAGGTAACAACCATGTATTAATTCCACTTGATGATTTAAAAATGGAAAGGACAAATTGAGTTCACATTATCTCTAGACAACATATTAAATCAAATAGTGGTGGAACAACCAGGCAATCTCAGAGAAAATTAATAGTGTAAAATAAGATTCTGGCGATTGTTCATGCCAAAAGGTATCCTTGTTTCTAGCGTGAGGATCCAGTATGTTTCCCTATTAAGGAGTTTTCTCCTATGGTCCCCACCCCTGATAGGTTTATACACCTTCTCAATGCCCAGGAATCTAAAGTAACGGAGATCGCCAGCATGTACCGTCTGAAAATGTCTAGAAGCAGCTGATACAGATACAGCCTGTAGATTAGTCGCATCTGAAAGGTGCCGTCTTATTCTAGTTTTTAGCGAACCCGTAGTGCATCCTGTATATTGAATATTGCATGCGGTACATACAATAAGTTAAACGACATAGTTGGTATTACAGTTAATGAATTCGTTAATTTTAAATTCTTTGGAATTTTTGATTGAATTAAACGTACGGCTTTTTAATGTGTAGTTGCAAGCTTTACACTTTGCAGCTCCACACTTGAAAAATCCCTTTAAATCCAACCAACCACCACTATTATGTTTTTTATTTTTGTTTTCTGTACTGGTATAGAGGCTGGGGGATAAGAGATTGCCAAGTGTGGGTGCTATTCTAGCCAAGTAACCAATTCCTCCCTGAATTATGTTCTTTAATTTCAAATCTTCATTCAAGATGGGAAGGTATTTTTTTTATAATACTAACGATTTGAGAAAACTGATTACTGTAATTAGTTACAAAATTAATGTTGTTGTGATATTTATTATTGTTTTTATTTTTATTATTTTTATTTTTGAAAAGTAGATCATTCTTATCCATTTTTTTTACTATATTTTTGGCCCTATTCAAAATCCAATTATGGTATCCCCTACTGCTCAGTCTGTCACAAACTTTAGATTCTTCAATCAGGTAATCATCATGGTCAGTACAATTTCTCTTAATGCGGATCAGCTCTCCCACAGGTATATTTATTTTTGTATGGAATATATGGCAGGAATTAGCTGTCAATATAGAGTTACAGGCTGTAGATTTTCTGTATGGGGTCACAATCAGTTGATTGGTGATTCCCACTGATAGTGTTATATCCAAAAACTTTATTTTTGTATTATGGGATTGTGTTGTGAATTTTAAATTAAATTCATTTTCATTGATGTAACTAGAAAATTTAGTGATTTCATCCAGTGAGCAAACCGAAATCAGCAGCATATCATCCAGTAACGTCCGTACCAATGGATGTTACTGCTGAATGGGTTGGTATCGTTGTACAAAAATTCTTCCTCCCTCCTCGCCATAACTATATTAGCCAGCGAGGGGGAGAAGCGCGCAACCATACTGACGCCTCTGCACTGCAAATAATACTGACTGTCAAAAGAAAAATAGTTATGTTGTAAGAGAAATTGCACTGCCAGGAGGATAAAATCTTTAAGTTCAGTTTCATAATTGCTGAATCTATCCAGGTGTTGTGACAATGATCTTAATGCCACATTATGACAGTTCTTTCTCCCTGTGACAAGTTATCCCTATGGGGGAAAAGTGTTCTGCTCAGCTCTGTAAAATCTTGAACGATTAATTCCTGGAAAGTGTCCAAGACACCAGGTCTAGATTGTACAGGATAATAACTTTGATTAGATAGTAATATCCTAGACCTGATATCTTTAGAGTCAAAATCCTGACTATTTTCAGACTGTAGTAAGCGAACATCCATAGTGGCCTTTTGTTCAGCAAAAAAGTGGAAAGTCCCCCTGCATAGATGAAATATCAGTTGGAACCGTATCGTGTAAGGAGTTATCCATATCTTGATAGAAGTGCCGTTTTAAAGTAATATTTCTGGCAAACCTATTTAAGTCCAGAATTGTATGAAAAACATCAAAATTAATATTGGTGGAAAAACCCATGCCTTTGCTCAATAGAGAAATTTGGTTTTCAGAAATGATGTAACTAGATAAATTCCAGACTGGTATATTCAATGATTTTGATTGAAGTTTCGGGTTCCTTTGGTGTTTTCTGCCTGCCCGTCTTTGTCGTTTTTTGATGGTCCATTTCTGTTATAAATAAAGTTATAATTCTTATTTTTGCCTTTATTTTTGTGGGATTTAGATCTTGTGATCACAAAAGGGGCTTCATTTGAATACGCAGAATTGTCCAATGTACCCTCTGAAGTTGATGCATATGATGTGGTTAGGTCGTTGTCCACATGGTCAAAGCTCACTCTATTGAAACTGGAGTAGCGTTTTCTGTTTATAATGGAGCGAGGTCTGTTGTTGAAGTTATAAATTTCATTTTCAGAATAGTCATCGCTATCATGTGCAAACTTTTTCCTCTTAATCTCCATTATGTTGGATTCCAGTTTATTTCATTTGGCTTGTATTTTTTCATGTGCCACTTTAAATTCATCTGGGTGATTCATTTTGATTAGAGAATCTTTGATATTGGTAATATTAGTTTTAATTTGTACCAATTCTATCTCCTCTTGCTTTACTATAAGTTGCATCAACTTCAACGAGCAGTCAGTCAATATTCCATTCCAAGTTGTTATAAATTCATCATTATATTTAGATGTAGGAAATTTCTTTATACGAAGGCCCCTGGGGATCATTTTTTTCTCTATGTAATTTTTTAGAGATGTGGCATCCCACCAGATTTTTAGTTCTTTTATCATATTACGTTCCATGTCTATCAAATATTCCTGAAAGGTATCCTTTTCCATTGGGGGTATCTGTGCTAATCCATTGAAGATTTGAGCTACTTTATTTAATCTGGATGCATAATCTTCCGTATTAAACATGTGGTTAGGATCAGAAACCGACATGATAGGGTAGAGAAAAATATCCGAAAAAAAAAAATATATATATATATATATATATATATATAATGTGGATGTTTATCCGCTCGGGAGCACGAAGCCTGAACTGCCCAAAAAGAAGAAAGAAAGTTCAGCTCACGGATCTGCTGTTCACCGCTGTCTGTATGGACCCGGCGCACGGAAGGCTTGGCTGCCCAATTCACAATAGAAGAAAAAGAAGTCCAGCGCAGTCCTCAGAGTGTGTCTTTAAAATATTTAACGTTTATTTCAAATATCCATAAAAAATCATATACAAAGCGGTCAGCAGGGAAATTAAGTGCTTACAGAGACCCCATAGAACTACTAGTAATATTTGATAGACATGGAACGTAATATGATAAAAAAAAACTAAAAATCTGGTGGGATACCACATCTCTAAAAAATTACATAGAGAAAAAAATGATCCCCAGGGGCCTTCGTATAAAGAAATTTCCTACATCTAAATATAATGATGAATTTATAACAACTTGGAATGGAATATTGACTGACTGCTCGCTGAAGTTGATGAAACTTATAGTAAAGAAAGAGGAGATAGAATTGGTACAAATTAAAACTAATATTACCAATATCAAAGATTCTCTAATCAAAATGAATCACCCAGATGAATTTAAAGTGGCACATGAAAAAATACAAGCCAAATGAAATAAACTGGAATCCAACATAATGGAGATTAAGAGGAAAAAGTTTGCACGTGATAGCGATGACTATTCTAAAAATGAAATTTATAACTTCAACAACAGACCTCGCTCCATTATAAACAGAAAACGCTACTCCAGTTTCAATAGGGTGAGCTTTGACCATGTGGACAACGACCTAACCACATCATATGCATCAACTATAGAGGATACATTGGACACTTCTGCATATTCAAATGAAGCCCCTTTTGTGATCACAAGATCTAAATCCAACAAAAATAAAGGCAAAAATAAGAATTATAACTTTACTTATAACAGAAATGGACCATCAAAAAACGACAAAGACGGGCAGGCAGAAAACACCAAAGGAACCCGAAACTTCAATCAAAATCATTGAATATACCAGTCTGGAATTTATCTAGTTACATCATTTCTGAAAACCAAATTTCTCTATTGAGCAAAGGCATGGGTTTTTCCACCAATATTAATTTTGATGTTTTTCATACAATTCTGGACTTAAATAAGTTTGCCAGAAATATTACTTTAAAACGGCACTTCTATCAAGATATGGATAACTCCTTACACGATACGGTTCCAACTGATATTTCATCTATGCAGGGGGACTTTGCACTTTTTGCTGAACAAAAGGCCACTATGGATCTTCGCTTACTACAGTCTGAAAATAGTCAGGATTTTGACTCTAAAGATATCAGGTCTAGGATATTACTATCTAATCAAAGTTATTATCCTGTACAAACTAGACCTGGTGTCTTGGACACTTTCCAGGAATTAATCGTTCAAGATCTTACAGAGCTGAGCAGAACACTTTCCCCCATAGGGATAACTTGTCGCAGGGAGAAAGAACTGCATTGTCTGAATTGATGCATAACCCTGAACTGGTGATCAGACAAGCAAATAAAGGGAGGGCAATTGTTCTGCTCAACTCTGGACTTTGCAAAAAATTGAACTTGTTGGATCTAAGAGATGAAGATACATACATTGAATTACGATCTAATCCTACAGATCATTACAACAATCTTTTGCTGAATATATTGGAGGAGATAGTTTGCATGGGAGCCATCGATGAGAGAACTAAAGATAACTTATTTGTGCTATTTCCAGTGATACCAATTTATCATTCACTACCAAAAATACACAAAAATATTTTTCCTCCCCCCCTTAGACCCATTGTTTCAGGCATTGGGTCTGTGGGGGAAAAATTAGGAGGTTGGGTGGATCAATTCTTACAGCCCTTGGTCTATAATATTCCTGGATTCATCAAAGACACCAAAGAAATAGTTAAAGCATTGGATAAATTTCAATGGAAACAAAATTATCGATGTCTCTCATGCGACGTGGTCTCCCTATATCCTTCAATACCTCATAATGTGGCATTAAGATCATTGTCACAACACCTGGATAGATTCAGCAATTATGAAACTGAACTTAAAGATTTTATCCTCCTGGCAGTACAATTTCTCTTACAACATGAAGTAAAGTGCTGAATTTAAGATAAGTGCATAGTTTCAACA